>NC_047579.1:12533743-12902493 GCF_011004845.1 Esox lucius
GTGGTACGGGAGCTTCGTGCCCTGGATGTGCATCCCACAAATCTCCATCAACTGCAAGATGCTATCCTATCAATATGGGCCAACATTTCTAAAGAATGCTTTCAGCACCTTGTTGAATCAATGCTATGTAGAATTAAGGCAGTTCTAAAGGCGAAAGGGGGTCAAACACAGTATTAGTATGGTGTTCCTAATAATCCTTTAGGTGAGTGTAGAATGAAATAATGGCCAACTTCAGGGCCATATTGGTAAAACTTAAGTATGAAGGATATGATGGATCTTTAGCACAGAAAAAAAGGATTTAGCCCAAGAAAATATTTATGAAGTACTTGAACTTAATACAACATTTTATTTCTCCCTCATAATGATAATTAATATATAATAACTTTGTGAGGTGTGTAAAAATAATCAAAATAATTAGGCAGATAGCGAACAAAGCAATGAATGAAGCTGGTTTGACGTCTTCTTGAGATGGAGATTTATTGAAGAGTCCACTCTTTTTTTTTAATTTTTTTTTTTTTTTTTTGTAAAAATAAGGAATACAATCAAAAATATAATTACCAAATAGCCAAATATTCCTTTCACATTTTCATTCACACACATATTAGCCTGTGCATATGATCATGCAGCTAACGCTAGCATAACTTACACGAGGAAAAAGAATGAGCTACTCTAACATGAATTTACATCTTAATAACTATTAAATTATTGCATATATATTCACATAAGTGTTAATTATGATATCTGCATACAACTACCAAAAGAACACCTACGGACATATTGCTCCAAGGAACCGACATGTTTAGAACAGCCGTACAGCAGTATTTCACCATTTGACATGTGGGAACTAAACTCATCTACCAGTTAACAACAGTAACGTCCCAAACTGCACTACCTATTTTCGCCACTAGGCGCCCCACTCGCAACATCAATGATATACTGCAGCCTAGCGAAGCTGACTCAAAACAATTAAATTCACATTTACATTTCTCAACCAGAACACTCCCCATCTGGTGTAACGACTATTATGTCACTATTTTATTATTTCCCCATTAATTATTAACATTGGGTACAAGCACAACTAACTCATTAATAGGTCTTAAGTACTCTTTTACAGTTCCTTGCTTGACAGTCTTCACCATGACCTTATGACCTTTGTTGTCACTGCTTGGCATGGTCTTCATGATGAGCCCAACCGGCCATTCGTTGCGTTTCACCTGACAGTCTTGAAGCAGAACAACGTCACCTTCATACATTTTGTATAGGTGGTCAATCTTAAAGTCTCCAGGTGGAGCAGGAGCAACACTTTTAGTCAACAGCATTGAAGGGGAGAGAACTTGAGGCATTTCTGCATCTGTTGAGACGGGGGTCAAAGGTCGAGAGTTCACGATGGCCATGACTTCAGCCATTAGTGTAGTCAGAACCTAATGTGTGAGTCTTGTGGGACTATCTTTCAACAGGAGAACGTTGAGGATACGGCGTGCGACCCCAACCATCCTTTCCCATGCTCCTCCCATGTACGATGAGTGTGTTGCATTAAATGACCAGGTGCAGCCTCCATCTAGCACGTTTTTGATCTCTGTGTCCTCTGTGTTGATTTGCAGTTCCCCACAGGTGCCGAAGAACTTTGTCCCTCTGTCTGAACGCAGATGTCGAACTGGCCCCCTGATAGCCAAGGAGCGGCGCAAAGCATTATGAAGCCGACATTGACTCTATGACCACCAGGTGAACTGCTCTGGTGCTTAAACAGCTGAATATGACAGCCCATCTTTTGTTTTCAACACTGCTCCCTCTTGTTGGACGTGTCACAACACTCCATGGGCCAAACACATCCAGCCTGGTGTGTGTGAATGGAGGATCTACAGACAACCTGTCTGCAGGAACATCTGACATTTTCTGATTTTCCAGTCTCCCTCTCAGCTTTCTACACATGACACATCTGTGGATGACACTGGATATGAACCTTTTGGCACCGACAACCCACAGTCCTGCTGTGCGTACTGCGCCCACAGTGAAATGGCGGACTTGGTGTGCTACTAGAATGTAGTAATGTTGAGCTTGTGATAGAAATTTGAAATTGAGAAGCAATATATGTTGTTTTGATGTTATCGTTTTTATATTAAATTGGCAGTTATGAGTTTATATTCATTTCTATGGTGGTTTCATTTACATTTTTTCTCCTGGATAGTTGGCGGGGAAACAGCTTTCTCTACAGAATAGGTGAGGGCCGTTTTCTGCTGGGCTGTTTCAAGGGAATAGCTTAACGGGCCATGAAAGTACCACTTAACGGACCGCTTTTATTTTGTAGTAATATATTGGTGAGTCCTAATTTCTATCGCTTTCTGACATATCTGTGTGAGTGTCAGTTTTAGAAACTCTGACATATCTGTGTGAGTGTCGTTTTAGAAACTCTAAAATATCTGTGTGAGTGTTGGTTTTAGAAACTCTGACATATCTGTGTGAGTGTCGTTTTAGAAACTCTGACATATCTGTGTGAGTGTGTGTTTTAGATACTCTGACATATCTGTGTGAGTGTTGGTTTTAGAAACTCTGACATATCTGTGTGAGTGTGGGTTTTAGATACTCTGACATATCTGTGTGTGTGTGTGTTTTAGAAACTCTGACATATCTGTGTGAGGGTGGGTTTTAGAAACTCTGACATATCTGTGTGAGTGTGGGTTTTAGAAACTCTGACATATCTGTGTGAGTGTGGGTTTTAGAAAACTCTGACATATCTGTGTGTGTGTCAGTTTTAGAAACTCTAAAATATCTGTGTGAGTGTGGGTTTTAGATATTCTGACATATCTGTGTGAGTGTCAGTTTTAGAAACTCTGACATATCTGTGTGAGTGTGTGTTTTAGATACTCTGACATATCTGTGTGAGTGTGGGTTTTAGATACTCTGACATATCTGTGTGTGTGTCAGTTTTAGATACTCTGACATATCTGTGTGAGTGTGGGTTTTAGAAACTCTGACATATCTGTGTGAGTGTGGGTTTTAGAAACTCTGACATATCTGTGTGAGTGTGTGTTTTAGAAACTCTGACATATCTGTGTGAGTGTGGGTTTTAGAAACTCTGACATATCTGTGTGAGTGTGGGTTTTAGAAACTCTGACATATCTGTGTGAGTGTGTGTTTTAGAAACTCTGACATATCTGTGTGAGTGTGGGTTTTAGAAACTCTGACATATCTGTGTGAGTGTGTGTTTTAGAAACTCTGACATATCTGTGTGAGTGTGTGTTTTAGAAACTCTGACATATCTGTGTGAGTGTGGGTTTTAAAAACTCTGACATATCTGTGTGAGTGTGGGTTTTAGAAACTCTGACATATCTGTGTGAGTGTGGGTTTTAGAAACTCTGACATATCTGTGTGTGTGTGGGTTTTAGAAACTCTGACATATCTGTGTGAGTGTGGGTTTTAGAAACTCTGACATATCTGTGTGAGTGTTGGTTTTAGTAACTCTGACATATCTGTGTGAGTGTGGGTTTTAGAAACTCTGACATATCTGTGTGAGTGTGGGTGTTAGATACTCTGACATATCTGTGTGAGTGTGGGTTTTAGAAACTCTGACATATCTGTGTGTGTGTGGGTTTTAGTAACTCTGACATATCTGTGTGAGTGTGGGTGTTAGATACTCTGACATATCTGTGTGAGTGTGGGTGTTAGATACTCTGACATATCTGTGTGAGTGTGGGTGTTAGATACTCTGACATATCTGTGTGAGTGTGGGTGTTAGATACTCTGACATATCTGTGTGAGTGTGGGTGTTAATGTCATGTCCTGTGTGGACTGGGATTTCTGTGTGATTCCCAAGAGGGTACAGGGATTTAGATTTGCAGGAGGTACCTGGGGTTTCTGTGTGATCCCTGACGACATCTGTTTTAGAACACAGCTTTTCGTTGTGAAGGCCTGATATACCAACAGGTTGAAACTGTCTGTGTCAGAGTCAGTTAACAGACCTGGTATGCGTGGTATGAATGTGGTTTTTGTGACTTTTGTCTTGTTAATTCTTGTTTTGGTGATAATTTTGTTGATTTGTGTTTGGTTGATCTGTACTCCATGTGGAAAGGTAACCCTTGTAAAAAAATAAAATAAAGAGGGAGATTGGCAGTGATATCGATGTAGTAAGTCAGGGGAGGATTTATGTATATTTTTAATTTAACAACAACTTAAGCTCGTGTGGAGGTGGAGTTGGCACAACAAGTGTGGAGACAATTTCCTTTGGGGAAGTGAATCACCTCGTGGAAGTATCAAAGTTCAATTGTTTACAGTTTGAGTATTGATTCTATAGTTCTTTTTAAACATATAGTGAATGCGGAATGATTTATCATGAAATTTGCAGAACTGTTATTTTAATTATTAAGATGGAGTATGAGAATATGAGAGATATCCATGTTGGTAATATTATTAAAAACATAAGTTGTAAGTAGTTGAGAAAGCATGGGATTTAAAATGAGTTGCCTGTAAATAAGATTAGAAAATGCCCAATACATGGGGATTTCCACATTTAAGGATGGTCAATTGTTGCATCTCCTGGAGTTAATGTGTTTGCATTTGTACATAATGCCCGACACGGACTGATGGACTTGGATCTGTAGTTTTAAAATCATTAAACAGTGTTGTTTTTGGAAAATGGGATGGAGTAGACAAGCACAAAGAAAGTGGATGTGAATTGGTAGAAAGTTTGAGGACAGAAACAGCTGGTTGAAGACAAAGACCGACGCGAGCAGAAATGATGTAATGATGTTGAAAGTGACTGAGAGAAGACTGTGGAACGTTTTAATGAGATGATGAGACAAAGAGGCCAGATTGTATCCTTCCCCCACCTAACTCTGTCCTCACAGGAATGTGGGTCTTTTAGTACGGCCACAGCAACTTTACGACAGGGCAGTGAGGGATTGGAGTTGGAGCGGCGGGAGGTTAAATGTCTCTGGAAGAAGGGGATGTGATGACGATATGAAGGTGTTACGGATGTTTTGAAGGAAATTATGGGAATAGGAGAACACAAGAATAGAATTACCACGGGAAGACAATTACCAAAAGATAGAGGTACAGGCGACACCGAGTTCCGAAGAGGGCATGGCCAAGAACAAGAGGGGGGAATTGGATGGGAATGAGGCCATGACCAGCAGGGGACCCAACGTGTACTAGCCAATATAATTCAATCTGGGTCTCAGGCCCAGGAAGTCATTCCTACTTCTCAATGACAAATGCCACTTTTCTCTGAAGCTCTGTACCTTAGCAGACATTTATGGGCAAAGGCTTAAATGGACATTGATAAGACATGTAACACTGAACAAATCGTAATACAACTTAAGCTTACGTGGACCATCCTATGAATCCCAATAACGGCTGAGTGCAACAGCTGACGGCTAGTATTAATGCCTTGGTTTATCACGGTGCTGTCCATGAAACCTGTGACTCCCCATGTATTAATGCCTTGTTTTATCACGGTGCCCTCCATGAAACCTGTGACTCCCCATGTATAAATGCCTTGGTTTATCACGGTGCCCTCCATGAAACCTGTGACTCCACGTGTATAAATGCCTTGGTTTATCACAGTGCCCTCCATGAAACCTGTGACTCCCCATGTATTGATGCCTTGGTTTATCACGGTGCTGTCCATGAAACCTGTGACTCCACATGTATTGATGCCTTGGTTTATCACGGTGCTGTCCATGAAACCTGTCCATGAAACCTTTTTTTATAAAAAAAAAAGTTCAAAATTCAACTGTTAATGATAGAGTACCTTTGTACCTTGTAACCATCCTTTCACAATTATAGTTTTCGTTCTGGTAGATTATGCATTTTACTTGTTTTTCTTGTGTTTTGATTTATTGTTGGATAAGGTTTGAGATGCCATCTGGTGACCACTGTGGCTCGCCATGTTTTTTCCACGCCCTGTTTTGCAATCTGAAACCCTTTAATCCTCCATAAGGTTGCTCATTTATACGGTATGTTGATACTTTGTTTCCCCTAAATGAATGTCTGCAAGACTGTCATTTTATTTTCATTGTGGTTGTATTGCTGATAAGTCATACAGTTTATTTAGAGCCCAGCCTTGTGAGTCTAGTATAATGTACCTTTGTCATGACGTCAAACCTGAGGGTCACTCCCTCTCCACTGATTGGGCACAAGTTTTCAGAAAATGCCCATACTCTTCATTTAATAGCATATGATGTTTTGTTTGTGTTTGTTTAGGTGGTCGGGTATTGCAGTTAGAGACTTAGTCTCCCTAATGTGGCTGCTGAGAGACCTTAGTTGAACCTCCATATCTTTAGTCTCTGATTTTATTGGTTAAGACTCTAGAAGGGGATCAAGTCTTCCTGGAGCTAAAATTCCTTTTCCTGGTGAATCTATTTACCACTTTGCTCTGAATTTTACTTCCTTCAATTTCATATTCTTTATACAGACGATTCTTGTTATGGGTTATTGAGCTCATACTCCCAATGCTGATTGTGTCTTCTCTTATTGATCCCTCTGGTGTTTGACTGACTGTGTCTTCCCTTATAGATCCCTCTGGTGTTTGACTGACTGTGTCTTCTCTTATTGATCCCTCTGGTGTTTGACTGACTGTGTCTTCTCTTATTGATCCCTCTGGTGTTTGACTGACTGTGTATTCCCTTATTGATCCCTCTGGTGTTTGACTGACTGTGTCTTCTCTTATTGATCCCTCTGGTGTTTGACTGACTGTGTCTTCCCTTATAGATCCCTCTGGTGTTTGACTGACTGTGTCTTCTCTTATTGATCCCTCTGTTGTTTGACTGACTGTGTCTTCCCTTATAGATCCCTGTGGTGTTTGACTGACTGTGTCTTCTCTTATTGACCCCTCTGGTGTATGACTGGCTGGGTATTTGTGCTCAGCCATACCGTGGTCCTGTTTAGGTTTTTTTGGCTTAATTGACACATGGCAAGAAGGACCCGTGTGTGAAAAGGAGGGATGGTTGACAATTGTTTTTGCTGAGAATTTCTGTAAAAGGTATCTATTCTGTGTTAATTACATTATTGATAAAGGTGTATTTTTTTATATCTAATGATGGATTTTGTTGAGTTGACTCCCTATGAAGGTAAGAAATGCGGTTTGGTAATCAGTGGTGTTTTCTGAATGGGTTTAAGCATTCCCTTACAGGCACAGCACTACGGATGAGGTATTAAAGTGATAATCCCATATGACTGACATCAGACAATGGTACCCACTCTGTCAACCAGGTAGCAACCTCAATGTCAGAAGCCTTAAAAATTGATTAGTGAACACGCAGTAGTTATGACCATCCTCATGGAGGAAAGCAGTAGGATATGTTAACAGCATGTTGAAATCAAGATTGGCAAAATTACAGGCTAACAGGGTTTGTCTGGATACAGGTGCTGCCATTAGTTCTGATGTGCTTGGGTTGTAGAAAATATTAAACCAATGTTGTTTTTCTCTTCCTCTCATGACTGGACTACCATTTTCCTGGAATAGGTTGACGTGCCAGTGAAAGAATGAGGACATGTGTGATTACTGTAAAAGTCTTAATAATGTTTAGAAAGTTCTTTTCCCAAGAGTCAAAGCCACTCTACCAGCGCTCCAACACGCAGGCAACCACAGGATTGAGCCGGGTGATTTTGTGGTGGTGACGGATCTACGCAGGAAGTGCTGGAAAGATCCAAGATGGAAAGGATCATACTGAGTGCTCCTGACCACTTCAGCTGCAGTGAAAGTGGCAGAAAGTGATACCTAGATTCACTGACGCATAGCTGCAGAACCTGAAGGAAAGTGCCTACTGCAGGGCAAGGAAAAGCATCCCCATTTTATTGATCACACTGCTTCTCAGTCACTGGATAGACCTAGCATACTCAAGTAAAGTTAAGTAGTGCTATCTCCATTGTCCAACAGCAGGACGTGAATAATAACAGCCACCTGGACGAATGGTGTGTATGGACTAATTATTGTTCAAAGAAAGCACCTTTTGTAATTATACTGAATTTTAAATATGCTAATGACAGTATGTGTAGTTGTTCCCTGTTCTGTCAAATCCCCATGTCATCTCACACCTGTTCCCGTAGGAAATCATACTCTCAGATGTTTTCATGTAGCCTTGTTGTTTGGCATTCAATTGAATAGTTTAATAAATTGTCAGGTGAATATGAACATAACTAGACATTCACAGAATCCCCCATGGTTTTTGGTTTTATAGGCTAGGTATCCGATATCACTGTTGAACCCAGTAGGAATGCTAATTGCTCATTGGTTTCAGTAACACCAGTGGTAGCATAGGCAGTGTGTTACCCAGTGCAGTAAATGTTACCATCATGTCTGACATAAATCCAGAATTAGTGATTTAATATTACTCTAGGCATATTTGGTAATGATAAAAGGAGGGAATGTGACAGATTTTTTTTTATTGAGAAGCAATATATGATGTTTTGATGTCATTATCATTTTATATTACATTGGCAGTTATGAGTTAATATTAATTTCTATGGTGGTTTCACTTAGTATGCTGTGCCCTAGGTAAATGAGTAATTAACAGACCATAGGATCCTCTTTTAATCTGTTGAAGAGATCTTAGTTTGACCAGAGAATGACCTGGCATCTGTACTGTGTTCAATGTGTGAGTAATATGAATAGGGGTCGTGGCCAGTGAAGAAGCTACAAAGAAGCCTGTCGTAACTAAATTCTTTGATTACTCTGAGTGAGGTCATACAAGGTGGTCTGTCATACCTAGATTCTTTGATTACTCGGAGTGCGGTCATACTCGGTAGCTGTGTATCCATTATCACATGCACATGTAAAAATTAAAAAACCTTTATAGAACTTTGGACTTAAGACCGATTACGACTGAGAGTAGACTGCTATAAAGAAAAAAGAGAAAGACAGACCTGGACTGAGAGTAGACAGCTATAAAGAAAAAAGAGAAAGACAGACCTGGACTGAGAGTAGACTGCTATAAAGAAAAAAGAGAAAGACAGACCTGGACTGAGAGTAGACTGCTATAAAGAAAAAAGAGAAAGACAGACCTGGACTGAGAGTAGACTGCTATAAAGAAAAAAGAGAAAGACAGACCTGGACTGAGAGTAGACTGCTATAAAGAAAAAAGAGAAAGACAGACCTGGACTGAGAGTAGACTGCTATAAAGAAAAAAGAGAAAGACAGACCTGGACTGAGAGTAGACTGCTATAAAGAAAAAAGAGAAAGACAGACCTGGACTGAGAGTAGACTGCTATAAAGAAAAAAGAGAAAGACAGACCTGGACTGAGAGTAGACTGCTATAAAGAAAAAAGAGAAAGACAGACCTGGACTGAGAGTAGACTGCTATAAAGAATGCCTGGATATGCTGGGACTAAGGGAGCAGAGTAAAGAGGAAGCAGAGGAAAGGAGAAGGAGAGTGGCAGGAAAGAAAAAGGAAAGAGAGAATGAAAGAGAAGAAGAATGGGCTGTTAGAAAGAGAGAGAAAGAGTTGGAAGGGAGGATAGAAAGGTTGCTTGGACAGAATGATGAGCAGGATCATAAATATAAGGCAGCAATAAAATACCTTGAAGGAGAGCTACAGGAGCTGCGTAGGCAGAGAGAAAGAGAGGACCAGTTGTTGCAGCAGTCAGTTAAGGAGTTGGAGCAGAGTGATAAGGAAAACCCGTGGGAAGATGAAGAACAGTCAGAGGAAGTAGTGGATAGACTAGGAAAATACGATAGAGGGCCAAAGGGAGTGTTGTGAAACTTGGGAACACAGAAAGTATTGGAGGCACCCGCTCCTATGTACCCAATCCTGATTAAGGGATATGAATCTCCAGAGATTGGGACAAGTCACACATGGTCAAGTCCAAGCAAGTCTCAAGTCTTAACCGTCAAGTCTCGAGTCAAGTCTCAAGTCACAGTTCAGATAAATCAAGTCAAGTCAAGTCAAGGGTTCACCCTAAGCAAGTCAAGTCGAGTCCTTATAAGTTTCAAGTCAAGTCACAGTACTAAAGAGATGAACACACACACACACTGTCCTCTGTTTCTGACGTGCGCTCGGTGCGAAGCTCGATTTCAAAATCAAATATTTTTCTCCTCCGCGGTACAATTTTTTGGGGGGACGAAGCGGAGGGATCTTGAATCAGCCTGAAGGGGTTGTATTCGCTATAACAACCGCCTCGCTATACCTTATCCCGCTTATTACATGGCTACCTATCAAATAAATCTATAATTTGACACAAAATATTGATTTCAAAAGGAATTTATTGATTTAAAAACGATTGTATTGCTTCCTCTAAAGAAAATAGTCCGTTCCGTCTCTGGTTAGAATCCTGCTGCGTCCATAGCAACGCACTGTTTTTCATGGCAACGGTCTGTTATCAAGAAATAACACGCATTCTGCACTGGAATTCAGCCAATCCATGTAATAAGGGCTAATAATGACAACCTTATAAACTAATTATTGTGACTAAAAACTGCCTAATATGGCGGGCCCCCCAGTCACCCACCTCACCAGTAGTGAACGTGTTTACACAGCCCCAGGGGCAGTGGCAACAGAAAGGACAGAGGAGTGGGCCAAAAGATCAGAACAGGGGACCTAGGTTTCCAGTGGGGGTTTGCTGGGGATGTAATCAGGGGGGACATACTAAGAGTAATTGTCCTATAAACCCATGGGTCTCCAATCAGAATCCCGGACGCTGGGCCCCCAGAAATAGGCAAAATCAGGGTTTTGGAAATTGGCAAGGTAACAATCAAACCCAGGGGGCATGGCAACAGCCCAACAACCAGCCCCCTCAGGGTCCTGTGAACCCATGGACTCACCAAGAATATTGAAGGTGCCCAGAGAATCCGAAAGGGGAGGGTCAGTTTGCAGCTATAACTTTGCAGGCTGATAAGGAACCAGTGCTGCAGGTTCAAATAAATGATAAGGGTACACCAATGATGGTGGATACTGGAGCTACTTACACTTGTGTAAGTCCAAATTATGCCTCTCACCTCCCCAGGTCAGGTAAATATGCTAAGACAATAGGATTCTCGGGAAAACGCAGCTGATACCAATGACTGCTCCAGTAAATCTGACCACAGGCGGACGCTCTGCCAAAATTCCCATCTTAGTTTCGGAACACACTCCTATAAACCTATTGGGCAGAGATTCATTATGTAAATTGGGGTTACAAATTCAGTGCACTCCGGATGGAATAATTATAGAAGAGACAGGGGTGAAGAGACAAATGATGATGATGCCGCAAACATCATTAGCAAATGTATATTGGATAGGCAACATTGATGAAAAAGTTAGGGAAGTTACTTGTAAATGGGGTAAATATATTGAGGCGCAAATGCCTCAGGGGAGCATGCCTAAAATGGCTTATCATTGTACATTGAAGTATGACCCATATCAAGATGAGATCTTGGAACAGTTGTGGCTGATGGAGGCGCATGGCAAGCCAGCCCCCATTGAGTCACAATACTTTGTTATAGAGGAGCAAGGAACAGCAATGGAAGTGTGTGATGCTAAGGGAGCAAGTTTAATTGATAAATGGTTTGATGTGCCTGGGTCAGTAACACACATCACGTTGATGGTGAATAAGGGTTTCAAGGCTAAAGATTTGGGGCCTATGATGAAAAAGGCACAACAGACTCAATGGGAAAAGACAGACAACCCACTTATCCTCTGCTCTCCTGAAAAGGATCTGATAAAAGTTCTGTGTTTTGCAGAAATGATTGGGGAACCACAGGAAGTGGAGATCACTACAGGTCAACAGATGCAGATAGGGGAGGTTGAAGATAGACAAAGCACGTTGAGGAAGGAAATGGAACGAGTGGTTCCGAAGCAAGTTTGGTGGCAGCATGACACGGATGTAGGGCTAGTCAAATCGGCAAACCCAGTGAACATCAAGGTAAAGCCAGGAGCACAGCCTGTATGGAAGAAACAATATTACATGAAGCCAGAGGCAGAAGCAGGCGTCAAGCCAACAATTGAAGGTCTAGCAGAGGCTGATGTGTTAGAAGAGACAGTTAGCGACTGTAATACACCGCTTTTCCCAGTACTAAAGGCTGACAGGACAAAGTGTAGGTTGGTCCACGATTTGCGGCCCATTAATGAAATTGTGCAGGATTGTCATGATGAGGTTCCAAATCCACACACACTATTGACGAATATCCCTCCTGATGCCAAGTTTTTTACAGTTATTGATCTGTGTGGTGCATTTTGTAGTATCCCATTGGCTGAAGAGAGTAGACATTTGTTTGCCTATGGGGGGAGGCAATACAGGTATACTCGCTTACCCCAGGGCTTTAAGCATTCTCCACACATTTTCAACCAGGTGTTGAAGGCAGACTTAGAAGAGCTTGTACTGGAGGGAACGCTCATCCAGTATGTAGATGATTTGATGATCTGTGCTCCCACGCTGGAGCAGTGCCATGCTGACTCTATTAAAGTTTTGCAGAAATTGGCTGAGGGTGGACACAAGGTGTCACAAAAGAAACTACAGTATTGTCAGACTGAAGTGGAGTACTTAGGGAGGACTGTATCTCATCAGTTGAAAGGCATTCCCAAAGGTCAGATAGAAGGGGTAAGCAAAGCCCCACTCCCACAGACAGTAGGCCAGAAGTTAACTTTCTTGGGCATGACAGGATTCAGCTCAGACTGGATAGAGGACTATGCTCTGAAGGTAGCACCCCTACGGGACCTGTTGAAGGACACTGGGCAACAGCAGTTGAGTGTCAAACTTAATTGGAATAGGGATGCGCTAGCAGCTTTTGAAACGATAAAGCAGGAAATGCAGACAGCCCCCGCTTTGGGAACACCTGACTACACAAAGCCGTTCTTGTTGTATGTGGCTAACAGAGTAGGAGGATATGCTACAGCAGTTTTGATGCAAGATACATGCAGTGGCAGGAAGAAACAGCCCATAGCATACTATAGCTCTAAGTTAGACTTGGTGGCACAGGGCTATCCACCCTGCTATCAAGGATTGGCAGCAGTACAGTATGCATATGACAAAGCATCCACTATCACAATGGGATACCCAGTAATCATCCACACCCACCACAAGGTGGTGGAGCTGATTGAGCAAGGAAAATGTGTGTTAACAAACTCGAGGTTGCTAGACTATCTACCTTTGTTGTCGTATCCATATTTCACAATAAAGAGGTGTGTTACAGTAAACCCGGCAGAGAGGATTCCTCTTGAGTTCGAAGGAGAGCCTCATGACTGTGCGGCTGAATCTCTGACGTTTACCAGACTGAGGCCTGATTTGCTCTCCACTCCCATCCCTGGAGCGGGGGTGGAGTTGTTTGTGGATGGGTTAGGGTGACCAGATGAGAATGGGTAAAATTCGGGACAAGGGGGGGGGGGGAGCGGCAACATCCAATCCAATCACTCCTTCTCGTGGCGCCAACATCCAAACCAATTATCCAATCACTCCTCCTCGTGGCTGCCTGCACGTGCACTTTCCCTGGCCTCATGGCTGCAGCTTGCGCTCTCTTCATCTACTCTATGACATAAAAAGGGGACAAATAGGTTGTATTTTCTTTGTGCGTATAAAATAACAAAAACAACAAAAGTGTAATACACTAAAGCTATATAATACCTCCTAAGATTGGGTTGCGCTGGAGGCACGGCGCTGGCATATTTCGCGGAGGATTTCACTGCTGCCAGCACTCTCGGCTTTCCCATGATGTCTTTGTGGAATTCTGCACAGCTCATTTGTAAATTCATTTTTACTTTAATTTCGCTGCGGACCAGGTTAAATGAGCATCTGTTTCTCACATCAGACCAGGCACCTTTCATTATGGAAAACACCCGCTCTGAGTAAGCGTTGCTCACAGGGATGCTCAGGACGAAGGACAGCAGTTTGGCATACTGAGGGAACGCAGACCTGCTCTTCAGCGCTTGGGCCCAAAGCTCACCTACAGGGTGACTGTCTGTCGCCAGATTTGGCAAGACATCTTTCAGAGCACAATTCTCGTTGTAGAGCTCATCCATGTCGAGATCCTCATCCATCTGAAGGGCGGATACAGCTGTGGTCAATTGCCGTAGCTGATGGCTTGTTTTTCCTTGAGGTTCAAACACTGGATGTTGAACAGGTGCACAGTTTTGGAGAAGTTGAACCATTTCTCAAGCTATTGCTCCGCGGTATCATAGAAGCTGATGAAGTCTCCACGGAGCCTGTCAACCCTCAGAGTAACGGAGGAGGCGAAGACACGGTCAACTTTTGCTCCGAAGAAAGCATTTTTTTTGCGCTGCTGGAGTTTGGTTCGGAGGCCGTTCATCAGCGCATTCACTTCAACTGAGGTGAGACTGTCACTCTCAAGACTCAGCACAGCACCAGAGAAAATCTTAAGAATATTTTGCAAGAAGAAGATGGCCTCCAGCTCGCTGCACTCGTTTTCCTCTCCATGCTCGTTACCCCGGAGCGCATCCCAGATGACACGGGGGCACTCTTCGCCTCCCAGCGACAAGAAGTAGCTCTGCACAGCTGGCCAGGTGTTGATAAGTCTGTCAATTGCAGGGAGTAGGCTCAACCAGCGTGTCGGGAAGTGGCGCAACAAGGTAAGATACTCCATGTCAGCAAATTCAAACATTTCTTTGAGGGTGGCAACTCTCTTGGCAGAACAGCTGAAATGATTGAATGATTTATTCACTATAGACTCGACAACTGTTTTCAGTGCATTGCTGGCATGTTTTACTGCATTGTGTATTATGTGAGCTGGGCAGTTTGCAGGCAGGATCTTGCTGATGTGTTGTTTTAGATTTTGGTAAATTCACAGCCGCATTGTCAGCTGAGAAGGCCGAGACGTTATGGATGCTGAGTTTGTGTTCTGCTAACTTCTGCAGTAAGGTTGCTGTGACAGCATCTGCGCTCTCGGCTGCCTGTTCAAAGAAATCCAGGACCCTGTTTTGGATGCCTTGTTCGGGGGTCCAGAGTCTTACAGAGATGGGGAATGTTTTCACATTGCCTTTGTTAGAAGTATCAGTTGCTATAGAAAAATACATGTCTTTTGACTCAAGGCTCTGAGAGAAGTCAGACGCTAGGGGTGCCAGTATGTTGTTATGGACGTGACATTTGCAGTCAAAACATAAAATATAAATTCTCAGAAAATGCATTTAATACCAATATATTTAAATGTCTGTTTATATGTCCATATTCCCTTAATAAAGGAGTACAGACATTAGAAAAATATCAATCTACACATGCGTTTTATGTTTAATATGAGGGAAATACACATGCGTTACGGACGTGACACAAAAAAGACGCGAGTTTGTGGGAGAAAATATACTTTGTTGAAATTCTGTGAATTAAAATGCACAAGCCAAAATAAATAATACCAGCCGAATGGATGAGTGTCGGCTCTCTATAGAACATACATTATTTATTTTATTTTAGTTTTAAAAAATCCATTTATGAGGAAAAACGGACGTTAGGGATGTGACTTCTTTCCGTTATGAACGTGACCATTCCGAAATCATCACTTGGCTGACGCTGGAAAACTTGAACAGAGACCTTTTTGTGTGTCTCTTTTTATTTGAAACAACAAACATCTGAGACATCAGTAAGGTAAGTCTGCACAATTAATCAAATTTAAACTGAAATCACCGTGTTATAGATTAGTTCATGCATATCTCTCATGCTGCTAAACTGTAACCGTCATGTGAGCATGTTCAAAACTCAATTCGGGCATGATATTGCTTGCTTGATAATGTGTTTTTATCATCAAGGTGTTTACTTTAGACCCCGAAAGATATGGAATTGATAATGCTAAGATACATAATCATTATATATGCAGTTTATCATATCGATATTCTCCGGAGTTAAGAGCACCGGTTTCCCCTCAGTCCCGTCAGTGAATTGAAACGCTGTCTGATAGTAACAGTGTGTTGGCCTGTGTCTATATAGAACAAACAGTCTGGAGGGCGTTTTAATTTTTTTGCATGCAAAAAAGCAATCAAGTCACATTGATCACAATATTATGTTTTGTGTCAAACTAATCGCAATGTTTATACCCGTTTTGCGTTGTTGAATGAGCAATCGTGCTTTAAAATAGCCACATTATTGCAAAATTAGCCAATGCATTGAAATAATAATTGAAATGTTATTGTCTTAAGTCAAAATCACAATGATTACTTCATTTCATTAGGCCCGATGGGTTTTTGCCACGTTTATATTGGTTTGGATGTCAGGAGGATCAAGACGATCTGTGTGAAAGAGACGCCCAAAATACTTACCAATTACTGCAAATAAAGTTGAGATTTTGTCACAAACAGAACAATAGTTCAGAATAACATTAGAATATCCTCTATATATTATATCATTATCATGTCAACTCTACTTAAGGGCGTACTGTTAAAACTGACATTGCCTATATATATATATGACACACCAATGTAACCTCCTAGGCGTTTGGGTCTATAGCCCCAGATCTTTTATGAATAGCCCCGTATCTCAAATTGACCAAAGTAAATAATAATAATAAAATAGCCCCATATCTATCCATCTATAATTCTGATGCATTGTGACAATGTAGACGTGTAGACTGCTAGTGTGTACATTCAAATATCTTTACTTCCTGTCCGGAATCATCAGTGCTGTTCTGTCAGTAAATATACTGTAGATGTAAAAAGAGGGTTTGTGTTGGGGGGGGGGGTGGGGGGGGAATTTGCATGACTACTTACAGAGCAGTTCTGCAGGTTTTGACCACTGGCAACAACCCCAGAAGACCTTTCTCTGATGTGAAGTATTTCTTCAGGTCAAACACATCAATCTCCTCTTCTGAAGTCAGTAACACAAAGACCAGAGCTGACCACTGTGCAGGTGACAGTTCTTCTCTGGAGAGACGTCCTGAACTCAGGTATCTTTGGATCTCCTCCACTAGAGAATGGTCATTCAGTTCATTCAGACAGTGGAACAGATTGATGCACTTTTCTGAAGAGGGATTCTTCCTGATCTTCTCCTTGATGTAATTGATGGTTTCCTTATGGCTCTGTGAGCTGCTTCTGGTCTTTGTCAGTAGACCTTGTAAATGCTTCTGATTTGACTCCAGTGAGAGACCCAGAAGGAAGCGGAGGAAAAGGTCCAGGTGTCCAGTCTTACTCTGGAAGGCTTCATCCACAGCAGTCTTGAAAAATGTGACTTCAGGCTCGTACCTCAACTGCACTGAAACGTTTTCATCAGTTGATTGTTGTTCATCAATTAGATTCGTATTGTTGTTGTTGAATGAGAGAAACATATATAGAGCAGCTAGAAACTCCTGAATACTCAGATGGACAAAGCAGAACACCTTGTCCTGGTTCAGCCCACATTCCTCTTTTAAGATCTGTGTACAGACTCCTGAGTACACTGATGCTTCATTGATATCAATGCCACACTCTTTCAGGTCTTCTTCATAGAAAATCAGATTGCCTTTCTGTAGCTGTTGAAAAGCCAGTTTTCCCAGTGTCAGAATGCTCTATTTATTCCAGTGTGCATCTATCTCTTTTTTCCCATCATACTTTACATTCCTGTGTGTGGACTGAAATACAAGGAAGTGTGAGTACATGTCTGTTCGGGTCTTGGGCAGCTCTCCTTTATCATCTGTAGTCAACAGGAACTCAAGGATTGTAGCAACGATCCAACAGAAGACTGGTATGTGACACATGATGTGGAGGCTCCTTGATGTCTTTATGTGTGAGATGATTCTGCTGGCCAGGTCCCCATCACTGAATCTCTTCCTGAAGTACTCCTCTTTCTGTGGGTCATTGAACCCTCTCACCTCTGTCACCAGGTCAACACACCCTGAAGGGATCTGATTGGCTGCTGCAGGTCTGGTAGTTATCCAGAGGAGAGCAGAGGGAAGCAGATTTCCTTTGATGAGGTTTGTCAGCAGCACATCCACTGAGGTTGACTCTGTGACATCATAACAGCTCTTATTGTTCTTGAAGTCAAGGGGCAGTCGACACTCATCCAGACTATCAAAGATTAACAGAACTTTGTATTTGTTGTAGTTAGTGATTCTTGCCTTATTGGTTTCAACTGAGAAATGATTGATGAGTTGAATCAAACTGAGTTTATCCCATTTCATTAAATTCAACTCCCTAAAAGGCAGGGGAAATACGAACTGGACTCCCCGATTGGCTTTTCCTTCAGCCCAGTCCAGAATGATCTTCTGCTCAGACACTGTTTTTCCAATTCCAGCGACACCCTTTGTCAGCACAGTTCTGATAGGTTTGTCTTGTCCAGGTATGGATTTGAAGATGTCATTACATTTGATTGCTCTCTCTGGTCTTGTTTGTTTCCTGGTTGTTGTCTCAATCTGTCTCACCTCATGTTCATTATTGACTCCTCCACTTCCACCCTCTGTGATGTAGAGCTCTGTGTAGATCTTATTGAGAAGTGTTGGGTTCCCTTGTTTAGCGATACCCTCAAATAAGCACTGACACTTCTTCTTCAGGTTAGATTTGAGATCATGTTGGCAAATCACAGCAAGCTCATCTGAAATAAATAACGCAGATGATATCAATGACGTCTCTATAAATGCTTACAGTATTTTATGAAATAACAAATAACAGAGAATGTGAACTTTCCTTTAAATGACAGTATTGTAATATATCTGTCTCTTCACTTTGTTCTATGTTAAGTTCTTCAACACAGAAGAGGTTGTTATACGTTGTCTCAAGGTTACTATAATATCATTTTGAACATTCAACAGTAAAGTCAGACAACTCTTACTTTTCTCCAGTGTGTCAGCAAGATCCTTCTGGTTCATGTTCCTCAGGACATGCAGTGTGATCTTCAGAGCCCCCTCTTTGGCACTGCTCTCCTGCTTCTCATCTTCTGGGTCCACACCTTCCTCATCCTCCCTCTGACTCTTAAATCCTTCTGGGAGATCTGAACTCAGCATTGTCTTAAACCTCTTTAACTCTTTCTTCACAAATATCATGATCTTCTGTTCAAGTAACTGAGAGTGAAAAAATGAAAGTGAAAAAGCTGAAATTAGACTGAATTAAAGTAAATAAATTGCAGAACAATATTAACAAATGCATGAAAGATTGACAGGTTAACTTCACTTGAGGTATACAGAAACAAATATACATAACAGGACCACATACACTGAATATAGAGGACAGGTCTGTTTGATGACTCTGGACAGATTGACCACTGAGAATCTCTCCTGTTGGTCTCTGTGGACAAAACATGACATTACATCTATACTTCCAGAGTTTGTATAACTGGTTCGCTGGTTGTTTTTTTCAATATAATTTGTAAGTCTCTTTCAGTTGACAAGGCCACAATACAATTCTAAATCGGAAGTTACTAAAACCCATTTGTAAAAAAGGCATTGGAAGTCATCTAATGGCAATGGAATTTTTTTAAATGTATTATTTCTAACAAAAACAGATTACATGTACATTTGTGCCTCGTGTGTGTTTGATACCGATAGCCGACGTTAGCTTCAATGCTGACATATTTATAATTTAATAAAACTATAAAAAGGCAATCACAAAATAACAATTATATTGTACATACAGTCTTCTTAGCTTGGCATTTCATATTGTATGTTTTAGGAATTCCTCATCTTCTATGTAACATTTTAAATAATGTTTATCTGGTTCCTCAGCCTTTGTTTAGTTGTCTTGCTCTCTGTCAACTAACTGCCTACTAAACAGGCTGGTGAAAACAACAGTAGAGCGAGAGCAGGTTAATCAACTACAAGAGTAAGTGGCTCCCTCTGCTGTCTGAGACAAGACCAACACCTCTTGTAAATTACTAAGAATATACAGCACTTCATGTTCTCCCACATTACTGGTTGACAACACAGAGAACCCGAAACGGGATTGGGACCAATAAATGAAGATTACAAATGCCCATAATGTTGAATACGTATCAATAACACAAACCAAACTATTTTCTCTTTTGTGGATATATTACAATAATGCATTATACTCCCATTGTACCAGCTTCATTTCACACATTTTAATAAATACGGTGACACACTTTTTGTTATTTATCTGAATTATTTATTACCATGGTATAATGTATAATGCAGGTTAAGCATTTCCATGATCCATATCTATACAATTATATAAATGATACAATAGCATGGTGTTTTTAATGGAAGGACCATCATATTTGAAGTCCAACAGTGTTATACATTTCCATAATTCAGACCCAAACCCAGATAGCAAAAAATATCCGCAAGGCTTCTTTTTGCCGCCGGCCCTTAGCTGTCGGCTATAGGTGCGTCCTGCTGGCGGGGATGAAACGTTTGCCGCCGAATACGTCACTCCCATTTCTTGCGAGATTTTTTGACTGCTTCATTTTCTCTGGCGGTTGCCTCGGTCTAAAAACCGCGGTCCTTCGGCGGCAAGACGCTTTTAAATAGGCAACTCTCAAAATCGACCGGCCATGTTGGTTTGGACACATTCGCATCAGTTCGTCGCTCAATCGCGAGTTACAGTCTGCTAGCTAGCAAAGTCATCGACTTCCATCGTTTAAGTAAGTACATGTTTCCTTTTTGTGTAACGCAATATTATGTTGACATTGTTTTTAGTTTATATATTTAAAATGTGTAGTCATCTTTGTTCTTGCCTAACTAGCTAAAGTAGCCTTGTTAACGCAATGTTGTTAGTACATGTTGAATTTTAACGAGCTATAATAGGTAGCAAAAGCTTTACATCTAGAAAACACTAAAATTTAAACTTAGTCTTTCTTACAAAAATAACGATGTATATATGTTGTTTAAATTATTTTGTTTGCCTGAACAAGTATGCTGCTAGTCCAGTAGCTAGAGTAAGTGTTAGCTAGCACATGCTGTTTTGCCTTTGTTACAGGACACACTGTGGCTAGGATGTTTTGTGCTGTGTTGCTACTGTACTGGATTTAAGGCGATTGTGATTTCTAATTCTCTGAACTGCTGTACGTTTTATGTTTGAGGAACATTCTGTGTTCACTTGAATCACAACACCCAATGAATACATTTTATTTTTAACAATTTCACTGTTCCACATTTGGCTGATAACGTTTCCCCCCCACAGCATAGCTACTGTATATTCCTAACGTTAACAATCCGGTTTTGTTGCAGATACCTTGGCCAGAGCATAACCGATTATCTTCACCCAAGAGACCTACTGTTGGTCAATCGTTTTGGTTTTAAAGGTAAATACATTGTTAGTCACAATGTTTAGTTACTGGGCCAAAAGGAAAATAATAATGAAAAGAGTTGAGAGGGACAAACAGGACATTCACTTGAATCACTACATTCTACAGAAGTTGCATTGATTCCAGAAAACCAGGAAAATGTTGAGCCATCTGTAGACTTCAGAGTTGGTATGTAAAATGTATTGCTGTGATGCTTAATTTGTGATCCTGTAACTAAACTGTACACTTTGTTAGATTTTCAAATTTCTGTTCCCTCTTTCTCAGAACCAGGTTTCTCCCTAGTAATCCAGACTCCACTTCAGAGCCAACAGTTTGAGTACAAGTAAGTGATGTTATTTGTGATGTTTTTTGTCTTGGAAACTATTGCTTCTATTTAAGATTAGGAATCCTTTTATCCATAATCTGTTTTTCTTTTAGGGCACTTGACTTTCTGGATAAAAGGTGTGGAGGTGTGTTGTACATATCATTAGCTTTGCACAGTTCAATTATTGTTTCATTACTGAATATGCAATCTCTGCAGTGAAATTAAAGCTGTTATGTTTTTTCCCCCAGTTCGTCAAGTACTAAACTTTACACCCCCAGCAGAAAATGTACCCTGGCAGCAAATGGGTGAAAAGGCTGGAGGTATGTAATACGTTGCGCTAAACTGTTACATTTAAGTCCAATTCATTACATGTATGCAATAACTTCAAACATATTTTTACGTCAATGATTATCAATAGGAGAAAGTCATCGCTCCGTTATTGGCCCTTGGACTCCCCTGGCGTCGCATGTACAGCATGAAGTTTTCAGCAATGAAGGTATATTCTAGGCCTATGTCCTAATGTCCAGTTTTTTAACAGTTTTGAAAATAGTGCCTTTAGTTTTCCAGAACGAGAACCAAGCCCTGAGGGAGGAGAACCAAGCCCTGAGGGAGGAGAACCAAGCCCTGAGGGAGGAGAACCAAGCCCTGAGGGAGGAGAACCAAGCCCTGAGGGAGGAGAACCATGCCCTGAGGGAGGAGAACCATGCCCCGAGGGAGGAGAACCATGCCCCGAGGGAGGAGAACCAAGCCCCGAGGGAGGAGAACCAAGCCCTGAGGGGAAGCCATGCACGAGCAGGTGAGAACATGCACTCTTTCTTTAATTTTACTTTTTTGTGTGTAATGTAGGTTCAGAATGACCATATGCCTTTCATTTTGTAGCTTCGGGTGACAGCGGCTCACTTCAAGAGCAGGTGAAGCTATTTGGGACAATGCTGAAGATGTTTGCTCACACTGGGCAATCAGGTACAACTTGCAAACAACACCTGTGGTTGTTGATTTAATTCCCACTGGGTCCACATGTACGTGTATTAGACCTAGGTATAAATGTCATTGTTTAGTAATTGAGGGACCAGGACTGACTACTTTATTCTTTTATTCTGGGAACCCCTGTAGGTGCAGATCAGACCCTAGTGCTGCGACGTCTTGGAGAGTTTGGCGATGTTGTGCGTAGCATGGAAAACAAAATGGACACTATGCTGCAACATTTCAGTGCCAATGTGTCTGTTGGAGAGCTATCCCTGCCAGGGGATGTTACTCCCCCTAGACACCCAGGAAGATTTGGTGTTTCTTGACAGCATTTTGAGGGAGGATAAAGAGCTCCAGGAACAATTTGTAAGTGTGTTGCTTTCGTTTATAAGGCCGTAGGGTAATTTTGGATTTTCAGCTTCGGTTTTTGGCTATCAAATGTGGGAGGGACCTAAAGACAACAGTGTGGAGAATGCTTCAGAGTATTTTCTCTAATAACCTTGCCGTTAATACAACCTGGACTGGCATAGGGGATAAAACCTGTTTTAGAGACCTGTTCCTGAAGACCATTGTTCAAAGTAATTTTTTTAAGTAGATGCCCTTATGCCTTATGCCATTCAAATGTAATGACAGATCTGTATTTTCTACAGGGGCCCTCCGGAAGAACCCGGCAACCCAGGATGCCACTGATGAGGCGGTCCAGGTTAACGTTACACGTTACCTGAAAGGAGCATCAGACTGTGAAGGAGGAAAAAGCCGCCCAGCTGAGAAGGACCCACAGCCAACCCCTTAAACCTAGGCTGACTACTGACACCCCAGCATCCCTGAACTGGAACACTTTCTTTATCCTGCAGTCAGTAACATCAAGAAGCCAGAAGTGCCAGACTACACTCACCAAACCCACCCTGTTTTTTTTTGTATTAACTTTAGTATTGGCTTATTTCATTCCATCTTAACGATTCTATTATAGTTTGTAAATCCTATTTCATACCTGTTACTTGATATTGCGCATTAACTAGTACCAACATTCTACTTTCATTTCATCACTATGCTTAACTGTTATTCAATTAATAATAGCTTGGAAATACTATTTCGTACCTCTGATACTTGATATTGCACAGTACCTGGTACCAAATATTCTACTTACTCTGTTTTTAACATCAGCATTTTTCATTCCATCACAGTGCTTAACTGTTATTCTATTGTTAAATATAGCTTGTAAATCCTTGTGCCACAGGTCAGCATTGCAGTTATAATGGTCTGTTCTACTACTGTTTTTACCTCTGTATTTTTATATATGTATATCAAGTTTTGTTTATCACAGATACAAGAGACACATCTTAATGCAGCATGGTGTAAATATTGTGCTCCAGGTCAGCAATGCCATTATAATGGAATATTCTACTCTAGAGCTTTACTCAATGGCTTGAAAATGTGATGTTCTACCTCGTTTTATTTGGTATCCTGCACATTCTTTGGTACCAAATATCCTCATTACTTGTTATGTTTACTGGTAATTATTTTCATCCCAGAGCTGACCTCTATATTATTAACAATGATTGTGTTTGTGTTATAATTTGCTTGTATGGCTGTTCTTTTTTTTTTAACCAACATTTTATTGGAAACCTGCATGTTCTGTGTGTATTTATGTTTATTTTTTTCTGCCTATTATTTATTTCAGTGATCTGACACATCTTGTTTGAATGACAGTTACTGTACTTTGAAATGTGGAATTAAAACACCAAATGGAAATTTGCCTGGTTTGATCAATCATTATTCTCGATAAACTGCATGCTATAAATATTAAATATATATAAAAGCGGCAGATCGCTCGAAAACCTTTTGTATAACGGCGGTGGAAAGGCGGTTGGACCACGGGCCGGCCGCAGAACACAGGCGGTAGGAGTGCGACTGACGCTTTTAAAAAGCGCCTGCCGCCGGCGGAAAGCTGGCAAATGTGTTTGCGATTTAGACATTCTGACGCTTCTACTGTCTTTGGAGGACCGCCTCCGGTCCGCCGACTCATTGCTATCTGGGCAATTACTCCTCATCAGTTAAGATAGTTTGCTTACATTGAAGTATCCCTCTCAAAGAGTAGTTCATGAACAATTCTCAGTTCTTCATCTAACCAGATCTCAGTTGGTATATAATTACATCTGATTGTTTTGACTCGGAACTATAATCTAATTCACCCTTGTTTCACATAAATGATCAAATACCTTATTGCAAATCAAGACATTTCACACCATCTTGAAGGTCAGCAAATATAACTGTTATTTAGCCTAACTTCTCTAAAAGATGAAACCCAGTTTGAAATTCTCCAAGTCTCTTCTTATTATCCTAGCACATCAAAGACACTCTGTAATCCTGTCATAAATCATGACCCCCCCCTTTATGCCCTATCTCCCCAGAGCTCACCCTGGAGTGGGGGGTGGTTTACTAACCTAAGGATAACAGACCCTAGTCTTGAAGAATGGTCCCCTTATCAATTAGGGACACATTGGTGTTATCTTGAGAAACAAACCAGCTAGGGCAATAGCAAGCAAACCTTTTTTGTTTCAGCGTACAGACCTTAAAGAAACATCTGTTAACCGTTAACATTCCAATGATTGCTTACTAGGACAGAAATTAAGTACACAGGTATACATTTCTATGAAAAATAATGAAGACTCGTTGAATATGTAAATAAACATGGAATTGACATTTCCTGTTCCTTCAAGTCAAAAGCAGAATAATGAACACAAAGTATTCAATGTAGCTGAATTAGAATACCCAATTTTGATAATGTCACCAGTAAGTCTGTTTCTCTTCTAAAGAGTTCAAACAAGTCAAAAACTCCTTTCAAGCAGCCCCCTCCAACCCCCACACTGGTGTTTGTGTGAGTGAGTTGAGCACTTCAGGGGGTCTGTACCTCTCTTTACAATTAAACTATGTAAAACTCCTCAACTTGGATTTCTAGAATAGAACATCATGCAGAAATACTTTCTCAGTTTCAATTCAAACATCAATTAAAACAACTTAGTAAACATGTAAGGAATAACAAAAATGTGTTCCCTGCACCTTTTTACTCACTTATTCCATAATGCATGAGATTAATATGATTACTTCTAATCAAATTTCAAACAAACACACTGAACAGTAACATTCTCATAGTGACTATTGTGAAATCTGAGCATTAACAATTACAATATGAATGTACGTTTCATTGGAAGTGAATGTGTCACAATAATGAGAACAACAGAACATAAGATATATTCTACTCAACCATAACCATTTTACATCAAACAAACTATTTCCAAAAACCCAAATTAGACAAACACTGTGAATGGATATTTTTCAGTTTTCTGTTATAAACAGAACAATCCAATCCAACCCCCCCCCGAAGGCAGACATTTCTCAAATGCACCTTAGTTAGTCCTAAAGTGTTACAGCAGAAAAAAGGTTCTGGCGTGGCCATCATAGTTTCCTAACATTAATATCCTCGAGCCACTCTGGGGAGATCACTACCATAGACTTTGCATGACCTGGAGGCATTTTGCCAAGACGAATGGGCAGCAATACCACCTGCAAGACTTTGGGGCCTCAGACAACTATTACAAAAGACTGCACGCTGTCATTGATGCTGAAGGGGGCAATACACAGTATTAAGAACTAAGGGTATGCAGACATTTGAACAGGGGTCAGTTCATTTTTTTCCTTTGTTGCCATGTTTTGTTTTATGATTGTGCCATTCTGATCCGATCTACAGTTGAATAAGAAATAAGAAATAAAAGACGTCTTTTGCCTGGTGGCTTATGTTTTCTTTACATACGGTACATATATTACCATTTCTCCAAGGGGATGCAAACCTTTGAGCACAACTGTATCCACTCTCACATTCTTCGCCTTCTTAAGCTTTTAAAAAGAAAGCACCATTTAAGTAACACAATATATTATTTTGTAGATTTAATACCAAAAAGAAGAAATTAAGCTTATTTAAAAGGTAGAAACCCGGAACTAACATGCATTATACATCCACATACAAGGCCATATTCATTCAACACACCTATGAACACAAATCCAGCACAGTTATGCACCCACCTATATGTCGACTTCACCTCCATCATTTGACCTTGTAGGTCCTCTTGTTTCGCCGGTATAATGCAGCACAATCCCTCATATGCCTCCACTGACGTGTTGGAAGGACAGACTTTTAAGAGTGGTTTTAAGAGTGGTTTTAAGAGTGGTTAGAAGCAAATGTATTCCAGGTCAGTGGTTCCCAACCAGGGTACTAGGACCCCTGGGGGTATTTGGCCTCTCCACAGGGGGTACTTGAAAACACTCATGACACCATTCACTTACTAGTGAAATTAACATGAGGGGGTACTTCAGGGGTACTCCAAATAGTGCAAAATCTTTTGGGGGGGTACAGTAACTAAAAAAAGGTTGTGGGCCACTGTTCTAGGTGTCTCCAAGCACATACATTATCCTTACTTTTTGGCCTCATGGCATTTGCCAGGTTCAGGTACTGGCTAGTAATTCTATCTAAACAAAGCAAGTAATTAATTGCATATACAGCGCTGGAAAACACTTAGAGACCACTGCACCTTTTTCTTTCCTTTCCAAAACAGTTGAAAAGGAAGGTTTTGAGTGAGGAACAGAAGGGTTAAAATTAAGAGACCACTGCACATTGAACGCTTCTGTTCCTCACTCAAAACTTTCCTTTTCAACTTTTTTGGAAAGGAAAGAAATAGGTGCAGTGGTCTCTTAATTTTTTCTGAAACAGTATTTTCTATAATCATACCTGATAACATTCTATAATCATACCCGATAACATTCTATAATCATACCTGATAACATTCTATAATCATACCTGATAACATT
The DNA here is from genome assembly GCF_011004845.1 of Esox lucius. Classification (NCBI taxonomy): domain Eukaryota; kingdom Metazoa; phylum Chordata; class Actinopteri; order Esociformes; family Esocidae; genus Esox; species Esox lucius. The sequence goes on from NC_047579.1 coordinate 12,560,949, forward strand.
CTATAATCATACCTGATAACATTCTATAATCATACCCGATAACATTCTATAATCATGCCTGATAACATCCTTTCTCACACACTCCATAGTCCTGTGGCATGATGCTACATGTCAGAAAGAGGGTATACTTACTTCCTTCTTTCAAGTGTCCTCTGACCCACTTTACATTATTCCTTAATGTCTTTGAGACAGCTCAGAGAAACCGCCAACGATGAGTCATCTCTTTGGTGAGAATGCGGTCTTCTTTTAAACGAGACAACAGCGTTATTTTGTCAAACACAATCTTCTTTTATGTCGAGGGCACCGTTGATTCTATAATAATAATGAATAATAGAAAATAACTTAAAAGATCACACTTAAAAGATCTTCGGCTGCCACATTAAACTGCATAGTAGGTGTAGAAAAATGCACTAGGAGTAATTTCTCCCAAGAACTATTAGCATTTAGATATAGGTTATTCTGTACAGTCCATTTGTACTTGTATATTTTGTGTCATTATTTATTACTCTCGAGGTTGCAGTGAACTTTGGTGTGGTTGAGTGTTGAACTAAGTCACATTCAGTGTCGGTCTATTCTAGTAGGTGAACACAAAAACAAACTTCTGCACTGCGTGGACGTTGTGATGGTAATTCTATCGATCAGAACTCTTTTAGAAGGAAGTACAGAGATGAAATTCTCTGGGCACAATTAACAGTTTTTATGAATTTATTTGCAAATAAGAGAGACGCGTCAAAAGCTTACATACATAATCATCTGAGGAGTCTCTGACTCGATACATGTCATTCCAACAGTAAATAAGGGAGGAAAAGGGGTGTGGTAAGATGCTGCCATCTGTCTCAGGTCAATAAAACACATTCCCTTTGTCCTATCTCACAAGTCTGCTATCCTCCCCCACCTTATCCTTCCTGCCATAATGTTTACTGTTGTGTTTACCTAAGCTTCACACAAAGGACAGCTCTCCTTCCTGCCATAAGTAACTTCTTAAATTCTAAGAGTTGTTTTCTATTCTCTTCCTGTGTCTCAAGCCCATATTGGGAAATCTTGTGCTAACATGGTTTCTGCTGGATCCACAGCCTCTGCATTTGAGACCAGGGCATTGTATGATGTTATAGCCTCTTCCAGTTATTTCTTCTCATTTGCAGTGGCGGCTCGTTTGAGTCACCTGTCTTTGTTGCTGTCTACAAGAAAAAACACATTTACACAGATTCAGAAAAATCTCATTTAAACTAAACAAATTATGACATTTCAATTCAGTGAAGATATCTTGGATATGGAATAATAGCATTCTTCTAGAAAATTAAACACATAAAAAGTTTCTTCTGGTGGATTTTAAGTACCATGCCCTCCATTACACGCTGCAGTCCCTGTGGATCCTGTACAGTGATGTGAGTCGGAGCTGTTTGTGAACAAGGTGATCAGTCTACAACCATAGTATTCCAACAGTTACAACACTGACATTATTTTCTTTGCTGTAGCTTACTTGATGCTGCCCACAATTCCACGTCTGTGACCAACTGCTGCAGGTCTTCAGGTGTTTTGTTGAGGTGGGATTTGGTCATCTCAATCTCCCCTGCCACTTCAGCTGTTCTCTTTGTTGTCTGTAATGTACATCAATTTCTAATTGTAATTCAAAAGTGAGTCTAGATAAGTAAGAATAAACAAAAATAAGATAGAAACTCACTGTACCTTTACATATCTTTGATCAAGATACTTATGAAGATGTAACTTTTCCCTCAGGTTCCATCCAGGTACATGAATAGTGATCCTATCAGTGCTGAAACAAAAACATTTAACATGTCCATTTGAAATGATGCACAAAGCCAACAATTCCAGTTGATCTATCATCTAATGACTCACCAGATTTGGTCTTATACTTTGTTGTCAAAGCAGCACGAGACATAAATGAATTGACTGCTTCCACTTCCTCTCCAACAGTCAAACCTGTTCATTGGAAATCCAAAACTGTTCATGAAAAGATCCAGCAATATTCTATCAGCTCCAGCAGCTGAATGTAGGATGAACAATAATTATCCATATGTCAGTCATTACAGAACTTTTCTGTTTTTTTTCCAGAGTTCAGACTAGGAAAAGTGCAATGGAATGCCACTTCATTGCCACTTGGAAACTCAAGCAGAAGTACAAGACATCAAGAAGACATGGCGGCACACATGGCTGGTTACCCTGTAAATGGAAACAATCATTTTAAAACGAATATTCCACATGGTAATAATGTAACACTGAACTGAAAAGCACAACACATTCCAGAAAACTATGCTGGAAACAGTCCACTGATATTTTGCCCACCTAGTAAACATGAAAAGGGCATTATGGTTATAATGGCTTCTCACAAGTAGCAGCTCTGTCAAATTCATCAGATGCCTTTTTCCGTTATACTATAGGACCAGACTATTCTGTCTGGCCTAGTCACAACCACATAGCCTTTCTTTACTGTTACAGTAAATCATATTTGTCTTTGTTTTGAAATGCTTTATAACAATGCTGTATATCAATAGTTAAAGCAAAACATAAAACGTACTCTGCTTGAACGCATTGAGCGACTTTGTAACATTCGGATAAATTACTGTGGAGAGGCCAGGTGTCGTGACTTTAACATCTTCAAAGGTACTGAACAGGTCAACCGTGTTAACAGTTAGAAACTCAGTAGTTCCAGGCCAGGACCCATTCTGTATAAGGTCTTTCACCTCAGGTGTCCATGACTTTAACATCTTCAAAGGTACTGACCAGGTCAACCGTGTAAACAGTTAGAAACTCAGTAGTTCCAGGCCAGGACCCATTCTGTATAAGGTCTTTCACCTCAGGTGTCCATGACTTTAACATCTTCAAAGGTACTGACCAGGTCAACCGTGTTAACAGTTAGAAACTCAGTAGTTCCAGGCCAGGACCCATTCTGTATAAGGTCTTTCACCTCAGGTGTCCATGACTTTAGACAAGACTTACAGGTCACCAACAGAAGGGAGAGATCATAGAGACCTGTTGAGACCAACAGAAACACAATGTCAACACAACCATACATTCATCTACACAAAGCCTTCTACTTGGTGTAGAAACTATACTGTCAGATATGAGGAGGTACTCACCATTAATGTTTATGAAGATAATGGCACGACCGACATTTACAGAAATATCCCCAGCATCGCAGCAGCAAATCTTGTTTAGCCAAGCAATCGGTAGGACACATGTTGGAAAAACAGTCATTATTAATTGGAAAGATTTCCATTTGACATGTAATTCAATCCAACATAAAAAGCACATACCTTGCTCAGACATTACATGTTCACCCGTGATGTCCTTTGAAATTAGGCTTTTCGGTGACCGGGCTTTGTAAAACCCTCCCACAAACGACTCCCGGTTGTGTAGTACATACTGACTCTGCACTGAAACATCACAGTTACTGTAATACAGTTCTTTGGGAGACAGTCTCTGCATCCAATCACAGCCTCTTGTGCATTACACTTTTGTCCACCATGTTGAGGTGTCCTTCCCCCTGTTATCACGGCTTGTAGAAGTTGTAGTCGTGATTTCTGCCACTTTCCATCACAGAGCGCTTGCCACAAACTCCAGGTTGGTATGTTTGAGCATGCTGCTTCTGAGCTGCCTGAGGGATCAACCGTTGTGCTGTCTAAGCTCTCCTTGAGTTTTTGTATACTTTTGTCTTTATAAGAGAGGGATAAATGCAGTTAAATTCCTGTACTAAATAGCAGGAGCCATTTAGTTGTCATATCATATCCTTAAACATTTCTGTAGAGAAGTATATAACATTGTCTGTAACCGATCACCTGAAAGGTCTCCTCAAACTGTGTATGTGATGTGTCTGTGTAATCATACAGTATGTAAACTGTGTGTGATGTGTCTGTGTAATCATACAGTATGTAAACTGTGTATGTGATGTGTCTGTAATCATACAGTATGTAAAGTGTGTATGTGATGTGTCTGTGTAATCATACAGTATGTAAACTGTGTATGTGATTTGTCTGTGTAATCATACAGTATGTAAACTGTGTATGTGATGTGTCTGTAATCATACAGTATGTAAACTGTGTATGTGATGTGTCTGTAATCATACAGTATGTAAACTGTGTATGTGATGTGTCTGTGGAATCTTACATTATACTATTACCAAGGCTACACTCAGGGCCCAAATGTACAGAGACTCATACATTGTTATAGTATTTAATAGTACTCACCCTGAGTTGTGTCAGCAGTGTTTTCTGATAAATCTGCAGAGTGAATTTGAGTCGACTTTCTTCAACATACAGAAGTGACTGAAAAGTCATATTAAAACAATAGAAATTGTCTAGAAATACAAGAACAATTTTAATAAAAGCGCCTTTTCATTTCCATTACACAGACTACCTCTTGAGAATGTTTGTTCCTGAGTAATCAATCGTCCTAACTGGTCCATTTTTCTCCAATGCACTGAGTCAATGCTCTTGGGCTTCCTTTTGACTTTCTTCGGTTCCTTCTGCAAATAAAAGGCCAGATCAATCTCAGTAAAATGTATTAGTACAAATTATTTTACAGAAGAAAAAAATTATTTGGAAGAATATAAAGTTTGTTTGCATGTACTTATTCGAGAGTAAATCAATCTGCTCTAGCTATAGAAAGTCTTTAGATAATGATGTTGAATCAATTCCAAAATGTGTCATTCTGGCCAGGCCGGACCAAAAATGACTCTGAAAAGTGCTATGTTCTGTCAGTTAGGCTATTAAATGCTCTGTTGTTTTGCTGTATTTGTTGGTGTTTTACTTAAAGGGGAAAATCCACCCCTTCTTCCCCCTATCCACCCCCACCAACCTGGACTCAGACCCCCTTCTTCCCCTCTTCCACCACCACCAACCTGGACTCAGACCCCCCTTCTTCCCCCTATCCACCACCACCAACCTGGACTCACCCCCCTTCTTCCCCCTATCCACCACCACCAACCTGGACTCACCCCCCTTCTTCCCCCTATCCACCACCACCAACCTGGACTCAGACCCCCCTTCTTCCCCCTATCCACCACCACCAACCTGGACTCACCCCCCTTCTTCCCCCTATCCACCACCACCAACCTGGACTCACCCCCCTTCTTCCCCCTATCCACCACCACCAACCTGGACTCAGACCCCCTTCTTCCCCTCTTCCACCACCACCAACCTGGACTCAGACCCCCCTTCTTCCCCCTATCCACCACCACCAACCTGGACTCACCCCCCTTCTTCCCCCTATCCACCACCACCAACCTGGACTCACCCCCCTTCTTCCCCCTATCCACCACCACCAACCTGGACTCAGACCCCCCTTCTTCCCCCTATCCACCACCACCAACCTGGACTCACCCCCATTCTTCCCCCTATCCACCACCACCAACCTGGACTCAGACCCCCCTTCTTCCCCCTATCCACCACCACCACCAACCTGGACTCACCCCCCTTCTTCCCCCTATCCACCACCACCAACCTGGACTCAGACCCCCCTTCTTCCCCCTATCCACCACCACCAACCTGGACTCACCCCCCTTCTTCCCCCTATCCACCACCACCAACCTGGACTCAGACCCCCCTTCTTCCCCCTATCCACCACCACCAACCTGGACTCAGACCCCCCTTCTTCCCCCTATCCACCACCACCAACTGGACTCACCCCCCTTGTTCCCCCTATCCACCACCACCAACCTGGACTCACCCCCCTTCTTCCCCCTATCCACCACCACCAACCTGGACTCAGACCCCCCTTGTTCCCCCTATCCACCACCACCAACTGGACTCACCCCCCTTGTTCCCCCTATCCACCACCACCAACCTGGACTCACCCCCCTTCTTCCCCCTATCCACCACCACCAACCTGGACTCGCCCCCCTTCTTCCCCCTATCCACCACCACCAACCTGGACTCAGACCCCCCTTCTTCCCCCTATCCACCACCACCAACCTGGACTCACCCCCCTTCTTCCCCCTATCCACCACCACCAACCTGGACTCAGACCCCCCCATTCTTTCCCATCTTCCATCACCCGGACTCATAACCTGCCGCTTCATATAAACACGCCATATTGATATATATATACAGTTCCGGAAAAAAATAAGAGACCAGTGCACCTTTTTCTTTCCTTTCCAAAAAAGTTGAGGGAACAGAAGTATTCAATTTGCAGTGTTCTCTTAATTTTAACCCTTCAGTTCTTCACTCAACCTTCCTTTTCGACTTTTTAGGTTCAGTGGCCTATTAGTTTTTGTACATTTTGTACATTAAAAGCACATCAATACATTTGTCTATATTGTGCTTTTTTATTTTATTCACATTTTTATATCTTATTAACTCATGCCATCAATCTGTATTCATGGTATTATGCTGCTGCTACAAGAGAATTTCCCCACAGGGATCAATAATGTTATACTCTATTCATTCTAAAATGTATAAAAACATTAAAAATAACTATTGTACCTCACCCATCACCCTAACCCCAGTACCATTAAAAATAACTATTCTACCTCACCCATCACCCTAACCCCAGTACCATTAAAAATAACTATTGTACCTCACCCATCACCCTAACCCCAGTACCATTAAACACAACTATTGTACGTCACCCATCACCCTAACCCTAGCACCATTAAACACAACTATTGTACCTCACCCATCACCCTAACCCTAGTACCATTAAAAATAACTATTGTACCTCACCCATCACCCTAACCCTAGTACCATTAAAAATAACTATTGTACCTCACCCATCACCCTAACCCCAGTACCATTAAAAATAACTATTGTACCTCACCCATCACCCTAACCCCAGTACCATTAAACATAACTATTGTACCTCACCCATCACCCTAACCCTAGTACCATTAAACATAACTATTGTACCTCACCCATCACCCTAACCCCAGTACCATTAAAAATAACTATTGTACCTCACCCATCACCCTAACCCCAGTACCATTAAACACAACTATTGTACCTCACCCATCACCCTAACCCCAGTACCATTAAAAATAACTATTGTACCTCACCCATCACCCTAACCCTAGTACCATTAAAAATAACTATTGTACCTCACCCATCACCCTAACCCCAGTACCATTAAAAATAACTATTGTACCTCACCCATCACCCTAACCCCAGTACCATTAAACATAACTATTGTACCTCACCCATCACCCTAACCCTAGTACCATTAAACATAACTATTGTACCTCACCCATCACCCTAACCCCAGTACCATTAAAAATAACTATTGTACCTCACCCATCACCCTAACCCTAGTACCATTAAAAATAACTATTGTACCTCAACCTTGACACTAAACCTAAGTTAACCTTAACCCTTAACATCAATAACCAAACATTTATGTCTATACCTAACCTATAAAAATCCAAACAAACACGCATTGATATTGAAAGATAGTACTTTTTGGCTACTATTTAAAATATGCTAACAATTATTTTGGATTCAATCTTTTGATTGCATTTGGTTTAGTGGCCAGTAGTCACATGATCACCCACTGCAAATCGAAGTTGGGAACAGTAAACTAAGTTGTCATATCCCAGCCTTATGATTGGAGGATTTTAACGGGATGCCTTGTGCACGCTACAATCTTTGGATGACGTCCCTACTCTCTGGACCTGACATTCTCACGCTAAAAGAGTCCCATCTTTACAGCAGACGATCGCTCGGCTTGCTACAAAATAATTAAACTGAACAAATTAGGAAGTGAGTACAAATAGTTCCAGATTTATGCTGCATATTTTAATAACTTTATATTTGGTTATGTTCAGCAGGTCTGGCCATTTTTTTACATCGTCTTGCAAGATTAACATGTTAAAAGCATTTCTCTAGGTCGCTACATAATGCCAGGTGGCAGAAACAAATGGCATTGTGTTGCGTGCAAGCAATTAATATTTGTTGTTTGCAAAAAGTGCCCTGAATGCAAAGCACAGCAACCACACAAGAAAACATTGATTGAATCTAGAGCTCAGTTTGCAGCACAGAAGGCAGATTATAAATAAATGTAAAGAACTGTAACCAAACGCATGTGCTTGAGTCAAGCTTCAAAGTGGTAAGAGTAGCAGACTAATAAGAATGTAATATAATTTAGTGTTCAAAGTGTGACTCTTTGAATTAAGATACATACAATGCAGATAACAAATGTATGTAAAGCAGTGTGGAAATGAATCTTCATGAAGAGCCTGTTGGAAAGTTGAAGGAGGTCTATGGGTCAATCCTAAAGTGTGAGTAAATGTTTAACAATTAAAACAGTATTTTAGCAAATATGCGCTAATGTCCCAACTCTGGAAGAAGATATGACACAACAAGGTACAGACAGTTTTCCCGTCGACATCACACTGACATAACTAGGGATGCGTAAGGTTCCCAGTTTCAGTAGAAAGGACGCTGGCCTTGGCATAGAGTAACGAACTCTGATCTGAACAATCATCAACCACATCTTCATGATTTATTTATTAAAACTGCCCCACAATTGTTTTATTCAGATTGAAAATAGTGACTGCTGCCGACTCCATGCCATTAGAATCAGGTGGTAGCTTAGCTATCATAACAATAGTAACATAATAGTATTGATGGAACTGAATTTTGACAAGATTTATATGTTGTTCCAAGAAGTCTGATTTTCATATGTAAAGCCAGAATACAATTGCAAATAATAGTATTACAGATAGAATTACTGTAGATTTAAGGTAAGGCTGTAAGGGCAAAAAAGCATACAAGATAGCCAGAAGTGGTAGAGGGCTAGCCCTGTGCTCACAGTTCACCCTGGTTATTGGCACAATACAGCCTTAGGGGTGTGACTGACAATCAGGGGTTGAGTTAAAAACCAATTAGGCCACTGTTATCAAGATGGGGCCAATTTCAATCTAGGTAATCACTGGTGCCATGAGGCAGTGTATCTCAACATCACACAACTCAAGGTGAGGTATTCCAAGGGATAGGGCCTATTTTAAGAACTATATATTTTTTTCAAAATGTATGACAATAACAAATGATTAATGTTCTCCATAACAACTGTGTTGCAGAAAATGACACTAAAAAGACAGAAGTGGTCCCACAAAAGAAAGCGAGGATAAGGTGTAACAAGACACGTACGTTTTTGGAACATGTCTTCCCTTTACTATTCTTGCCATGCCGAAGTGTGGGGGAGGCAAATAGATCAGGGTGGTTTCCTGGTATTTGGTTGTTACCTGTAAAAGTGACATATGTTTGTACTATCCTTGTCTTTTCCCTGTCCTTCTTATTTCCATATCATTTTTTGAAGTGTTAGTAAAATAAAGATTACAAATAACTTCAGTAATCCTTTTATAAATTGTGATGAAACAGGTCAGCCATGTGGAGAATGTGCTGAGCGGTCAGCAACCGGAATCTTTATTCAAAGATTTTCAAAAGAAGAGGAGATCAGGTAAGATATTGATAATGAATCTGTTCTGAATTGATTACTACAACAAGTCAATCTTCCACCGTAACACAATAGTGTCTATTCACATCACATTTAGTTTGGTACAACAACCTTAATGTTAACTATGCAGACAGTCATTGGAAGGTTGCACCTACAGTATCTATCGTTAGGTGTCCTTTATGTAGCATGTTGCAGCTTCAGCGGTACAGTGGTCTTTAGCAAGGCCTTAACTCCAAACTCCTCTATTTTGATGCAGAAGGCCATGAAGTTTTAAAATCCCTGTCTTTGGTATGTTTCTGCATTCAGACCACAAGACTACTCACTCAGGCATCTGAAGGTTTGGGTTTGACACCTTGGTTAAATTGCTGATGGGCTCCTACAGCTCCCCATACTCTATTATTGACGTACCAGAACATTATCAGAACACAGAATAAAGGATGACATTGGAGTCATAATGATCAGACAAATGCATTCTCCTTTTCCATCATGTGTCCATGTTGCTGTTATTAATAGATTAGACTGAAGACATTATGGTCCATGGGATGGTATGGTACAACAAGAACACAAATAGATGATGGCAAGAAACTGCCATGTGGAGAATCTTTGCAGCTCATTGCATCTTGTTAGTGATACGATTTCTTGTTTTTACTAATATCCCATCTATGCTAATGTGATAATACGGGTTTCTCAACAAGGTTGGTGAGATTAGAGTCTTCAATCATGCTACTAGACTACAGATATTTTAAAAAGTGTAGAGTTGTTTAATTAACATGATGCAGATGTGTAGCTTAAGTGCAGGTGATGTCCCACAGAGTTTCACCCAAGGAGTCATACAGTACCCATATCCTGGGGTCAGTTCTTATTAGAATGGTAGAGATACAGTCCCCATATCCTGGGGTCAGTTCTTATTAGAATGGTAGAATAGTAGACATACTGATCACAGGTACTGTAAATACACAAACACTGTGAAGGCTGGGATCGGTTGCAACATTCTGTACATATTATTAATTTACATATTAAACATTTAGCAGAAGTTCTGATCAAGAGTAACTTAGAGTTGACAGTGCTGTTTTGTTTTATACATTGTTTTTATACAGGTCCTCTGAGGGTATCACACCCACAGCTCTGATGTTTCAAGCAACATGCTTTACAAACTGAGTGAGACACAAGACATTAAGACTTATTGGTCTATGGTTGACAGAGGCGTTTGACAGAGGAGTTACATTGCAGTAACTCGGTTATAAAGACTCAGTATCTAGCCTGCTCAGTGCATAAACGTGAGAGCTAACAAACTCATTGACTATTTATACACAGACACTAATGGTAAATTAAAAAGTTGCAGGAGTGGATAATTCACCTTTAATTGCAATTTTCACCTGTTTGTGTCACCATGTGTGTCTGTAACAAGGCCAAACATTCAAGGGTATGTGAATGTTTGATCAGGGTCATTTGGGTGATTTCTGTTATGATTATGATTTAAAAAGGAGCCAAACAACATTGATAATAATTGGCTTCGTATGATCACTATCCTTAAATAAAATAATTTTTTTTTGCATGATCAGTCATATTTTCAACATCAATCCCAAATGTTTACAATTTCTGCCAGAGTATTCAAACTTATGAGCACAACTGTATTTATATAAATCAACCTCTATGCCAAAGGAAAGTTCTGTCTACTAAACATCATTTCCAGTGGCTTTATGATGTTTTGTTTAGGGTGAGCAAGAAACATGAATACAACTTTTCTGATTTTTTTACAAAAAGGTAGTATTGGAGACTGAACACGACAGATTGAAACAATTGCTGTATTTACAATCTTATGTTTTATAAAACAGTGAGATCAAATGGAAGGGCAGTTGGGAGACTTTGTCCTGCCTTTCACCTCCTGGCTCCAGCATTTAGCTGATTTTGTAAAATAAATGTACGTTTTTCTCCTCTTTGAATTTGCCATATCCAACTCCCCTTTGACCTTTTCTCATATGCAACCCCTCAGCAGGTGCAGGATGGTTGAAGATCGATCCCAGGCTTCCTCCAAGCATGTGTCACCACCACTTATCACAGCTCCTTCAACACAGAAGCCTTGAGTTGATACTTGGTGATTGAATTTAAACACTGTCAAACTACACACAAGGATTCACTAAAGAGTGATATGACAAGGAGCCCGCGCCCAACTACGCACCCGTCCACCCCTGGCAGCGCTGTGCCCATGCTAGCCATGGACAGCAGTACCTTGTGGCTTGTGTATGTTGGGCACATGTGAATTCAGTCAGGCTGTATAGTTGATGAATGTGTAGCTTCCCATGAGTATATACACACCAACGGCTTCCGTAGAGAAGGAGCGCTTTGACTCTAGCAGTCTAGGGTGGATACAGAGACCGGAACAAAACTCATGCAAAGTTGTGTAGTGTACATGAACAGTGAGAACAAACAGAAAACATTTATTATAAACAGACAGTAAAGGGGGTAAGGAAAAGGGGCTGAGCTGGACTCAAAAAAATAAATAATATGGCAAACACCCCTAAACTGAACTTGCCTGCCTCAAGAACCGCTTAGCTGACTACTAACCAATACAAAAATACAGTGGGTGGTCTGCTCAGTTCTAACTAGTGTTTTTAGACAAAGTTTTCCTACAGGTTGTGTATGCCCAAGGGTGACTTGCTGGAAAAAGAAAAAAAAAATCCCAGGGACACAGGGAGAAACAAAGCACACAGGTTAAACAGGGACTAAACAGTAAACAATTGACTAGACAAAACCAAACAAAAGCCACAGCAATACATACTCACATGACACAGGACAAAGTGAGATGTATGTGCTAAACTAAATAATGTATGCAATGAACAGGGTATGTATCTCAAGAGTGTCTGTGCCCAAGCGAGGTAAAGCAAAAGAGTCTCTCTGGGAGAACCAACTGACTGGGTTTTTAAAACCAGGGATGTGTGATGTGATTGGGTCCATTAACAGGAACCTGACTACATAAATGGATGAGTTGGAGGGCTGAACCAACCGCTAGATGCTTGGAAAAGAGAAAATAAAGTTAAAACTAAAACAAAGTTAAACTAATTTAGCAATGTGCATTGAATACTCATGGTATGTGTGTGTGTGTGTGTGTGTGTGTGGGAGGGGTAAATATATGTGGAAACCAAGTGGTATTTTTCTTACTTTTGGACTGTTACCTGTTTGAAAGCCTAAATATGAAATATGCTGAAATCGGCAGACCAGAGGTGTCTTGATTTATGGTTAACAGCTGTTAGGATGTTAATACATTTTATATAGCTTGACTTTATCCTCCATATGTATGCATGTCTGTTTTAACTGGGATTTGAAGGTAGTAAGGTATCAAACGGCAGGAGGGGAAAACACAAATGTGCTACATGGTACCTGCATGTGAACAAGCACTGTGGTAAGAATCATACAGTTGGTGTTGCATCCTTGGAGGAAGCAGGTGATCAATCTTTCACCATCCCACACTTGCTGTGGATTTGCCTACAAGGTCAAAGGGGAATTGGATATGACACATTTAGAGGTTATAAAAAGAGACGAAACTTCCCCAAAAAACGTTAACATAGATGGGATGAATATAATATATTTTCAGTAAATAAAATATTCCATGAATGTGTTGTTCATTTTCAGTTTATTCACATGCGCACACCTAACTCTACAGTATGTTATAATTATTTTAATGATCAAATTCTATCATAACACTCTACGCTTATTCTGTATAGCAAATATTAAATATTCGCTTGGATAAGTTCCAGATTTGAAACAATTGAATCAAGTAAGAGAATGGATAAGAAAGTTACGTTTTATTTATCTGCATAATTTTCTATAAATACTGGATCAGATGCGCCTGGTTGTAGACACAGCAGGGGGTGCTGTTCTGTGGGGGTGAAGAAGAGTAGGTAGCGTAACGTGGAAACGTGCGCATTCACGTTTTATTTAGTATTTATGTTACCGTTATTTTAAAAGTCAAGTTGAATGTGAACGTATTCTCTTTTGCAGCAACGGCCTGGGGAGTGACGGGAGAGGAAAGGGGATAAATGAGCCAATTGAAAACGTTCTATCAATCGAGCTAGTACGGGGCGAAGCTGGAGTATGGAGATGCCAGAAATAGATACGCTGATAAAATGTGCACAATACATTTTTTATTGCATCATTTATAAAATTATAAAGTCAGGAATGTTAATAAAAATAATTGTGTGGAATACTGATACAAATTTGAATATTGGCAATAGTTCAGAAGGCCACGCCCACCCCAACCTATTAGAATTCTGTCATTGGCGCACCGTCAAACAAGAAACCAGGCAAGCCTAGTTCAGCCGGCCCGCAATAGAAATACCTGGTCCCATAATGTCGAGCATGTCTCCCTCCTACTGCTCATGTATAAGACGTCATGACATCACTAGTGACCAGTGTCACGTTTGGGTTTGCAATTCCAAAATATTTTTCCTGCAGTGCATTGTGACATGGAGAAGATATGGCCAAATTTAAAAGACAAAACTGATGCAGACTAGTGTTGTGTGCTTAACATTTAAAAAATGTATTTCTGATAATATTTGTTACAACTGATTAGACAAAAAAACAGGTTGCAGTAAAAGTTACTTTTTTCATAAATTGTAATTATTGATCACACTTGATTATGGGATAGAATAGTTATTTTCTGTCAGTTGTGATAGGTAATGTACAGTAAGAGGTGTCCCTAATGTGAAAACAGTGAAATAAACTCTAAGAGATTACCTTTAGCAATTCCAAAAGTCATTTTGAAACAATGACTGAAAGAATTGAAGTAATATTTGTGTTTTGTGTCGTCCTTTTCTCCTGCAATTTTTCAATTGGCCTTTCAGGTCATTGGTTGTCCGAGTTAAATAATCATGAATAGAGAATAAAATAAATGGCCTACTAAATTAATTTTTAAATGAAATACCATTCTAAGAATGTATGTTTTTCTAATCTCATAGTAAATGAGAGAGGTAATGTTTGTCTCTGTTGTTTTGAAGCCTAACCTATCAGGAGAGACCAGCCTCCCCTGTACCCAGCTGTGTGTCCATGAAGAGTGACTGGTCAATGGGACCACCTATAGAGTTTAAAGAGAGAGTCTTTTCTACTGAACACAGGTAGGAACTTGTGGGTCATGGACAGTTAGTAAACAACACTTTTACTTAGATCCTCATTAATTGACATTATAAACACATACATTTATGTCATTTAGTAGAAGTTCTCATCATATTTACATTAAAACAAATTTCAGAATTAAATAATTTGCATGGTTATAAAGCCCTTTTTTCAAAACTCTAACCAAATCTGACAATGTACATCAAGATCAAACATCAGTAAAGATCAAGTACCGCATTACACATTATACTGTGGTAATAAAACATTTAGATAAATAACAAAATGTATGTAACCCTATTTATTAAACAACCAGACCCATTACCTCCTTTTCACCTCCCATCCTTAAACAACCAGACCCGTCTCCTCTTTTTCACCTCCACACCCATCCTTAAACAACCAGACCCGTCTCCTCCTTTTCACCTCCCCTCCCATCCTTAAACAACCAGACCCGTCTCATCCTTTTCACCTCCACACCAAACCTTAAACAACCAGACCAGTCTCCTCATTTTCACCTCCACACCAAACCTTAAACAACCAGACCCGTCTCCTCATTTTCACCTCCACACCAAACCTTAAACAACCAGACCCGTCTCCTCCTTTTCACCTCCCCTCCCATCCTTAAACAACCAGACCCGTCTCCTCCTTTTCATCTCCCTTTCCGTCCTTAAACAACCAGACCCGCCTCCTCCTTTTCACCTCCACACCCATCCCTAAACAACCAGACCGTCTCCTCCTTTTCACCTCCCCTCCCATCCTTAAACAACCAGACCCGTCTCCTCCTTTTCAACTCCACACCCATCCCTAAACAACCAGACCCGTCTCCTCCTTTTCACCTCCCCTCTCATCCTTACACAACCAGACCCATCTCCTCCTTTTCACCTCCACACCCATCCTTAAACAACCTGACCCGTCTCTTCCTTTCAGCGTCAAGGTAGATGTGTTGGAGGTTGGTGTTAGAGTAGTTCTTTCTCAGTGGGTGGTAAAACCTCCCAAACTCCACCCGTGTTCCTTCTTTTCTAAGAAGCTGTCACCTGCTGAGAGGAACTATGACGTAGGAAACCAGGAACTACTTGCAATGAAGCTGGCCGTTAAAGAGTGACGTCACTGGTTAGAGGGCGCCCACACCCATTCCTGGTACTCACGGATCACAGAGTGGCCAAGAGACTAAAGCCCAGACAGCCCCGTTGGGAACAGTTTTTCACCAGATTGTGCTTTACTGTGACCTACATACCGGGCAAGAAAAACATTAAGGCAGACTCACAATCCTAGCTAACTGACTCCTCTCTGTCCAACCCAGCTCCTGAGCCTATTCTACCTCCATCCTGTGTTGTGGGGCCTATACAGTGGGAGATTGAATCCTCCATCCAGGATGCTCTACGCTCTGATCCAGCCCCTCAGGACATCCCCACAGGGAAGACCTATGTGCCTGCTTCGGTTAGACCACAATAGATGCAGTGGTGCCATATCACTCCAGGCCACCCTGGAGTTACCTGTACTGCAGAATAGATCTCCCACACGTTCTGGTGGTGTTTGTTACCAACTGACGGTCTCTCATGGCCCATCTGGGCCCAGTCCAAGACCCCTCATCAACGACCCACTGGTAAGTTGAACCACTTCCTGTTCCATGCCGGGCTTGGTCACACATCGCTGTGGATTTCATCACTGATTTACCAGAATCCTCTGGCTCCACTACCATTCTTCTCGTAGTAGACCGGTTTTCCAAAATGTGTTGGCTTGTTCCCTTACCTCATCTTCCTACGTCCATGGAGATGGCAGAGTGTCTGTTCCAATTGGTGTTCCATCTATATGGGATCCCGGAGGATATCCTTTGTCTCCAGGGTGTTGGAGGTTGGTGGGGGGGGGTGCTGTGAGGTTCTGTTTTTTGGTTTGCTTTTGTGTTTCTGGCGGCTGCGGCGTTGGCTGCATCTCCTGGACAGCAGGGGGCGCTGGCTGCATCTCCTGGGCAGCAGGGGGCGCTTTCAGGCCAAATTACCCTTGTAGGAGCCTGAGGAACGCCTCCGCGGAACCACAAGGGAGGTCCCCTCTCCCCCATAGCTCTCCTGCCCACTCGACAGCGGGGACTGGGGCAGGCCGCGGGACAGGAGCGGGGACTGGGGCAGGCCGCGGGACAGGAGCGGGGGGGGCGGAAGGCCGCGGGACAGGAGCGGGGACTGGGGCAGGCCGCGGGACAGGAGCGGGGGGGGCGGAAGGCCGCGGGACATGAGCGGGGGAAGGCCGGAGCACAGGATCACAGGAGCACAGGCGCACACAAACATGACGGGCATACACGCACAATGACCAACAATAACAGGGAGAAAATGGCTGAACTAAATACACTGAGAAACAGAGGAGAACAGAAACAGGTGGGGGCTAAAACACAGGTGAAATGAATATACCAATTAACTGAAACAAGAACAGGAAAGACCATACAAGGACAAGACAAGGAAACACAGAAAATACAAAGTGGAATGGTCCCTTCAGGAAGGGACCGTTACAAGAAATAGATATGTAGCTCTAATAATTTCCCCCCAAAATCCTGGATTATCGGATCACTGTCTTATTACATTTACCGTTAATACAAGAAATGACTTTCAAAAGCCGTACTATAAATTCTCGGACAACATATAAATTCCTTGATATTCATACAAGTTCGCGCATTAACGACAGAGTGAATAAATCTGTAAACGATCAAATCGAGGATCTAAACTCAACACTGCGAAATACATTAGACACAGTTGCAACACTAAAAACAAAAGAAATAGGCAACAAGAAACTTGCTCCCTGGTACACCGACAATACTAGAGCACTTAAGCAAGCCTCCAGAAAATTGGAGCGAAAGTGGCGCTCCACCAAGTTGGAAGTATTCAGACTAGCCTGGATAGACAGTACAGTACAATACCGAAAATCACTGACGTCTGCTCGATCAGCTTATTTCTCCAACCTGATTGAGCTGAACAAAAACAATCCAAAATGTCTCTTTGACACAGTTGCAAAGTTAACAAAAAAGAAAAGCTTAGCAAGTGAAGTGGGTCTTCACTTTAGTTGTAATGAATACATGAACTACTTTGATGAAAAGATCATCACCATTAGAAAACAAATAACTGACTCCTCCTTAAATAGTTATGGTCCTCAAAATCTCAGTTGTCCTAAAAATGTCCTGAACCTCCCTGACCAGGTGTCAATGGGGACACTTGAATTTCTTGATATCGTATCGCTCGACACATTCACTAAATTTGTAATGAGTTCTAAACCCACAAACTGTCATCTAGACCCGATTCCAACAAAATTACTTAAGGAGCTATTTCCTGTGCTAGGTCAGCCAATGCTGAACATAATAAATTGCTCCCTTTCCTCCGGATGTGTACCAAACTCACAAGAAATAGTGGAAATGAAGCCTCTTCTAAAAAAATCTAATCTGGATCCCGACATATTAAACAATTATAGGCCAATATCGAACCTCCCATTCTTCTCAAAAATCTTAGAAAAATTTAATTCCCAACAACTGAATGCCTTCCTAAAGGCAAATAACATTTATGAAATACTCCAGTCCGGTTTCAGATCCCATCATAGTACTGAGACTGCACTCGTGAAGGTAACAAATGACCTTCTAATGGCCTCAGACAAAGGTTCCGCATCCGTCCTGTTGCTTCTTGATCTTAGTGCTGCTTTTGACACTATTGATCACTCCCTTCTCTTTGAGGGACTGGAAACCCATATTGGGCTACGTGTATGTTCTAGCCTGGTTTAAATCTTATTTATCTGAAAGATATTAGTTTGTTAGTGTAGATTGCATATCCTCTGACAAGTCAAAGGTATGCTTTGTTGTTCCTCAAGGCTCGGTTCTGGGCCCATTATTGTTCTCACTATATATGCTCCCCCTGGGCGATGTAATCCGAAATCACAACGTAAACTTTCACTGTTATGCTGATGACACACAGTTATATATTTCAATGAAGCATGGAGAAGCCCCTAAATTAGCTACTTTTGAAGCATGCGTTTCAGATATTAGGAAGTGGATGACAGAGAATTTCTTGCTCTTAAACTCACAAAAAACAGATATGCTCGTTTTAGGAGATCTCGCTGTGAACCTCGACGGCTGCATGGTCGTATCCCAAAAAACTGTAAAAAACCTAGGTGTTACCCTTGACCCTGACCTCTCCTTTGAAGAACAAGAGTTGCTTATTTTCATCTTCGAAACATTGCAAAAATCAGAAACTTTCTATGAAAAATTGTGGCAGAAACATGTATCCATGCTTTCGTTACTTCTAGACTAGATTACTGCAATGCTCTTCTCTCTGGTTATCCAGACAAATTAATAAATCAACTTCAATTAGTGCTGCACACGGCTGCTAGAATCCTAACTAGAACAAAATAAATTGAACACATTACTCCTGTCCTGGCGTCCTTACACTGGCTGCCTGTTAGGGTAGGGCTGATTTTAAGGTTTTACTCTTAACCTATAAATCAATACATGGACTTGCTCCTACTTACCTTGCTGAAATGATCCAACCATGCATACCTACACATAACCTTAGATCGCAAGATGCAGGCCTTTTAATTGTACCTAGAATTTCTAAACAAACAGCTGGCGGCAGGGCCTTTTCTCATAGAGCTCCACTCCTGTGGAATGATCTGCCAATTATGGTTAGAGATGCAAACTATGAAAGGCTTTCGTTTGCCACTGGGATGCCCTCCCTCCAATGCCTTTCGGGGGAAGAGTCACTGGCTTGTTGTTACTCTGCTGTAATACTCGGCCCTCATTCAGGGGGGTTGCGGTTGGTGGGTGTCCCTTTGGTTGATGCCTGGCAATGTGGGTGGATTGATTTCCTGCTTGTTGGGCCCTGTCCGGGGCCTCCCCCGGGTAGGGCCACAGTGTCACCGGACCCCCCCGTCTCAGTTCCAAGGTGTTACGCTGCTATATTATTGTGCTGGGGGATATGAGGAATGCACTACAAATTATTCTCAGTCTCCTCCAGTTTAAAATTTCAGGAGGAGATGAGGTCCTGGTCCACACCTGCGGATTACCTGGTTCGGGGGGCCCGTTGCTGTCCCTGTCCTTGTCCACCTGGTCATACTTCTGACCTAGTCTAAAATCAAATAGCCTCTGGAATTAGCCCAGAGAAATGTATTTATTATTCCAATTGGACTCTTAAAATCTCACCCGGCACAGCCAGAAGAGGACTGGTCACCCCTCTGAGCCTGGGTCCTCTCTAGGTTTCTTTCTAAAATTCGACCTTCTTAGGGAATTTTTCCTAGCCACTGAACTTCAACACTACTGTTGTTTGCTCCTTGGGGTTTAAGGCCGGTTGTCTTACAACTGCTGTTGTAAAAAGGGCTTTATAAATACATTTGATTGATTGACAAAGTGGATCATAATGGTGATACAAGTGATGTTGCCTTTATTGTGGAAGATGATAATGACTTAACTACTGGCCAAGGTGATGACCCCGCTCTGTGGCCAAAACAACTGTCAGATAAAGAGCACTGCTCGCTAGGAAAGGGCCAATTAAAATAATGACACAACTTTCCCCAAAAACAACGAAGGCTACAAATACAAATTACTGCATTCAGCTGGTAAACGGTGACAAAATAATACGAACATTGCTGGAGGGGTTCATATCCATTTAATACTACCAGCATGTTGTTTTTAGTCCTACCTCCATGTTTATTGGTCACCAGACCTCCTGATGGATGGTTATGCATTAAAAGGACACCTGCTGCGTTACATGTATGTCTATGTTTGTCAAAGTGGGAGGGAGTCAGTGTGGTCAAATGTCTGATTCATTCATTCTGCTTGTGATGGTAGTGATTTTTCTCTATATAAGATGTCTGTCAGTCTGACTGTTAGTAATGGATCTGTTGCTGCCTTCCATGACAACACTCTGGGTAATAATTGGGTCCACTGGGATGGTTGTCTTGAATGGTCCTTATTTAATCTGTGGCCATGATGCCTCTGCTATGTTATCTCCTTTCTGGATGGGTTCATTCTATCTGGGATATGTGGTCCCTCATATTAGACAGTGTGGAACCTCCATTTGCTGGGCGATACAGATGGAGTATTTCTGAGACTCAGCGGTTCTGTGCCATAGACTTTCCCTTATATGGTTCAGCCAAGTTGGCTCTGGAAGTGATCAACATGGCCTGTTTCTTAAAGGCCTTAGACCATTTGACTGCTGATGGCTTCACTGTTGTGTCGGCTGAATTGGTGGAGATGCAGAATGGTGTGGGATTTGGCTGGTAAGGTCCCAGATGAGGGGGCTACATTTCACAATTACAACTTCGATGATATTGGGCTTTTGACATGGTTGTTTGGTAAATGGGGTGGTTTCCTGTTTAAACTCATTGCTCCTATCATTGCGTGTTGATCTTTTGCCTCCTTGTACAGTTGTTCTGTTGCTGTGTCCTGCTCGTGTCTGGAGTCTCCATTCAAATAAACCCATATGGTGATTGTAGGGTGTGTTCATTAGGGGGGTGTCTGGAGTCTCCATTCACATCAACCCATATGATGATTGTAGGTGGTGTTCATTAGGGGGGTTGTCTGGAGTCTCCATTCACATCAACCCATATGATGATTATAGGTGGTGTTCATTAGGGGGGTGTCTGGAGTCTCCATTCACATCAACCCATATGATGATAATAGGTGGTGTTCATTAGGGGGGTGTATGGAGGGGGGGGGGGTTGGTTGCTAGATAGACATCATCTTGGTGTCCTTCCTTCAGTTTGTTGTCTGTGTCAATGTTTGCTTGCTGATTGTCCATGTGTTCCTCTATGTGACAATGTTGTAATTCTGGACTGCATCCATCCTGATCATTATGTTTTATTTTGTGTAACTTTACAGTCTGAGGGTCAGCCCCATATACAGGACACGTCTGGAGCTTTTCCTCTGCATGGTTCCACTACATGACACAAAGCGTGTTAGCTGTCCACTGTCAGTGAATGGTTTTATAAGATGAGAACGACGCCTCTTTTGCGCGTGCCAGGAGTCCTTGCATTGAAATTGGTTAATTTCAATGAAAGTGCATAGGACCAGACTCTTAATTTAATCTGGTATTGTCCCAAAACTCCTGTCGGTTTGGACCTATGCACTGGCTTTGAAATCAATTCTTTATCCCTGTGAGACCTTTTGTAACCTCTTTTTCCTCCTCTGGGTTTTTCTATAGGCTAACTGGAATTAATTACATTGGTCAAAGTAGTAATGTCAAGCCAATCAGAAGCAGCCTACCAATCTTTATAACTATTTTTGCAGTCTGCAATGTATTAAGACCAAAGTTACTGCTCACAGGTGCTTCCTCACTACTACCGGTATAAACGCTGCCTTGTGTACAGTAGGCTACTACCAGTATAAATGCTGCCTTGTGTACAGTAGGCTACTACCAGTATAAACGCTGCTTTGTGTACAGTAGGCTACTACCAGTATAAACACTGCCTTGTGTACAGTAGGCTACTACCAGTATAAACACTGCCTTGTGTACAGTAGGCTACTACCAGTATAAATGCTGCCTTGTGTACAGTAGGCTACTACCAGTATAAATGTTGCCTTGTGTACAGTATGCTACTACCAGTATAAACACTGCCTTGTGTACAGTAGGCTACTACCAGTATAAACGCTGCCTTGTGTACAGTAGGCTACTACCAGTATAAACACTGCCTTGTGTACAGTAGGCTACTACCAGTATAAACACTGCCTTGTGTACAGTAGGCTACTACCAGTATAAACCCTGCCTTGTGTACAGTAGGCTACTACCAGTATAAACACTGCCTTGTGTACAGTAGGCTACTACCAGTATAAACACTGCCTTGTGTACAGTAGGCTACTACCAGTATAAACGCTGCTTTGTGTACAGTAGGCTACTACCAGTATAAACGTTGCCTTGTGTACAGTAGGCTACTTCCAGTATAAACACTGCCTTGTGTACAGTATGCTACTACCAGTATAAACACTGCCTTGTGTACAGTAGGCTACTCTTGAGTCAGTCAGTGTGGTATTATAGCTGGCAATTAATAATTATTAATTATTTATAACTTTTAATGGAGATAGAGGGGTTATGTAGGTTGTTTTAAATGTGTTGGTGTTGAGTTGTAAGGTGTATACACTTTAATCTAACAGAACATTGCAGTGAAGTCATCTTTTATACTGAAGGGCGATAATTCTATTCTACTTTTTCACTGTTTTTCAAATTGGGTCTGTGACCATGTCATCCAGATGTAGTTTACTTTTGATTTGCCACTTTACATTCAAAGCTTGTCGATTTGAAAGAAAAAGGATATGAGTTCATTCAGTAGATGTTTCTGTTCACTGCAGGTTTTATGTTCGTTGGCAAATGAAGGCTTTTCGCCAGTATCAAGTGTAGTTGTACGATAGCTCAATTGTTGTTCTCGTGTGTCGTGTTGGAGGTGGAGTCATGGCAGTTTTCCAGTGATGTCACTATGGGCGGGTACAGGGTACTATGTGCAGTGGAAAATCAACCGAGGCGAGGCGTGTAGAGACGAGTTGAGCTGCTACCATGCAGTGGAAAAGAGCCATAACTGACTGAGAGAACCTTTCTGTGTTTGTACGTCTGACAGATGGAAACACAGTGGAATCTGAAGACTGAGTCCCTGTAAGGAGCCCCTGAAAGACAAGAGAGAAAGAGAGGAGAGAAGGAGGGAACATATAAAGAAGTGCCAACAGTATTTGTTTTCTATGTTGCAGCCTGTAGACTGACTCCTTGGTTTTGGTTGGGAAAAAAAGGCCTTTGACCACGTCTCCAAACGTCACTGTTTCTTTGTCTTTTCTGTGTCTTGCTACAGAGCCCAATACCCACAAAACCAGGTTGAAACCAAACTACACTTCCTGACATCCTGTCAAATGTATGGGGACATAAGAGCCTGTTTCTTCCTCCAGATCACACAGACCAATAAAAAATTAGACAGTAAATCCAATATTGACGAGATCCCAAATCTGTTGGGTGAAATAATTACAGGACAGCAAGCCTTCCTTATAAACAATATATTTACAGTTATTATACAGGAGAGGGGGACTGGTGGAAAGTTTTAGGAAATGAGGAAGTCACTAAGGAGAGGGGGTGACAAAGAAAGAAAAGAGGAAGAGAGGAGAGGAAGAAAGGCGCAGAGGGTGAGAAGAGAAAAGCAGAGGAGAAGTTGAAGAAAGGAGGAAAGGGGGAGAGGGGAGCAAGAGGAGGAAAGGAAACACAAACACGATACACAACCCCCCAATCACAGACAAACACAATACACAACCCCCCAATTACACACAAACACTACACAACACCCCAATCACACACAAACGCTGTATACATTAGCCCAAAAACACCTCCCAATAACACAACCCCTCCTCCAATAACACACTATACACAACCCCTCCTCCAATAACACACCATACACAACCCCTCCTCCAATAACACACCATACACAACCCCTCCTCTAATAACACACCATACACAACCCCTCCTCCAATAACACACCATACACAACCCCTCCTCCAATAACACACCATACCCAACCCCTCCTCTAATAACACACCATACACAACCCCTCATCCAATAACACACCATACACAACCCCTCCTCCAATTAACACACTATTTTTATTTTTAAAGTTGTGGAGCCTGTTCTGTATATTTCAACCACAGTTCCCACGGTAAATAATGTGATTTATGGATTATGAGTTTAGGAAAAATGTACAATAAGGGTGTTAGAATTGGGGAAACTTTTATGTGTATCCTAGTCATGTGTATGTAAGAGACTAAACACAAAGCAACCTTCAAAATATAGAAATCCACTGATTACCCCAAAATGTCCCAATAAAAAAATTCCCCCATGAAAATAACATGCTTGATTAGATACAATTGACTCAAATAGCAAACCTCCTAATCACTGGAACACATCTCTAATAATGTACATCCAGTTACTCTTCAAATAGTTCAATCATGAGGATTTAATGTTTGTTCCTAAAACAGTGAACAAGCTATCCATATTGACTGTGTTGATGGAATTGAGGATAGTTGAATGTTTGCTCACAAATTTGCTGCTCTTTCCACACATACAGATTTTGTATGATCTCTAAAGTCATATGACACAAGGCTTTTTCCAGTTCCAGGATCCTAACTTTGATGGAAAGGAGAATCAGGAACATTGGAAAGGAAAAGTGACTGCATGTGTCACACTGAGTGACATTTGTTATAAACTGTATTTGTGTTAAAGAGCATTTTGATTTCTACCTTACTTGCCTTAAAGGGTTCAGACTTAAAGGGAGGTAGAGACTTTGTAGTCATAAATAAAAGACAACAGGGGTTTGACCACTTACAGGTGAAGTGAATAACACTGATAATCTATATAAATATATACACCCATCAGCCATAACATTATGACTACTGACAGGTGAAGTGAATTACACTGATAAGCTATATAAATATATACATTGATCAGCCATAACATTATGACCACTGACAGGTGAAGTGAATAACACTGATAATCTATATAAATATATACATTGATCAGCCATAACATTATGACCACTGACAGGTAAAGTGAATAACACTGATAATCTATATAAATATATACACTGATCAGCCATAACATTATGACCACTGACAGGTGAAGTGAAGAACACTGATAATCTATATAAATATATACAGCAATCAGGGCTGTTTTGGTGGCAAAATGTGGAACTACACTATAATAGGCAGGTGGTCATAATCTTATGACTGATGGGTGTATAAAACATGTTGAACTATAACAAAACCAATTGATAAGTTAACATTCACTGCCAATAAGACAGGCCTGCGTCAGAAGAGAGCAGACATTTTTCTCTTTATGATTAATTTATGTCTGTTATATATACAACAGAATTTAGAGATTGGATAGTGATTTTACGAAAACTGAATTTCATGAATACAGTAAATAATGTGGGCTTGTAATAGGAATATACAGTACAGTGTAAAAGTCTTAGTCACCTGAAAGTTGAACTAAATCAATTTATTTGGGTAGTAGGTGTTTATCTGTACAACCCTGTTTCAAAAAAAGTTGTGAAGCTGTGTAAAACGTAAAGAAAAACCTAATGCATTAATTAGCAAATCATTTAAACCCCTATATTCAATGAGTGATGGGACTCAAAGCCGAAACTCTGAAATTTCAACCCGGCTTGTTGGAAGCGAGAAGGCCGAGGCTTGTATCCTAGCAACAGGATCACATGACAGATGACGTTTGAATCTTCGGACGTCCCTCAACCATTTAATAGGCCCTTTCTGATCTGCTTTAAAACAGTGGTTCTCTAACCTCTCCTGGGGTCTCCCCGGTCCATGTATTAGATGGAGCCCGGATCTGAATCTCCTGGGTCCCTGGCCGGTCCATGTATTAGATGGAGCCCTGATCTGACTCTCCTGGGTCCCAGGCTGGTCCATGTATTAGATGGAGCCCTGATCTGACTCTCCTGGGTCCCTGGCAGGTCCATGTATTAGATGTAGCCCTGATCTGGCTTTCCTGGGTCCATGGAGCGAAATTAGTTGGGGGCTATATCGGTCACCAGCGGGGTTGGCTACGTCGATTGTAGGGTCGATGCAGTGTTACCGGGTGGGACCACGCAAAACTCATAGGAGTCCCAGCGATCGGCCAGGGCGGAACACTGTGGGAGGGTGGAGGCGGTCAGAGGGACGATCCATCCAACCTAAGCGAAAATAACTTCAACACAGAGATCAATAAACCCCACACAAACTTCCCTAAACTCTCCATCAGTCACCACTTTCTACATACCGTTGCCTACTCTTTCCAAACAACTTTATATCATACATTCTGCAACTTCCATACGTTACCTCTTCCATATTCCTCCAATCTGCCCGGTAGACCATGCATCAGTCACCAAATTGAAACGCCATTAACCAGAAAACATAATAACTCCTGAAGATACAGTTGTTCACATGTCCAAACACCACAATTAAGTTATTCTTGCCGGTCAATAGCAAGTACGAAGGGCCGTCAAAAATGAACCACCCAGCAACCCAGCAAACCTAAGCGTGGCAAAAACGCTGGATCCACAGCAAACACCATGGGGTTGTCATGCCATCAGACCCCATCATAGTACTGAGACTGCACTTGTGTAGGTAACAAATGACCTAATGGGTTCAGACAAAGATTCCGCATCCGTCCTATTGCTTCTTGAATTTAGTGCTGCTTTTGACACTATTGATCACTCCCTTCTCTTAGAGAGACTGGAAACCCATATTGGGCTACTTGGACAGAAAAATGAATCCATGCTTTTGTTACTTCTAGACTAGATTACTGCAATGCTCTTCTTTCCGGTTACCCTGACAAATCAATCTTCGATTAGTGCTGCACAAGGCTGCTAGAATCCTAACTAGAACAACATTTTTTTAACACATTACTCCTGTCCTGGCATCCTTACATTGGCTGCCTGTTAGGGTTAGGGCTGATTTTAAGGTTTTATTGTTAACCTATAAATCAATACATGGACTTGCTCCTACATACCTCACTGAAATGATCCAGCCATACATACCTGCACGAAACCTACGATCGCACGATGCAGGCCTTTTAATTCTACCTAGAATTTCTAAACACACAGCCGGAGGCAGGGCCTTTTCTCATAGAGCTCCACTACTGTGGAATGATCTGCCAATTAAGGTTAGAAATGCAAACTCAGTGCAAACTTTCATGTGTCTACTAAAAACTAATCTCTACAGCACAGTTTATGATTAGGTGTAGCCTGGCCCGGGGGCGTGAAGGTGAGCAGTAGGCTTGATACTGTCCACTCTTGCTGTCTTGCCAGGTGGGCTCTCATTGCCACTGGGATGCCCTCCCTCTAATGCCTCTCGGGGGAGGAGTCACTGGCTGGTTGTAGTCTCTCTGTTGCGGACTTCTGCAATTGGGCTGTACTCTGCTGGCAATAATCACCCCTCATTCAGGGTGGTTGCGGTTGGTGGGTGTCCCTTTGGTTGATGGTTGGCAATGTGGGTGGATTGGGCCCTGTTCAGGGCCTCCCCCAGATAGGGCCACAGTATCACCGGACCCCCATCTCGGTCCCAAGATCTTACGCTGCTATATTATTGTGCTGGGGGAGTTGGGCCAGTTCTCCTTCTCCACTAAGTTCTCCTTCTCTCCTATTAATCCTTGTTGATATGAGGAATGCTTTTTCAGAATTTTCCAGTATCCTCCTGTTTTGAACTTAGGAGAACATAAGGTCCTGGCCCACATCTGCAGTGTACCTGGCTTGGGGGACCCATTGCTGTCCCTGTCCAGAGTTCTCCTGGTTGTGTTGCAGATCGAGATGATGCCTGACGATTTCAGCTGACACTGTGCTGACACCTCCCCCTCCGCCGTGTTGTCTCTTTCCTTGTCCATTACGTCATGCATCTGAACCTGGACTAAGTTTAAATAGACTCTATACTCAGCCCACATGCATTTATTAATTATTACATTTGTAATCTTAATATGTTCTGGTCAGACCTTTGAGCCTGGGTCCTCTCTAGGTTTCTTCCTAAATTTAGCCATTCTTAGGGAGTTTTTCCTAGCCACTGAAATTCAACACTACTGTTGTTTGCTCCTTGGGGTTTAAGGCCAGGTGTTTTGTAAAAGCACTTTCAGACATCTGCTGATGTAAAAAGGGCTTTATAAATAAATTTGATTGATTGATTGCCTGTATTGTGTACTTACCTCCTGAGTTCTAAATTTCAGCCTGTACTGATGAATCCCGAATATCATTTAAGCAGGGCGCCCTGACTCTCACCCCTTTCGCAGCCAGTCCACGAGCGGGGGAGGATTCAGGCTCCAGAGACCTAGCCTCCGGCCGTGCACAGTTGACCCGCTAGAATATGATTTTGAGACACCAGGTTAAGTTATCAAGGATGAGCCCCCAGTGTAAAGGTAATTTCATTGATCAGAACTTTTAAAGGAGTAAGTACAGAGACAAAATGATCTTGGCACAATTAAAAGTTTATTTGCAAATAGAGTGACAGGTCAAACACTTACAGAATAATCATCTGAGGAGTCTCTGAAGTTGAAATATGAACAGTCCATATTTATTACAGTTAAAATGGGTGTGGTAAGATGCTGCCCATCTGTCTTGTGTCACATAGGTTTTACACAAACGGTGGGCTGTCCCCCCACCTTATCCTTCCTGACATAATGTTTACTGTTGTATTTACTTAAAGGGGCCAAATTGACCTTACTTCCTAAGGAACAAAGGACTAATACCCTTCTTGGTTTAAGCAGATAAACATGGTCAGAGTACCTAATTATCCTCTGATAATATACATACATGTGTGTCATAATCAAAGTATAATATTTACTTACCACGTAATAGAAAGACATACATTTCTCAAATGTATCTTAGTTCAAAAAGTTCCACAACACCACAACAGTGGTTTTTATACTTTTCCTCGTTACATTAGATTTAGTTCAGGTAATCACCTAATCAGTACCTCATTAAGTGCAATGAGGTGTGCCTGTGTTGGAATTTAACACACTGGAATGGAATGGCTGCCATACATGTATAGATTCTGATTTAAGAAAAATTAGGAGTGGTCTCTTAATATTTTTCCAAGCTGTATTATCTACTCAAACTCTCTAATGAACTCTGTTTACCTTGTCATGTAGCACTTCCTTAGGAACTTCCCAAAACTGGTGAACACAGCAGAGTTATTTTCGTTTCTACTTTTTACTCCTCTGCTATTGACTATCTTTAACTAATAAATTTATTAACAATAGAACACAGGAAAAATACATTTCCATAACAGCTGACAAGACAGTAGGTTTCCTACCAGTGGACAAGACAGTAAGTTACCTATCAAAGGACAAGACCTTAGGTTACATACCAGAGAACAAGACAGTAGGTTACCTACCAGAGGATAAGACAGTAGGTTACCTACCAGAGGATAAGACAGTAGGTTACCTACCAGAGGACAAGACAGTAGGTTACCTACCAGAGGACAAGACAGTAGGTTACCTACCAGAGGACAAGACAGTAGGTTACCTACCAGAGGACAAGAAAGTGGTTTCTCATCAGAATGTGTCCTACTACAACAACCGGTCCAACCAGGTACAAACTATGTTCCTGTCTGTTACATGACTGTACATGTTTACTGTCAGACACAGATATCAGAGGGACAGGATGGAACACACAGTAACACACAGAGCAGGTGAACAGGGAAACTACATACTTCATGGTGAGTACTAGACATTCATGGTTATGGACATTAATATCACATAGTCAGTCATCTGAAGTAATGATTTTGAACTGAGGAGGAGTAATAAAAACCTATAGGTTCCAATAGTAATGATGTGATCATCAAGCTTTGATGGTCCTTTTGTATTTGAAAGTTTTAAGTAATTTACTCAGTGCATACTGTATACAGCAGAACGAAAACAACAAAGAACACGATAGTTTTTCTATTGTTGTTAATTGAAAATTACAGAATGTCTGTAATAATAATAGTATAGCCAAAAGCACATAAGCAGAGTGTTCAGAAGTTAAGTAAATTAAACTTCAGGAAATGTTGAGTAAAAAACAGCTGTATTTCCTCATTCACAGACTGGTGATTTTGTTGATCACTAAACCTAATTCAATACTTTTTTACTATTACTGCAGTCAGTGTTTTATTAGCATGCAATTATGGTCATTAATAGATGTTTTTGATTTTCCATTTACTGACGCTACAAAAGGGGTCTACCCCCAACACCCCTTGTCCTATAATATCTAGTATACAGTAACATGTGTCTGTCCTTCAGTTGTATAGACTGTCTACTGATCATTAGGTCTGTTATAGTCATGTTGATAGTCTGTGTGTCTGTCCTTCAGTTGTATAGACTGTCTACTGATCATTAGGTCTGTTATAGTCATGTTGATATTCTGTGTGTCTGTCCTTCAGTTGTATAGACTGTCTACTGATCATTAGGACTGTTATAGTCATGTTGATATTCTGTGTGTCTGTCCTTCAGTGGTATAGACTGTCTACTGATCATTAGGTATTTTATAGTCATGTTGATATTCTGTGTGTCTGTCCTTCAGTGGTATAGACTGTCTACTGATCATTAGGTCTTTTATAGTCATGTTGATATTCTGTGTGTTGTCTCTGGGTTGTTTATGAGACAGTGAACTAGAGAGAACAGGGCACCAGCCTTCTATCAGGGAGGCTCTGGTCTGTACTAGCAGTTGTTGCTTCATTCCTATAAAATGTGATGAAGTGTATTTCCATTGTGTAACTTCAAATAGATTATTTGCATAGGATATTGAACAGAACATTTACTTGGCTGTGGAAAAAGGTAGTGATACTTCATACCATCTCTGTCTGTTAGATGTTTTAACAGTCTAATGGCTGTGTTTTCATAGATGTAACAGCCTTCTCAGGTTTTCTCTTGTATCTGCCTGTTTTAATACCCTGTGTCTCTGTCTAGTCAGTCACACATTCCCACAGTAGTGAAGCTCCATACAGTCTCATTCTGATAGATGTTAGCAGCACCAACAGACCCTGGATCAGGTGTCTGAGGTCCATGATGATTATGGTGGAAAGAGTAGAGAATCTAGACCAGCTGACAGGGATCATAAACATATTCATCACTTACATTAGAGAATCAAGACCAGCTGTCAGGGATCATAAACAGATTCATCACTAACATTAGAGAATCTAAACCAGCTGACCGGGATAATAAACAGATTCATCACTAACATTAGAGAATCTAGACCAGCTGACCGGGATAATAAACAGATTCATCACTAACATTTGACTCTGATACCACACACATCTTTCCACAGTCATGAAGCTTTATCAGTAGGCCAGGACCACACTACAACATAGTAGGACATTGTTCTTCAATCATGGTTCTGGGGACACAGAGTCACTGGTTTTATAGACTTATTTATAGCCCCATAAGTAAAAACTTTTATTTACAGACTGTGTATGTTTAACAAATGTAATGAGATGAAATGTCTGTTAGCTCCACCTCCTGGTGACTGAGGTAATAAAGGTGTGGAGGAGTGTCCATGTAACAGATGAAAACAAATGTAAAGTCTGTACAGGATCCATGTTGATCTGAAGGAGCAGCACATTTTCATTTAATCTTCAAACTGGAAAAGATGGAGGTTATTATATAAGTCATTATCATTTATTTTTTTTGATTGTTCAAGGTAATGTGTCATTATTAACTGGATCAGTTCCTGTTTGTTAGTGTTGTGTATTTGTTTGTTCAAGGTAATGTGTCATTATTAACAGGATCAGTCCCAGTTTGTTGCTGATGTGTATTTGTTTGTTCAAGGTAATGTGTCATTATTAACAGGATCAGTTCCTGTTTGTTATTGCTGTGTCTTTTTTTGTTTGTGTCGGATCCAGATAGTTTGTCTCTGTAATCTTTACAGTTTAAGTCTTGATCATGGAAATGTTTTTTTCTGTTTACAGGTTTAAAGAGAGGGAAGAGGAATGGACTAATCCTCCAAAATGTATTTATCTGGGGAGAAACAGAAGGGCACTGCCTCTAAAACGAGTCTCGCTGGGGAGAGAGGTGAAGAGAGCCCTGACTCTAAAATGAGTCTCTTTGGTAAACATGAAACCAAAGCTAAAAGGTCAGATTATAATTTCAAGAATTTTATAATAATAATAATAATGTTCAGATATTAACACTATAATAATACTTTTTTGATATGAAAATGATTAACACTATAACAATATTGTGAGGTTATTATAATAACATTGTAATATTAATGTTATGATATCCTGCAGTGGGCTAATTGACACATAGTGCTTTTCTCTACCCTGGGGTGAGTATGTAAAAAGCTCAG
The DNA here is from genome assembly GCF_011004845.1 of Esox lucius. Lineage (NCBI taxonomy): Eukaryota > Metazoa > Chordata > Actinopteri > Esociformes > Esocidae > Esox > Esox lucius. The sequence goes on from NC_047579.1 coordinate 12,593,244, forward strand.
TGGGTCATCAGTCTCCTCTATTGATGCCCAGTATAAACTATTGACCCACTGAGCTTTTCTGAATATGGTTCAGTTACATCAATCTGTGTTACAATTTTTTTCAGATGCTTTGGTACTATTCAGTGTTGGTACTATTAAGTATGTGGTAATAATTCACAACTCCTAGTACAAAAAACACAAACTCAACAGATAATCTTAAAAAACATTTTTACTTTGCTTGATTGATATACTGTATGTATTTTAAGTTGTTTTGTTCTGCTATGTTCAGATGGAAATGTAAAGAATCACCTCCCTGAGGCAATAGATTAGTATGTAACCTCTATGGGATTCAGACCCAGAACCTTGGTATTGGTAGTGTGAGCCACAAAAGACAACTGCATTGTTTATGTACAATACTGTCAAAAGGACAGGATTGCTGTCATTATATAGTAGTAACCACAACTGGTACATCTTTGTAGATAATGCAGGCTACTATTGGGGCCAGTAATCAATAGTGTCGGCACAATATCATCTGCCAATGAACAACTGTCCATGTGCCTGGACAACATGGTGGAAACATATTACTGTGTGTAGTCATTTTGAAGCATGTGCCTTACATTATTTGGTCTTGGACTAACTGATGACATGAACTTGAACTTTGAATGCCCAAAAATGATGAATCCCAATTGGTGTTTTAGTCAAAGCCAACCCAAGCTGTAATACGGTGGCCTGGGAATATGTGCAAGTGTGAGTCAATTGTTTCCTGACACACCTGGGGACACACACCTGGGTACACCCACCCACACACAACACACACATTTTACGAATTAATACATTTCAAATACATTTTTGCCAGACCGTGTAAGCGAAGCCGGCCTAGGAAAGCAAATATCTCTGACTGACCTACCGAGTTAAATAGCGTAGTGGTTAGAGAAGTGGACCTGTAAACTATAAGTTTTGCGATCGAATCTCCTCAGTCAAAATAAAGTATGCATTTAAATTTATTCTGGATAGACAAAAACTTCTCCTACTATAACCTTCAGTATCTGCAGTATAATAAGCCTAAAATCAAACTCTTTACGGTTATATTGCGAATGTTTCTTGTAGATTTGCATGCTTTTTGGGTCAGGATCCGTGCATGCTTTTTGGGTCAGGATAGACAGAAACTTAGCTGGCTACTACATTCAATAGCTACATTATAGTAAGCATAAACAAAAAATGTTTACAGTTACATTGCGACTGTTTCTTGTGGATTTCCAAAGGTACCCATTTGTGCATGAATTTGGGGGTAATAATATAGGCTTTATCAAAACCCCTTGGGCAGTAAAAGAGTTGGGATTTCCACAATTCTCTCGTCTTTTCACTTGACAAGAAAGTCAGTTATCGTCACCTATAGTTATTGTATCAATGTCATTCACAAATGAAAGAAAAACTAATGTTTTTGTGGCATGAAATGAAATAGCATTGGCAGGGAAAAGTTCATCTTCAGTCTCGCTAGCAGTTGCTCAACTCTTATGACTATTCCTAGGAAGATAATAGATACTGGTAAGCCTATTACTGGATAATAAGCTGTTAAACTTAATAAGAAACTTTACTCAGTTTAACACAATGCTTAATGACATCTAGCAACATATTACTGGCTACTAAGCTTTAAAAACGGCCAGTGGCAAAGGTCATACAGTTCATAGATACTATTTGTGGTGGAGGTAAACTTAAGAAATGTTACTCATTTTAACAAAATGGTTAATGGTGTCAAAAAATATTCAAACCCGACATGATGTTAATGCATGACAGAATTATGTAATGTCAAGAGGCTATACCGACACTTGGCAGAAGTATAGCTTGTTGGCGTAGTGGTTAAAGACACATCCTTTCACATGGGTGATCCGGGTTAGAATCTCAGGAGAGTGACAACGATCGATGCTTTTTATTTCGGGCCGGCTGAAATAGGCTTGGCTGGTTTCGTGTTCTGTAAAACATTTCTAACACCAGTGATGGGCAAAGATCAAAATGTATCCTAAAATAGGATACCAAATATCTCAATTTTAAGTGTATAAAAAACTGCAAAATACAGCAGCCACACCATATACCGTATCAAAATAAAGTACTGTATTTTTGTATTTTAAAAATACAAGGGAGTATGAAATCACTTCGCAAATCTTCCATCTTTTGGATCTATACTTTCACTAGTACACTGACTCAGTTGATTCCATCTTGACCATCTTCTTCCGCTTATCCGGGGCCGGGTCGCGGGGGCAGCAGTCTAAGCAGGGATGCCCAGACTTCCCTCTCCCCAGACACTTCCTCTAGCTCTTCCGGGGGGACACCGAGGCGTTCCCAGGCCAGCCGGGAGACATAGTCCCTCCAGCGTGTCCTAGGTCTTCCCCGGGGTCTCCTCCCGGTGGGACGGGACCAGAACACCTTCCCAGGAAGGCGTTCCGGAGGCATCCGAAAAAGATGCCCAAGCCACCTCAGCTGACCCCTCTCGATGTGGAGGAGCAGTGGCTCTACTCTGAGCTCCTCCCGGGTGACCGAGCTTCTCACCCTATCTCTAAGGGATCGCCCAGCCACCCTGCGGAGAAAACTCATTTCGGCCGCCTGTATCCGGGATCTTGTCCTTTCGGTCATGACCCAAAGCTCATGACCATAGGTGAGAGTAGGAACGTAGATTGACTGGTAAATCGAGAGCTTCGCCTTGTGGCTCAGCTCTTTCTTCACCACGACAGACCGATACATCGACTGCATTACTGCAGAAGCTGCACCGATCCGTCTGTCAATCTCCCGTTCCATCCTTCCCTCACTCGTGAACAAGACCCCTAGATACTTAAACTCCTCCACTTGAGGCAGGCACTCTCCACCAACCTGAAGTGGGCAAGCCACCCTTTTCCGACTGAAGACCATGGCCTCGGATTTGGAGGTACTGATTTTCATCCCCACCGCTTCACACTCGGCTGCAAACCGTCCCAGTGCATGCTGAAGGTCCTGGTTAGAAGGGGCCAACACGACAACATCATCTGCAAAGAGCAGAGACGAAATCGTGTGGTCCCCAAACCTGACACCCTCCGGCCCCTGGCTGCGCCTAGAAATTCTGTCCATAAAAATTACAAACAGAACCAGTGACAAAGGGCAGCCCTGCCGGAGTCCAACATGCACTGGGAACAAGTCTGACTTACTGCCGGCAATGCGGACCAAGCTCCTGCTTCGGTTGTATAGGGACCTGACAGCCCTTAGCAAAGGACCCAGGACCCCATATTCCCCAAGCACCCTCCACAAGATGCCGCGAGGGACACAGTCGAATGCCTTCTCCAAATCCACAAAACACATGTGGATTGGTTGGGCAAACTCCCATGAACCCTCCAACACCCCGTAGAGGGTATAGAGCTGGTCCAGTGTTCCACGGCCCGGACGAAAACCACACTGTTCCTCCTGAATCCGAGGTTCTACTATCGGCCGTATTCTCCTCTCCAGAACCCTGGCATAGACTTTCCCGGGGAGGCTGAGAAGTGTGATCCCCCTATAGTTGGAACACACCCTCCGGTCCCCCTTCTTAAAAAGAGGGACCACCACCCCGGTCTGCCATCCCAGAGGCACTGTCCCCGACCGCCACGCGATGTTGCACAGGCGTGTCAACCAAGACAGCCCCACAACATCCAGAGACTTGAGGTACTCAGGGCGGATCTCATCCACCCCCGGTGCCTTGCCACCGAGGAGTTTCTTGACCACCTCTGTGACTTCAGCCCGGGTGATGGACGAGTCCACCACTGAGCCCTCATCCTCTGCTTCCTCAATGGAAGACATGTCAGCGGGATTGAGGAGATCCTCGAAGTACTCCTTCCACCGCCCGACGACATCCTCAGTTGAGGTCAACAGCTGCCCACCTCTACTGTAAACAGCGTTGGTAGGGCACTGTTTCCCTCTCCTGAGGCGCCGGATGGTTTGCCAGAATCTCTTCGAGGCCAGCCGATAGTCCTTCTCCATGGCCTCACCGAACTCCTCCAAGGCCCGAGTTTTTGCCTCCACAACCACCCGGGCTGCAGCCCGCTTGGCCTGTCGGTACGCGTCAGCTGCCTCAGGAGTCCCACAAGCCAACCAGGCCTGATAGGACTCCTTCTTCAGCTTGACGGCATCCCTTACTTCCGGTGTCCACCACCGGGTTCGGGGATTGCCGCCTCGACAGGCACCGGAGACCTTACGGCCACAGCTCCGAGCGGCCGCTTCGACAATGGCGGTGGAGAACATGGTCCACTCGGACTCAATATCTCCAACCTCCCTCGGGATCCAGTCGAAGCTCTGCCGGAGGTGGGAGTTAAAGATCTCTCTGACAGGAGACTCGGCCAGACGTTCCCAGCAGACCCTTACAGTACGCTTGGGCCTGCCGAGTCTGTCCAGCTTCCTCCCCCGCCATCGGATCCAACTCACCACCAGGTGGTGATCAGTTGACAGCTCCGCCCCTCTCTTCACCCGAGTGTCCAAGACATACGGCCGCAGGTCAGATGAGACGACAACAAAGTCGATCGTCGACCTGCGGCCTAGGGTGTCCTGGTGCCACGTGCACTGATGGACACCCTTATGCTTGAACATGGTGTTCGTTATGGACAAACTGTGACTAGCACAGAAGTCCAATAACTGAACACCACTCGGGTTCAGGTCAGGGGGGCCGTTCCTCCCAATCACGCCCCTCCAGGTGTCACTGTCGTTGCCCACGTGGGCGTTGAAGTCCCCCAGTAGAACAATAGAGTCCCCAGTCGGAGCACTTTCCAGCACCCCTCCCAGAGACTCCAAGAAGGTCGGGTACTCTGCACTGCCGTTCGGCCCGTAGGCACAAACAACAGTGAGAGACCTATCCCCGACCCGTAGGCGCAGGGAAACGACCCTCTCGTTCACCGTGGTAAACTCCAACACATGGCGGCAGAGCTGGGGAGCTATGAGCAAACCCACACCAGCCCGCCGCCTCTCACCATGGGCAACTCCAGAGTGGTGAAGAGTCCATCCTCTCTCAAGGAGTGTGGTTCCAGAGCCCAAGCCGTGCATAGAGGTGATCCCGACTACCTCTAATCGGAATCTCTCAACCTCACGCACTAACTCAGGCTCCTTCCCCGCCAGCGAGGTGACATTCCACGTCCCTAGAGCCAGTTTCCGTGTCCAGTGATCGGGTTGTCTAGGCCCCTGCCTTCGACTGCCGCCCGATCCTCTTTGCACCGGCCCCTTATGGTCCCTCCTGTGGGTGGTGAGCCCACGGGAGGGCGGCCCCACGTCACCCGTTCGGGCTGAGCCCGGCCGGGCCCCATGGGGGAAGGCCCGGCCACCAGGCGCTCGCATTCGAGCCCCAACCCCGGGCCTGGCTCCGGGGTGGGGCCCCGGCTGCGCCATACCGGGCGACGTCACGGTACTCAAAATTGTATTCTTCATTAAGGGGTTTTGAACCACTCTTAGTCTGACCCGTCGCCTAAGACCTGTTTGCCTTGGGAGACCCTACCAGGGGCATATAGCCCCAGACAACATAGCTCCTAGGGTCACTCGGGTACTCAAACCCCTCCACCACGTTAAGGTGGCAGTTCTTGGAGGGGTTGATTCCATCTATCAGTCTATTTGATCTATCCCTTCACCAGTACACTGACTCAATTGATTCCATCTATCAGTCTAAATGCCACACTTTTCAAAAAGTGTGGCATTTAGACAACGTCGATGGGGCTGGTTGTTCAAGTTCAAAAGGTTAATTTGTCATTTGCAATAACAAGTTATGGCAATGCTTGATTTTCCTACTCCCAAAGTGCAGTTAAAAGTTAAAAAAGTTACAGTAAGAATAATATAAAAATAGGATAATAATAACACTATACAAAAAACACACATCAATAATAATAACTATACAACTGTACAACCGTAGTGCAATATAAAAGTGACAGGTGTGCATTCTATGATTGGCAGATGAGCATGATATAAAGTGACAGGTGTATATGATATAAAGTGACAGGTGTACATGATATAAAGTGACAGGTGTACATGATATAAAGTGACAGGTGTACATGATATAAAGTGACAGGTGTGCATGATATAAAGTGACAGGTGTATATGATATAAAGTGACAGGTGTACATGATATAAAGTGACAGGTGTACATGATATAAAGTGACAGGTGTACATGATATAAAGTGACAGGTGTGCATGATATAAAGTGACAGGTGTGCATGATATAAAGTGACAGGTGTACATGATATAAAGTGAAAGGTGTACATGATATAAAGTGACAGGTGTACATGATATAAAGTGACAGGTGTGCATGATATAAAGTGACAGGTGTGCATGATATAAAGTGACAGGTGTACATGATATAAAGTGAAAGGTGTACATGATATAAAGTGACAGGTGTACATGATATAAAGTGACAGGTGTACATGATATAAAGTGACTGGTGTACATGATATACAGTGACAGGTGTACATGGGACTATAGATGGAAGAGAGGAGGGGTCCCTGAGTTGAGCAGCCTTACAGCCTGAGGAAAGAAACTGTCCCGTAGCCTGTTAGTTTTGGACTGAATACTCCTGTACCTTGGTTGACGTGCTGTACTCTGCTTGCTGTTACCTACCTGGCTACCTGCCAAACTTTTTTGAATTTACTCTATATAAACTAATTGGTCAAAATTCTATTTTTAGAGTTTTACCAACACAATATTTATCTGTTGACCTCTTACCCAACTTTACTACACCGGGACTCTTTTTGGACATATTTAACATAACTACTTACCCCTGAGCACCCGAGGCTAAGTATCATTACAATGCCTTTTCACTGTAATTGTTGCAGCAACAACACGGAGGAGAATGTTCGTCTTGAGTTAAACATAGCAGAGTTAGAGGCTCAGCTTCTGACGCAAATGTCAGGCAAGGATTATGTGTAGAAATAGAAAAATCTGCGTCTGTGCCACCAGGTAGAAACAATAGTTTTGTTAGCCCCTGGCACAGCTCCTGCAGCCGGGCAATAACTTTCTCTTGGTCACTGGGAAGAAATGCTGTCGACCAGTTAAACCTGAATCGTTGCTAAATCCAACTGAGACTTTGAACAGGTTTTCCCCACTGGAGTCGGAGTCAAGGCCTGAGCCGTCTTTGGAGGGGAATGATCGGCAGGCATGTTCTACCGGTGGCCTTGAAAAACTAAAAACCTTAGTCATCGGCGATTCCATTACACGCAGTATTAGACTAAAGAATCAGCCGGCGATCGTACATTGTTTACCGGGGGGCAGAGCCACCGACATAGCCACAAATCTGGGGTTGGTGCTAGCGAAGTCTAAAACTGGCAAGTATAGAGAGTACAGAGATATTGTTATTCACATTGGCACCAACAACGTTAGGATGAAACAGTCAGAGGTTACGAAGCAGAACATAGCATCAGCGTGTGAACTAGCTAGAAAGATGTGTCGGCATCGAGTAATTGTCTCTGGCCCCCTCCCAGCTAGGGGTGGTGACGAGCTCTACAGCAGACTTGCACAACTCAATCGCTGGCTGAAAACGGAGTTCTGCCCATCGCAGGAGGTAGAATTCGTAGATAACTGGCCTTCTTTTTCAATCAATCAATCAAAATGTATTTATAAAGCGCTTTTTACAACAGCAGTTGTCACAAAGTGCTTTACAGAGACACCCGGCCTTAAACCCCAAGGAGCAAACAACAGTAGTGTTGAATTTCAGTGGCTAGGAAAAACTCCCTAAGAAGGTCGAATTTTAGGAAGAAACCTAGAGAAGACCCAGGCTCAGAGGGGTGACCAGTCCTCTTCTGGCTGTGCCTGGTGAGATATTAAGAGTCCAATCTGGGACTCTCCCAGAAATAGGGCCAGACCTGATCTGCTGAGGAGCGACGGACTCCATCCTAGCTGGAGTGGTGCTCTTCTTTTATCTAGGAACATTGACAGGAGTCTCACTCCTATAGCTTTAACATGAGATAGGGTGCAGGTCAGGCTGCTAGCCAGCCTGCTAACATAGTGGAGTCTGTCAACAGCATAGCCAGAGTCTACGTATTGCCACTGTGACTCGTTCCAAGCTGAAAAAAGTTAAAGGTAGTGCTAACAAAAACAACCTTATTAAGATAAAGCCTTCCTCCACCTCGGTCAAAAATAAAAATTATTGTATCACTTCACATCTCAAAATGGGACTCCTAAATATTAGATCCCTTGCTCCAAAGGCAGTTGCAGTAAATGAATTAATCTCTGATCATAAACTAGATGCTATTGGTTTATGTGAAACGTGGCTAAAGCCTAATGAATTCACTGCCTTAAATGAGGCCTCTCCTCCTGGTTATACTAGTGATCATATCCCTCGTGCGTCCCGAAAAGGAGGGGGTGTTGCTAATATTTATGACAGTAAATATAAACTTACTCTCAAACATATCACTGAGTTTCATTCTTTCGAAGTTTTACTCATGAAAGTTAACCAGGCCGATAAATCATTTTACATAGCTACTATTTATAGGCCCCCCGGGCCATACACATTGTTCCTCAATGAGTTTCCAGAATTATTGTCTAACCTTGTAGTCATCAAATTTTTGGCGATTTCAATATTAATATGGAAAACTCCAATGATCCTCTTCAAAAAGCCTTTGAAGCCATAATTGACTCAATGGGTTTCATCCAACATGTCTCAGGTCCAACACATTGCCACAATCATACCTTAGATTTAGTCCTGTCACGAGAAATAGATATTGTAGATCTAATAATTTCCCCCCAAAATCCTGGATTATCGGATCACTGTCTTATTACATTTACCATTAAAACAAGAAATCCACTTGCCCCCCAAACAATGAGTTTCAAAAGCCGTACTATAAATTCTCGGACTACAAATAAATTCCTTGATATTCTTACAAGTTCGCTCATTAACGACAGAGTAAATAAATCTGTAAACGATCAAATCGAGGATCTAAACTCAATACTGCGAAATACATTAGTCACAGTTGCACCACTAAAGACTAAAGAAATACGCAACAAGAAACTTGCTCACTGGTACACAGACAATACTAGAGCACTTAAGCAAGCCTCCAGAAAATTGGAGTGAAAGTGGCGCTCCACCAAGTTGGAAGTATTCAGACTAGCCTGGATAGACAGTACAGTACAATACCGAAAATCACTCACTCAGCTTATTTCTCCAACCTGATTGAGGTGAACAAAAACAATCCAAAATTTCTCTTTGATACAGTTGCAAAGTTAACAAAAAAGAAAAGCTTAGCAAGCGAAGTGGGTCTTCACTTTAGTTGTAATGAATACATAAACTACTTTGATGAAAAGATCGTCACCATTAGAAAACAAATAACTGACTCCTTAAATAGTTATGGTCCTCAAAATCTCAGTTGTCCAAAAAATTTCCTGAACCTCCCTGACCAGGTGTCAATGGGGACACTTGAATTTTTTGATACCGTATCGCTCGACACATTTACAAAATTTGTAATGAGGTCTAAACCCACAAACTGTCAGCTAGAAAATTACTTAAGGAGCTATTTCCTGTGCTAGGTCAGCCAATGCTGAACATAATAAATTGCTCCCTTTCCTCCGGATGCGTACCAAACTCACAAGAAATAGCTGAAATGAAGCCTCTTCTAAAAAAATCTAATCTGGATCCCGACATATTAAACAATCATAGGCCAATATCGAACCTCCCGTTCTTCTCAAAAATCTTAGAAAAATTTATTTCCCAACAACTGAATGCCTTCCTAAAGACAAATAACATTTATGAAATACTCCATTCCGGTTTCAGATCCCATCATAGTACTGAGACTGCACTCGTGAAGGTAACAAATTACCTTCTAATGGCCTCAGACAAAGGTTCCGCATCCGTTCTGTTGCTTCTTGATCTTAGTGCTGCTTTTGATACTATTGATCACTCCGTTCTCTTTGAGGGACTGGAAACCCATATTGGGCTACGTGTATGTTCTAGCCTGGTTTAAATCTTATTTATCTGAAAGATATTAGTTTGTTAGTGTAGATTGCATATCCTCTGACAAGTCAAAGGTATGCTTTGTTGTTCCTCAAGGCTTGGTTCTGGGCCCATTATTGTTCTGACTATATATGCTCCCCCTGGGCGATGTAATCCGAAATCACAACGTAAACTTTCACTGTTATGCTGATGACACACAGTTATATATTTCAATGAAGCATGGAGAAGCCCCTAAATTAGCTATTTTGGAAGCATGCGTTTCAGATATTAGGAAGTTAATGACAGAGAATTTCTTGCTCTTAAACTCAAATAAAACAGAAATGCTCCTTTTAGGACCCAAAAAACAAAGAGCGTTGTTAGCAGATCTCACTGTGAACCTCGACGGCTGCATGGTCGTATCCAAAAAAAACTGTAAAAAACCTTGGCGTTACCCTTGACCCTGACCTCACCTTTGAAGAACATATAAAATATGTCTCAAAAGTTGCTTATTTTCATCTTCGAAACATTGCAAAAATTAGAAACTTTCTATCAAAAACTGATGCAGAAAAATTCATCCATGCTTTCGTTACTTCTAGATTAGATTACTGCAATGCTCTTCTCTCTGGTTATCCAGACAAATTAATAAATAAACTTCAATTAGTGCTGCACACGGCTGCTAGAATCCTAACTAGAACAAAAATTTCTTCACACATTACTCCTGTCCTGGCGTCCTTACATTGGCTGCCTGTTAGGGTTAGGGCTGATTTTAAGGTTTTACTCTTAACCTATAAATCAATACATGGACTTGCTCCTACTTACCTTGCTGAAATGATCCAGCCATACATACCTACACGTGACCTTAGATCGCAAGATGCAGGCCTTTTAATTGTACCTAGAATTTCTAAACAAACAGTTGGCGGCAGGGCCTTTTCTCATAGAGCTCCACTCCTGTGGAATGATCTGCCAATTAAGGTTAGAGATGCAAACTCAGTGCAAACTTTCAAGTGTCTACTAAAAACCCATCTCTACAGCACGGTTGCTGTCTTGCCAGGTGGGCTCTCGTCGCCACTGGGATGCCCTCCCTCCAATGCCTTTCGGGGGAAGAGTCACTGGCTTGTTGTTGACTCTCTGTTGCGCACTTGTGCAATTGGGCTGTACGCTGCTAGCAATACTCGGCCCTCATTCAGGGGGGTTGCGGTTGGTGGGTGTCCCTTTGGTTGATGCCTGGCAATGTGGTTGGATTTATTTCCTGCCTGTTGAGCCCTGTCCGGGGCCTCCCCCGGGTAGGGCCACAGTGTCACCGGACCCCCCCGTCTCAGTTTCCAAGGTGTTACGCTGCTATATTATTGTGCTGGGGGATATGAGGGATGTACTACTAACTTTTCTCAGTCTCCTCCAGTTTTAAATTTTTGGAGGAGATGAGGTCCTGGTCCACACATGCGGATTACCTGGTTTGGGGGGCCCGTTGCTGTCCCTGTCCTTGTCCACCTGGTCATACTTCTGACCTAGTCTAAAATCAAATTGACTCTGGATTTTGCCCAGAGAAATTTACTTTAATATTCCAATTGGACTCTTAATATCTCACCAGGCACAGCCAGAAGAGGACTGGTCACCCCTCTGAGCCTGGGTCCTCTCTAGGTTTCTTCCTAAAATTCGACCTTCTTAGGGAGTTTTTCCTCGCCACTGAAATTCAACACTACTGTTGTTTGTTCCTTGGGGTTTAAGGCCGGGTGTCTCTGTAAAGCACTTTGTGACAACTGCTGTTGTAAAAAGGGCTTCATAAATAAATTTGATTGATAAGTTTGATTGATACCTGACGGCAGCTTGGTAAACAGTGCGTGGCATGGGTGGCTGGGATCTGGAATGATCCATTTGCTCCTCCTCCTGCACCTCTCTGTGCAGAGATCCTGCAGGGATGGCAGGTCAGAACTTGGGATGTGCTCTGCGGTTTTATTCACCCTCTGAAGGGCTTTGCAGTCGAGGGCAGTGCAGCTGCCATACCAGGCGGTGACACACCCGGACAGGATACTCTTGATAGTGCATCTGTAGAAGTTGGAGAGTATCCTGGAATCCATGCCAAATCTCCTTATTCGGCGTAAGAAGAGCTGTTTCCTGGCCTCCTTCACCACAACATTAAGAGTGATGAGACCAGGTCAAGTCATCACTGATGTTGACACCAAGGAACCGGATGTTGTGAACTCTCTCTACTGCAGACCCATTGATGTGTATGGGGGTGTGGTCTCCCCGCCGCTGCTTCCTGTAGTCAACAATAATCTCCTTCGTTTTGCTGGTAGGTTGTTTTCCTGACACCATAAAGTCAGTGACCTTCCTTCGTCGCTATAGGCTGACTTGTCGTTGTCAGAGATCAGGCCTATGATGGTGGTGTCGTCAGCAAACTTAACGATGGTGTTGGAGACGTGGGTTGCCAGGCAGTCGTGGGTGAAGAGAGAGTACATGAGCGGGCTCAACACACAGCCCTGGAGGGAGCCAGTACTGAGAGTCAGTGAGGAGGAGGTGGTGTTGCCCATCTGCACCACCTGGGTTCTGCCCGTCAGGAAGTTCAGGATCCATCTGCACATAGAGGTGTTGAGACCCAGGTCCCTGAGCTTCACCGCCAGCTTGTGGGGCACAATGGTGTTGAAGGCTGAGTTGTAGTCAATGAACAGCATTCTCACAGGTGTGTTCCTCATGTCCAGATGAGAGAGTGGAGTGTCAGAATAATGGCATCCTCTGTAGATCTGTTATGTCTGTAGGCAAACTGCAGCGAGTCAAGTGTTACAGGCATGGAGTCTGTGATGTGTGTTTTAACAAGCCTCTCAAAGCACTTCATGATGATTGGTGTGAGTGCTACAGGGCAGTAGTCATTCATGCAGAGGACTTTTTGCTTAGACTTTTTGAAGCAGGTGGGGACCACTGACTGACATAGCGATAGGTTGAAGATATCAGTAAAGACATCAGCCAGTTTGTCTGCACAGACCTTGAGAACACGGCCTGAGATGTTGTCTGGTCCAGGAGCCTTTCGGGGGTTAATCCTTTTTAGGGCTTTACAGACGTCTGACCTGGTCATTTGGAAAGGGCAGACGTCCTGGTCCATTTGAGTATCCATACCAGGGATGATGTTCTCAAGGCGAGCATAGAAAGAGCAGAATGAGGAGCGGCCACTGGGCTGGCCAACACTCCAACCGTTGATGGTCCTCCTCCTCAGAAACAGAATCTGGCCATCCCAGGAGTTCCTCTACCGTCCTCCTCTGCTGCCTCCATTGCTTTGGGTCATTCTGTCATGATCCCTGGAGATGGAGGAAAGCACAGGGTTTAAGGAGTTTTTAATGAAAACAAAACCAGAGTGCCGTGCACTACAAAACATAACAAGGATACTGGCCCATGAAATGTGACATGAACAACAATGACCGACCAGGAAAATGGCTGAACTAATTTCACAGACTAACCAGGAGAACAGAATCAGGTGGGGGCTAAACACAAGTGAAAGAAATAAACTGATTAACTGAAACAAGAACAGAAAAGACCAAAAAAGGACATGACAAACCAAGGACACACAGAAAACACGGATCGGAACAGTCCCATCTGGCTGGGACCTTTACAGCCTTGTACTGAGAGTTTTAAAACACTGCACCATAGTAGTATCAAAGTGTCTGAAATAAACTGCAGGAAGAGGTTAACACTAAAATAACAATGTTATGTTTCCCCGTCCGAGGTCAGAGTTGACCATTGAAGTAATATTTGTATTGTGTGTTGTCTTTTTCTCCTGAAATTGAAAGATTTTCAGGTCATTGGCTGTTCGGGTTAAATAATCATGAATAGTGAATAAAATGAATGGCCTAAATTATTTTTGAAATGGAATACCATTCTAAGAATGAATGTTTTTCTCATCTCATGGTAGATGAGAGATATAATGTTGGTCTCTGATGTTTTTTAAGCCTAATCTATCAGGAGAGACCAGCGTCATCTGTACCCAGTTGTGTGTCCATGAAGAGTGACTGGTCTATGGAACCACCTATACAGTTCAAAGAGAGAGACTTTTCTACTGAACAAAGGTAGGAACTTGTACCCTGAGGTGACTATTCAAAATTGCTCAGTGGGTCATTAGTCCCCTCTATTGATGCCCAGTATTGACTATTTAACCACTGAGCATTTCTGAATAGGCTCTACATGGTCCAGTTAAATCACTGTGTTATATAGACCACTTGCAGGTTAATACTGTAAAAACAACGTTATGTTTCCCTGTCAGAGGGTAGAGTTGATAAGTGAAGTAATATTTGTGTTGTGTGTCGTCCTTTTCTCCTGAAATTGAAAACCTTTGACCAGGTCATTGGTTGTCCGGGTTAAATAATAATGAATTGTGATGAAAGTAAATGGCCTACTAAATTAATTTAAAAATAAAATACCATTCACAGAATGAATGTTTCCCATCTCAGAGTAGATAGGTGAGTTAATGTTGGTTTCTGTTTTGTTGAAGCCTAATCTATCAGGAGAGACCAGCCTCCTCTGTACCCAGCTGTGTGTCCATGAAGAGTGACAAGTCTATGGAACAACCTATAGGATTCAAGGAGGGAGACTTTTCTACTGAACAAAGGTAAGAACTTGTGGGTCATGATCAGTGAGTAAACAAAACTCTCTCTTATCTGGATACCTATTAGTTGATGTCATAAATATTTACTTTTTATGTCATTAAGTAGTAGCTCTCATCATAATGTACATAAAGACAATATAACTAATTTCTGAATTCATTCATTTAGATATTAGATTTTTTTTATGTATCACTTTTGTGAAACTTGATAACAGTATTATTCTACATTAACAAATTAGGTGTAATGAATTTGGTTTAAAAGGGCCATTTGAATGAAACTGAGACTTACTTTGACCAGTGTTTAGCTGTGCTTGTAGCTGTTGTCCTGTGAGATGCCTGTCACACAAGCGGTTGAGTCTCAGAAACTGGTCTTCTGATTCTGTTGTGGCTTTGTTAATGGGCATTTTCTCACCATTATGATACCAATATACCACTTCCTACAGTACAATTCTATCCATATAGTGCTTGAAAAGGTGTAGTAACACAGTCTGTCACAACACTGCTTTTATACAGACAGAGGGTTTATAATAATGGGGAACGGACACAAAAGAATTGTTCAAGGTCCTGGAGGGTGATTTATTAAGAAAAAGAGAAGGGTGATGAGAGCAGGTGAGAAATCCACAACTAAAACCCAACCGCTGTGACCTTGTCTCGTTCGTGTCCTCCTGGTGGTTTGGGAGGTAGAGGGTCGGTTAGTATCTTTAATGGCAGCATATCTCTGATTGTCTGTAATTATATGAATGTTTAGTAAAACCCATAATCTGATGCTTTTTGGATTAAACAAAGTTGGGCTTTTTGGATTAAACATTCAACAAAAAGCATTACAGGCAAAACCAAATCTTTACAATGTAGCATAGAACCCCCTATTATCGGCATAGTCAACAGCAGTTTTAAATATAGCTACATAATAAAAAAAAAACATTTATATGATGAATTACAACACATCAGAATATAAACAGAGTAAAGATTACACTTTCATATTTTTACATCTCTCATAGTGTTGTTTTTATTTTTCATAATACCTTTTCCTGTTTTATAAAACTTTTACTATGAAAGTCTACCCTTATAAATATGGAAAACATTTGGTCCTACTAAGGTACTTCCACTGATAACATGGATGAGTCTGAATTATGTAAATATATCATGCTGTTTGACTTAAAATATGATGGTCCTACCATTAATAACACCATGCTATAACATCATTTATACCATTGTATAGATATAGATCATGGAAATGGTTAACCTGCATTATACATTGTACCATGGTAATCAATAATTAAGATTAATAACAAAAAGTATGTTACCATATTTATGAAGATGCATTAAATGAATCTGGTACAATGCATTATATTAATAAACCCACAAAGGTCAAATATTTTGGTTTATGTTACTGATACATATTCAACATTATGGCCATTTGTTCATTTATATGTCACAAGCCCGTTTTGGGTTCCCTGTGTTATCAACCAGTAATGTCGGAAAACATGAAGTGCTGTATATTCTTATTAATTTACAAGAGGTGTTGGTCTTGTATCGGCCAGCAGAGGGAGACACTTACTCTAGTAGTTGATAAACCCGCTCTCGCTCTACTGTTGTTCTCACCAGCCTGTCTAGTAGTCAGTTAGTTGACAGAGAGCAAGACAACTAAACAAAGACTGAGGAACCAGATAAACATTATTTGAAACATTATAAAGAAGGTGAAGAATTCATAAAACATACGGTATGAAACATCAAGCTATGCAGACTGTATGTATGATATAATTGTTCTTTTGTGAGTGCGTTTTTATAGTTTAATTAAATTATAAATACATGTTAGCTTTGAAGCTAACGTCGGCTATCGGTATCACACACACACGGGGCAACAATGTACATGTAATCTGTTTATGTCAGAAATAATACATTTAAAAAATATCTATTCAGATTAGGAGATGACTACCATGGCCTTTTTTACAAATGGCTTTTAGTAACTTTGCGATTTAAAATTGTAGTGTGGCCTTGACAAATGACAGAGGTTATATTGAGATTATATTGAAAAAAGAACCAGAGAACCAGTTAAATTCTTCATAAATAACAATCTTCAAGCCCAGACTCCCTTCATCTTCTCACAATACTATATCCAGTTCGAGGTTTATGATGAACTTTGTGTGTTGTGGTTTTTGACTGTGAGTTAAATGGATTTAAGAGCCCACATATTTCTATTACAGAGACACAATAGTCAATGTTGGATTATTGTAGCATTTATTAATTGTTATTTGTAAAAACATTGTTACTCCTGATATTGGAAGCACAAAACTGTGTGTGAGTCTGTAAAACTCTGGAAGTGTAGATGTAATGTCATGTTTTGTCCACAGAGACCAACAGGAGAGATCAGAGTCAGAGATTCTCAGTGGTCAGTCGGTCCAGAGTCATCAAACAGACCTGTCCTCTATTTTCAGTGTATGTGGTCATGTTATGTACATTTGTTTTTGTATACCTCAAGTAAAGTTAATCTGTCAATCTTTCGTGTATTTGTTAATATTGTTCTGATAATTAAGTCACTTTCTTTCAGTTACTTGAAGAGAATATCATGATGTTTGTGAAGAAAGAGTTAAAGAGGTTTAAGACAATGCTGAGTTCAGATCTCCCAGGAGGATTTAATAGTCAGAGGGAGGATGAGGAAGGTGTGGACCCTGAAGATGAGAAGCAGGAGAGCAGTGCCAAAGAGGGGGCTCTGAAGATCACACTGCATGTCCTGAGGAAAATGAACCAGAAGGATCTTGCTGACACACTGGAGAAAAGTAAGAGTTGTCTGACTTTACTGTTGAATGTTCCAAATTATATTATAGACAACATATAACAACCTCTTCTGTGTTGAAGAACTTAACATAGAACAAAGTGAAGAGACAGATATATTACAATACTGTCATTTAAAGGAAAGTTCACATTCTCTGTTATTTGATAAAATACTGTAAGCATTTATAGAGACGTCATTGATATCATCTGGGTTATTTCTTTCAGATGAGCTTGCTGTGATTTGCCAACATGATCTCAAATCTAACCTGAAGAAGAAGTGTCAGTGCTTATTTGAGGGTATCGCTAAACAAGGGAACCGAAAACTTCTCAATAAGATCTACACAGAGCTCTACATCACAGAGGGTGGAAGTGGTGGAGTCAATAATGAACATGAGGTGAGACAGATTGAGACAACAAACAGGAAACAAGCAAGACAAGAGACAGCAATCAAATGTAATGACATCTTCAAACCCATACCTGGACAAGACAAACCTATCAGAACTGTGCTGACAAAGGGTGTTGCTGGAATTGGAAAAACAGTTTCTGTGCAGAAGTTCATTCTGGACTGGGCTCAAGGAAAAGCCAATCAGGATGTCCAATATATATTTCCCCTCCCCTTTAGGGAATTTAATTTAATAAAAGAGGATAAACTCAGTTTGATTAAACTCATCAATCATTTATCAGTTGAAACCAATAAAGCAACAATCACTAACTACAACAAATACAAAGTTGTGTTCATCTTTGATGGTCTGGATGAGTGCCGACTGCCCCTTGACTTCCAAAACAACAAGAGCTGTTGTGATGTGACAGAGTCAACCTCAGTGGATGTGCTGCTGACAAACCTCATCAAGGGAAATCTGCTTCCCTCTGCTCTCCTCTGGATAACTACCAGACCTGCAGCAGCCAATCAGATCCCTTCAGGGTGTGTTGACCTGGTGACAGAGGTGAGAGGGTTCAATGACCCACAGAAAGAGGAGTACTTCAGGAAGAGATTCAGTGATGAGGACCTGGCCAGCAGAATCATCTCCCACATAAAGACATCAAGGAGCCTCCACATCATGTGTCACATACCAGTCTTCTGTTGGATCGTTGCTACAATCCTTGAGTACATATTGACTACAGATGATAAAGTAGAGCTGCCCAAGACCATAACAGACATGTACTCACACTTCCTTGTGTTTCAGTCCAAACACAGGAATGTAAAGTATGAAGGGAAAAAAGAGACAGATACACACTGGAATAAAAAGAGCATTCTGACACTGGGAAAACTGGCTTTTCAACAGCTACAGAAAGGCAATCTGATTTTCTATGAAGAAGACCTGAAAGAGTGTGGCATTGATATCAATGAAGCATCAGTGTACTCAGGAGTCTGTACAGAGATCTTTAAAGAGGAATGTGGGCTGAACAAGGACAAGGTGTTCTGCTTTGTCCATCTGAGTATTCAGGAGTTTCTAGCCGCTGTCTATGTGTTTCTCTCATTCAAAAACAAAAATAAAATGAAAATGGGTCAAAAACAATCAAACTCCTTAACAACTAAGTTCAGGAAAATACCTGAAATTCTTTTTTACATGACTGCTGCGGATGAAGCCTTCCAGAGTAAGACTGGACACCTGGACCTTTTCCTTCGCTTCCTGCTGGGTCTCTCACTGGAGTCAAATCAGAAACATTTACGAGGTCTACTGACAAAGACCAGAAGCAGCTCACAGAGTCATGAAGAAACCATCCAGTACATCAAGGAGAAGATCAGGGAGAATCCCTCTTCAGAGAGGTGCATTAATCTGTTCCACTGTCTGAATGAACTGAATGAACATTCTCTAGTGGAGGAGATTCAAAGATACCTGAGATCAGGAAGTCTCTCCAGAGAAGAACTGTCACCTGCACAGTGGTCAGCTCTGGTCTTTGTGTTACTGACTTCAGAAGAGGAGATTGATGTGTTTGACCTGAAGAAATACTCCACATCAGAGGAAGGTCTTCTGGGGTTGCTGCCAGTGATCAAAACCTGCAGAACTGCTCTGTAAGTACAGTCATGCAAATTACAACCCCCCCCCCCCCAACACAAACCCTCTTTTTACATCTACAGTATATTTTCTGACATGACAGCACTGATGATTTTCTAAATAAGAGGCAGAGGCGTCGCTGAGATCCCAATACATTATTGGGCTTAGCCCTCCACCCACCCCGCCCCAGGCCTAACAACGCCACTGATAGGTTACATTCGTGTGTCATTTATATATAGTCAAGTGTCAGTTTTAACAGTACGCCCTTAAGTGAAGTTGACATGATAATGATGTAATATATAGAGGATATTCTAATGTTATTCTGAACTATTGTTCTGTTTGTGACATCATGATATTCTCTCTCCAGACTGTCAGGTTGTGGAATCACTGAGGAAGGCTGTGCTTCTCTGGTCTCAGCTCTGAAGTCAAACCCCTCACACCTGAAAGAACTGGATCTGAGCTACAATCAGCCAGGGGATTCAGGAGTGATTGAACTCTCTGCTTTGATGGAGGATCCACAATGTAGACTGGAGACTCTGAGGTGAGTAATAGTAGTTTATTTTTTCATTTAATATGACATAGTGATCATTAACATTATAATAATACAACAGGTCTAAAGGGTCTAAAAACAGCTGCTGTCGTCAATGGGTGATGTGATGGCAATTTCTAAAGTCAAAACGAATTACGAAATTGAGGTAAGACAGAGGAAAACTCAAATGCACAATAAACAGTTTATTCTTGCAAGGAGAGAATACACAGGTTACAATGTAACAATGAATAATCTCTAAATTATTACAGGAAATTCATCAGTATATAAGGAGGGAAAAAGGGGTGTGGTAAGATGCTGCTCATCTGTCCCATGTCATTCAAACACACACCCTTTGTTCTATCACATGTCCTGGGCTTGACACAAGGGACATGGTGTCTTCCCTCATGTGGTTAACTTGAGGGAAACTTAAAGCATCTAGACAACCTACAGATTTACGATTAAACCTATAATCTGCTGATACCAATCAAGAATGCCCCCTTAGACAAATACCAGATCCCCCTCTCCCACATTCCTCTACTTATCTAAACAATGGGACCTTTAATTGGTAAGAATACATCAGTTTAAGAAATTTCCCTGACAGTGAACCCCCACCAGCCCTGAGCTCCCAGCAGGACAAAGTCCCCAACCACCTGGTGAAGTCCACTGTTCACTGGTACAATATAAATATTCACTGCTCTTCTATAATTAAACCAGCGTGAATATACATTAGACTGAATATATATTAGATTGTTTCACCTGCGTATTGGGTCACTGTATATTTCACAGCTGCCTGTTTTATCAGAAATATTTCAAGTAATGTGTGTGATTGTTGTGTTCAGAGTTTCCAAATATACTGTATATATTCTAATAGGAAATATAATTGACTAATCAAAGGCCGTAACAGAACAGATTTGACTAGATAAGCAAGTGGGCTTAGTCTATTTATCGTTACAGTCCTATTTTCCAGGTTTATCAACCATTCAAACTAATTTTTATTTAAACCCTCTGATGTGCACAGATCCACCCCTCTTTGTCTGTTTTTTATCATTCCTGCTATTCCTCCCCTCACACACACACACACACACACACACACACACACATTCACACACACACACACACACACACACACACACACACACACACACACACACACACACTTAGTTTTCCTTGAACAACAGTACTGTATATTCATTGACTGAGAACATTTATGATTTTCTATACAGGATTTCTATACATTCTAGTGTCATGTATTGGCAATGTCAGTTTTATAGTATGTCCTTAATTTGACATGATAATGATGTGATATACAGAGGATATTCTAGTGTCATTCTGAACTATTGTTCTGTTTGTGACATGATGATAATCTCACTCCAGACTGTCAGTTTGTAGAATCACAAAGGAAGGCTGTGCTTCTCTGGTCTCAGCTCTGAAGTCAAACCCCTCACACCTGAAAGAACTGGATCTGAGTAACAATCAGCCAGAGGATTCAGGAGTGAAGAAACTCTCTGTTTTGATGGGGGATCCACAATGTAGACTGGAGACTCTGAAGTGAGTAATAGTTGTTTATTGTTTTATTTACAGTTTTTTACAGTCGCTAGGACACATTTCCCAATACTTAGGTCACTTTTTCAAAACTCTTCACAAGGTGAGCACAACAGAAGTATAAGTGGGCTAAACTGAGGATCAATTATCATTGCTTTGGCACAAAATGCATTCAATGACTACATCTTTCAAATTACATTCATTATTTTCTCACTTCGACACAACAACCGCCAAAACTCTGTGTACTTACAGGCCAATTTGCACATGCTTACATACTGTTTTCAAAACTGTTAAACTTAAGTTCAAAACAATAACATAATACAAAACTGAATAAGACAGCAATTTGCTACAATTCTACAGTAACATTTTCATGAAATATATTTAAAATCTTAAAATTAGATGCTATAAAAACAATTGGACCAATCACAGCTGATTCTCATTGTAGATGAACATCTACACAGTTGTTACTCTTTCAATTTCATTGCAAAAGGAGACAACTGCTGAGTAGTTTTGCATTGTGATGTGGACCCAGCCAGAAAATGGACCCAGCCAGAAGTGGCTGAAAGAGGAAGAAGAGTGGCTGGGAGGGGGCGAGGAATAAGTATGCGTGGTGGAAGAAGAATAAGAGGACAATCAAGAGCTGTAGTCTCAGATGAGATCAGAGCTACTGTAATTGATCATGTAGTAAATCATGGTCTCTCAATGAGAGAGGCTGGTCAGAGAGTGCAGCCAAATCTGCAACACTCAACAGTGGCATCTATTGTTAGAGTTTTCAGGCAAACCAACAGGTAACTTGTATTCTACAAGGGCATTTGACTGAGTTGCAAATTACAGAAGTAAATAGACTTGTGTGTAATTGCTTTTGCATATCTGCTTAGGACTCAACAGTTACCTCACACAGGTGGGAGAGGAAGGATGTTCACTGATGTGCAGGAAACTGCCATTGTTGATATGGTCATCAGAAACAATGGCATAAAACTCACTGAGATTTGAGATGGAGTCTTGGCAGACAACGTTACTTTTGCAAATATTCACAGTGTAAGCATAACAACTATTTGTAGAGTCCTGAAACAACATCAGGTAAGGATGAAACAGTTGTACACTGTGCCTTTTGAGAGGAACTCTGAACATGATTGGGAAGAGAGCCACAGTGGATGTCCCGGGCCAGAGGGGTGCCAACATCACAATGTGCGCAGCAATATCCACTGATGGACTGCTGTTACACAAACCACTAATTGGGCCATACAACACTGAACGTCTCCTTGCGTTCCTGCATGACCTCTATGGAAGGGTTGTGCTAGGTGAGGAAAGGGATGGAGAGAAGAAATCAGCCAACATTTATAACTGCATGGGACAATGTGGCATTTCACCACTCCCGTGCAGTCACTGAGTGGTTTGCAGCCCATCCCAGAATGGTGTCACTTTTCCTCCCACCTTACTATCCATTCCTCAACCCCATAGAGGAATTATTTTCCTCATGGAGGTGGAAGGTTTATGACCACCATCCACATGATCAAATATCCCTCATGGACGCAATGAATGCTGGATGCCTGGACATATCAGCAGAAGATTGTCAGGGATGGATCATGCATGCCAGAAGATTCTTTCCTAGGTGTATTGCCCTAGATGACATAAGATGTGATGTGGATGAGAACCTGTGGCCAAATGGAGAAGACCGAGTAGATTAGCATTACTATTATATCTGTATCAGTGGATGGTGTGTATACAAATTATTGTATTTTGGAATTACTCAGTGCAAAAAAATTAAAATGTATAAAAGACATAAAACATATTGTGGCTTTCTGCATCATGTCTGATTCATTCCAGTAACATATGAATTATGAATTATAAACAGAGATGTGTCCTTGTTTTACACAAGAAAACATTGTAAAATGCTACCTGTTGTTAGTGTTTTTTAGGTCATTGTTTTGTGGGTGACAAAGTGTGTTTGTTGTCTGTCAACCTTTGCTAGTGTTCTGGAAGAATGAGTTGATTTGAGACATGTATGAAGTGATTTGGTAGTATTAGTGCATTTTGAAAGTGAAATGAACTGCTGTGCCGAGCTGAAAGTTGGTTTGGAGAACTGTGTGAAGAGTTTTGAAAATGTGACCTAAGTATTGGGAAATGTGTCCTAGCGACTGTAAAAAACTGTAATATGACATAGCGATCATTAACATTATAGTAATACAACAGAGGTGTACCACTACAACAATGGACTAACAGCTAACTGTTGTCATTGGGTGAACCTCCACCAGCCCTGAGCTCCCAGCAGGACAAAGTCCCCAAAAATCTGGTGAAGTCCACTGTTCACTGGTACAATATAAATGTTCTCTTCTATAATTTAACCAGCATGAAAATAATGACCATTTTAAATTTTATTAGCAATGATTCAGTAATCTTGTGATCACCTGTCCACTTCTATGGCATTAAACTTTCAGTTCATGAAAATAACATGATATATAACTAAGGAACGTAATCAGGGAAACTTAAAATAAAAACCTTAGAATTACCTGGTTGCATAAGCGTGCATACCCTCTTATAACTGGGGATGTGGCTGTGTTCAGAATTAACCAATCACATTCAAACTCATGTTAAATAGAAGTCATTACACACCTGCCATCATTTAAAGTGACTCTGATTAATCACAAATAAAGTTCAGCGGTTCTATTTTCCTGACATTTTCTTACATTTCTAAATCTCAGAGCAACAGCCATGGTCCACAGAGAGCTTCTAAAGCATCAGAGGGATCTCACTGTTAAAAGATATCTGTCAGGAGAAGGGTACAAAATAATTAGATATACCATGGAACACTGTGAAGACATATTATTTTTCAGTACCTAGTCATTTTTTAAGAAGTAATAAGTTAACATATTGAAACCCTATGTCATAATATAGCTTCAGAGTTGTCTTTCTCCGTGTACACATCCACTATGATTTAACACTTTTTAAAAAAAGCATATAGAATAGCCCTGAACATCGCATCGGTCTTTTCAAATAACACCATTTAAATTGTCAAAGACGTACAGTTATTGACCAATCAGGACTATATATATCTCTCACACTCACAGCTGTATGGAAAGGCAGACCTCATCTGACTTCCTCGGACTCTGGGACCGATGGTCCGAGGATTTTTTTATGTTATTCTGAACTATTATTCTGTTTGTGACATCATGATAATCTCTCTCCAGACTGTCAGGTTGTGGAATCACTGAGGAAGGCTGTGCTTCTCTGGTCTCAGCTCTGAAGTCAAACCCCTCACACCTGAAAGAACTGGATCTGAGTAACAATGACCTGAAGGATACGGGAGTGGAGAAGCTCTCTGCTCTGCTGAAGGACCCACAATGTAGACTGGAGACTCTGAGGTGAGTAACACAATTGACATCAGTTCATGAAAATAACATGATATATAACTAAGGAACGTAATCAGGGAAACTTCACAACTCTGTGGTCTCAAGCAGCTAGTTTGTCTATATATTCATACCTTTGAACATACCGTGTCCAAACACAACCATCAACTAAAGTGATCTCCTACATCTGGGTTATGTAGACAATATGTTTTTTGGGGAGAACATGGTCTGAATCCATCAGCTAGTTATTCTTTTTTGGACCATCGGTCCCAGAGTCTGAGGAAGTCAGATGAGGTCTGCCTTTCCATACAGCTGTGAGTGTGAGAGATATATATAGTCCTGATTGGTCAATAACCAAATGTATTTGACATTTTAAATGGTGTTATTTGAAAAGACCCATGCAATGTTCAGGGCTATTCTATATGCTTTTTTTAAGTGCTAAATCATAGTGGATGTGTACACGGAGAAGGACAACTCTGAGCCCATATTAGGACATTTGTGTTATATTTATATGGTCAAACCAACCGGGGTCATTTTGACCCCAATATAAAATACTTCAGATTAGATTAGATTCAACGTGAGATTCTGTTCAGAGTTTCCAAATATACTGTGTGTAGCCTAGTTGGCAATATAATTGACTAATCAAAGGCCGTAACAGAACAGCTTTTACTAGATAAGTAAGTTGACTTAGTCTAATTATCTTTGCAGTCCTACTTTCCAGGTTTATCAACCATTCAAACTAATCTTAATTTCAACACTCTGATGTCCACAGAACCACCCCTCTTTGTCTGTTTTTTATCATTCCTGCTACTCCTCTCTTCACACACACAAATACATATTTTTGTTTTTACATCTACAGTATATTTATTGACTGAGTACATTGATGATTTTCTATATAGTAAATTACATTCTAGTGTTATTTATTGGCAATGTTATTAATACAAGTTCACCAGACAATGATGTAATCTAGTATTTTAATATTATTCTGAACTATTGTTCTGTTTGTGATATGATGAAATTCTCTCTTCAGACTGTCAGGTTGTAGAATCATTGAGGAAGGCTGTGCTTCTCTGGTCTCAGCTCTGAAGTCAAACCCCTCACACCTGAAAGAACTGGATCTGAGTAACAATGACCTGAAGGATACGGGAGTGGAGAAGCTCTCTGCTCTGCTGATGGACCCACAATGTAGACTGGAGACTCTGAGGTGAGTACCACAATTGACAACAGAACAATTAACATGACAACAACACAACAGAGGTGCAACACATCAATAGGGGAATATAGACATCTTCTGTGTTCCCAACTGCGCTGCCAGCAGGTCCAAGCCTCCATCCCTGGTAAAGACCAAACCCTGTCAGACATCCCAGCAGGCCTGGAAGGAAACACAACACAACTAAAAGGATCACCATTACAATCATAAACATATTCTTATATAATAATTTCTGTTAGTCCAAGTCTATCACAGATTTCAACTAATCTTCATTCCACCCCTCTGATGTCCACTGATCCAACATTCATTCCCACTGTATTATTGTTACACTCTTTCTTATTGAAGACATCCCTTCATTCTACCATGTTGTCTCATAGGGACTTTAACTTCCCATCTGTTACATTTCTTCATGAATTGTCTGGTTACATCATACTGATGCTGCCCAGGGATCCATCATAGTACAGAGTAATTTGTCTCAGTTCTTCCAGGGTGGATGGGTGGAAGTCACAGTGCTGCCTTGTCATGTTGCACTCTAGTGACTCCTTGTGGTAGAGTGGCTGACTGTAATCTCAGTTATGATTGTTAAGCTGCGGAATGTGTTACCCTCAAGCACACTTATCAGGTAAACACTTCCTGATTGAGTGAGCAGTGTGATTAGAATCAGAACGGCTTGTTAAAACATGCTCATAAGATATGTCCCAATTTAGTTAATTCATTTTGACTATCCTGTAACTTCTGTGTGGATGTTGAGACAAGGCAGCATAATGCAGCGTAATGCCTTGTCTCAGCATCCACAGGTCATAAAAGAGTATTTGATTAGAGATGTGCATGGCAATTATTTTCACTATTGATAATTCCTCAGCTTTTGTTATTGAATAGTCGACCCCACCCCCTCATGCCCAAAAGAAAGGTATTACATGAAAACAATGAATGTAAACTGTAATATGTTATACAATAAATTCAAAGTTTTATTTTAAAATGTAGTTAACAACCTCTATACCGTTTTACAGTTTTTTTCAATCGCTAACAAGCGCTTGCCCATACTTTAGATAATTTTTCTAAACTCTTAACACAGACTCACACCTACAAAACACAATTGGCCAAATTGTTCATTTTCTTCTCAAAAACACATTTTGTTAAATATATACTAACTCTTAATTTCAAAACAGAACATGTTTTTCTCTACACACACTAACTTTACCAAAACACTGGAAATCTGACTCAAAATGAAATAATTCTGTCAAAGAGTAACATTTGTTTTCACTTCACAAGGTACATGCAGTCAAACGAAGTACACCAGGTTTCAAAATTCTGGCTATTGTTACAGTTTTTTACAATCGCTATGACAGTTTTTTCAATACATTTAACAAGTTTCCTAAACTCTTAACGCACCAACACACCTAAAACACACAATTGGCAAAACGTTTAATTTCATGCTCAAAATCACACATTGTAAACTAAACTCCAAAACTAATTTACAAAATACAATAATACACTAACACAATACACTATGTCTAACAAAACACTGCAAACATGTTTCAAAATCAAATAATTATTCAAAACACTAACACATGTTCTCTTCCAACAGGAACATTTAGTCAATCATAACACAATGACAAAAAAAACACTATCATCAGCTGAAATTACAGAAACTGCATTATTTTATGTATCAGGTCTGCCCTTATACAATAGACAGTATATTGTATTGATCATAGATTGTGTTTTGCACTGCAGTTTCTTTTGATGCCTCTCTACATTTTTGTTTTGTTGGGTTTAGTAAATGCATGCATTTTGTTTCTTTTGCTGCAGAAATTCAATACAAAAAATTAATGACCATCTTAGAGTAGCTTTATAGAATGTACAGTTTATGAAAAAAAAAGACAGAGACAGAATTGCTGCAGTAAAGACTTTATTTGTAAAAGGACATTGCTGCAAGATATACAAACAGAAAAAGCACTGGAATAATAATAACAAAAACAAAGTAATCTTCTAATCTGCCCGGTCTTCTGCATTTGGCCACATGTTCTCATCCTCTACCTTGCCCCACTCCTCTCCCTTGTCCTTGTCCCACTCCTCTCCCTTGTCCTTGCCCGACTCCTCTCCCTTGTCCTTGCCCCACTCCTCTCCCTTGTCCTTGCCCGACTCCTCTCCCTTGTCCTTGCCCCACTCCTCTCCCTTGTCCTTGCCCCACTCCTCTCCCTTGTCCTTGCCCCACTCCTCTCCCTTGTCCTTGCCCCACTCCTCTCCCTTGTCCTTGCCCTATTTGTGTTTAGAGTTTTGAAAATGTGACTACTGTTTGGACAAACGCTTGTTAGCGACTGAAAAAAACTGTAATATAAACAATTAGGTTAGATATACTTTTACTCAGGAGACATTCAGATTCAGAAATGCCACAACAGCATCAAATAACTTAATGCATAGGCCTGGCAAACCGTTTACAAGTAATTTATTTCAAATTATTGTTACAAGCTTTTACATTAATTACAAAACAAATGAACTATAATGAACTATAAACGTTGTCAAAAAGCCTGCATTTTCTCCCATGAATTAGCACAGAGGTATGTATGAATTACCTTACATTAGATAATGTCTTTGTGTCAATGTATTAGGCCATAACAACAAAATACAAAATGTATTAGACCATCTAGCCAGCTGTTTTTATATATACAGTCCCTTGAAACTATATTTTCTAAATGAAACTACACTTAATATATAGACTAACAGAGTTACGTTTCAGTCTGCATTAAATCAAACAAACCTACCGATGTGTTCCAGTGAATAAACAAATATCTTTGGAAGGAATCTTAATAGGAATCAATTATATACAATTAATTAACATAAACCTAATCCGGCCAGCGCATCCATAAATGCTAAATCTTAACAAAAATGTAAAGAATCATTAGGCAATGTCCATGTTATTATGATAATTTATTCTTGTTCAGTAGAATTAGCATGTCCACGTGCTCTGGGAGTAGACAAGTAGGTTTATTAGTCTGTAGACTTTCAAACCTGCAGGAGAGAAAACCCTTTCAGCCAGGACAGATGTTTCCAGGATGTACAGTATGCTTTCACTAGCAGTGATCATTTCCTGTACTTGGCTGTTAGACAGATTTGTTTAGTCTATAAGGAAAAACCCGTCATTACTTCTACCAAGTGAGTCGATTGGTAATACAGGTTGTTTTGTAACTTTGAAAAATTAGAATAACTTGTCGATAAATGCCATCCTTGTCGAAATGTCGACAATTCTGTATATTATTTATTATTATTATTGGCTCACACAAAAAAATACAGTATCTAATATACACACACCTAAAGGATTATTAGGAACACCTGTTCATTTTCTCATTAATGCAATAATCTAATCGACCAATCACATGGCAGTTGCTTCAATGCATTTAGGGGTGTGGTCCTGGTCAAGACAATCTCCTGAACTCCAAACTGAATGTCAGAATGGGAAAGAAAGGTGATTTAAGCAATTTTGAGTGTGGCATGGTTGTTGGTGCCAGACGGGCCGGTCTGAGTATTTCACAATCTGCTCAGTTACTGGGATTTTCACGCACAACCATTTCTAGGGTTTACAAAGAATGGTGTGAAAAGGGAAAAACATCCAGTATGCGGCAGTCCTGTGGGTGAAAATGCCTTGTTGATGCTAGAGGTCAGAGGAGAATGGGCCGACTGATTCAAGCTGACAGAAGAGCAACTTTGACTGAAATAACCACTCGTTACAACCGAGGTATGCAGCAAAGCATTTGTAAAGCCACAACACTCACAACCTTGAGGCGGATGGGCTACAACAGCAGAAGACCCCACCAGGTACCACTCATCTCCACTATAAATAGGAAAAAGAGGCTACAATTTGCACGAGCTCACCAAAATTGGACAGTTGAAGACTGGAAGAATGTTGCCTGGTCTGATGAGTCTCGATTTCTGTTGATACATTTAGATGGTAGAGTCAGAATTTGGTGTAAACAGAATGAGAACATGGATCCATCATGCCTTATTACCACTGTGCAGGCTGGTGGGGGTGGTGTAATGGTGTGGGGGATGTTTTCTTGGCACACTTTAGGCCCCTTAGTGCCAATTAGGCATTGTTTAAATGCCACGGCCTACCTGAGCATTGTTTCTGACCATGTCCATCCCTTTATGACCACCATGTACCCATCCTCTGATGGCTACTTCCAGCAGGATAATGCACCATGTCACAAAGCTCGAATCATTTCAAATTGGTTTCTTGAACATGACAATGAGTTCACTGTACTTAAATGGCCCCCACAGTCACCAGATCTCAACCCAATAGAGCATCTTTGGGATGTGGTGGAACGGGAGCTTAATGCCCTGGATGTGCATCCCACAAATCTCCATCAACTGTAAGATGCTATCCTATCAATATGGACCAACATTTCTAAAGAATGCTTTCAGCACCTTGTTGAATCAATGCCACGTAGAATTAAGGCAGTTCTGAAGGCGAAAGGGGGTCAAACACAGTATTAGTATGTTGTTCCTAATAATCCTTTAGGTGAGTGTACATATACTATACATAAGATCAAGTAGATCAAATGTCTAACACATGCTGGTAGTTACTGGCCCTGGAATGGGTTGAGGTGGAGTCAATAGGCCCTAGTATGGTTGAGGTGGAGCCCTGGTAGTCAGTGGGCACTTGATGGGCTGAAGGGTCCACATATTAAAGCGCTATGGGTCTATCTATGTACATTGTGCATTCACAGTATATTGTCCCAGGGGCCTCTGACCATTATTGGCCATCAGGGTGCCTTGTAAGCTGAGGCCCCTAATTGTCAGAGGCCCCGGGCCCAGGCCCCATTCCGTGATCTGGCCCTGGTTCCTGAGCCCATGCAGTGATGTCCTTTACAAGAATCCTGTCTGTTTTTAATGCAGTGATTTCCACTAAAAGAAGCGTGTCTATTTTTAATGCAGTGATATCCACTACAGAATCCTGTCTGTTTTTAATGCAGTGCCGCCTGAGGGCCCGAAGATCACGGCCATCCAATATTGGTGTTCGGCCTTGTCCCTTGCGTACAGAGATTTCTCTGGATTCTCAATCTTTTAATGATGTTATGTACTGTGGATGATGAGATCCCGAAACTCTTTGCAATTTAACGTTGAGAAGCATTATTCTTAAATTGTTTCACCATTGGCCTGCACAGTCTTTCACAGAGTGATTAACCCCTCCCCATCTTCTGAAAGACTCATCCTCTCTGGGATGCTGTTTTTATACCCAATCATGTAATTAGACAATAGACCTAATTAGTTGTATGCTCTTTCACCAGGTTTGTTTTTCATTACACAATCTCTCCAGTCTTTTGTTGCCCCTGTTCCAGTTTTTTGAAACGTGTTGCTGGAATCAACATAACATGTCTCATTTTCAACATTTGATATGTTGTCTTTGTATTATTTTCTATTGAATCTACTGTTACGGGCAACCAAGGCTTTATGAAGTGTTTGAGGCTTTCATCAAAATTGTTCGATAATCTGTTTGTTTTCTTAATTATTTAAACACAATAAACATTTAAGTGAATCATGATCTGGCACCATAACAAGTCACAGAGAGTCGGTGACACTACCCACTGGGGCATCGATGGACTTATAATGCAAACAACAAATAAGTGACTAAATAAAGTGACCAGTAGAGGGCGGTGTTTGAAAGTCTCAGGCACCAAACAACCATAGAAACCTGTATTTTACAAGAGGATTTTGAAAAAGCATGTGATCAAATGAGGCTTTGGACGTCATCAATCACATGGTATTACACCGATACAAGACTCAGCCCTTTAACATGGATTAGAATGGGTTGACATTTCAAAGCAACCCTTGATCTGAGAATTTAGTTCAATCTCCTGATCAACAATAATTTAAAAACTTTTGCATCCGTGGTATTATTGAGGCTGTGGAAGACAAAATATTAACATAACTTATATGTAAATAAATATAATTATTTCAATAAATATACTGTCACATAAAACCTGAACCAAAACTGGATTTAAAACTGTGACAGTAATGTCAGATTTATTATCTAATTACCAACTTTACATAGGCTACTTAGCTGTGTTTTATGTGCAAGATGTGGGAAGCATTTGTAAATAACTTGGCATGGAGGAAAGCCCCAGTGCCTGTCAGTAGATTGACATCTACAGTCCACTTCTAAAAAGACATGGGATCAAACAAAGCTTCAGACATCATTAATCACCTGTTGATCATATGCTGAATAATACATCTCTACCAGAGAAACACTGGAGTTAAACATTCATAATATATAGTAGATCCAATTGTTGATATAAAAAACTGACCAGCAAATATTCCTGACATAGAAATGACAAATTCTGTGTTGCCAGTGTTATCAGCAAAACGATGTTTTAAAAAGTCATCATTGGGACTCAAACTGATTCTTTTAAAACAACTACATATCCATCCACAGTTCTACAGGTTGAGCTATCGGCCAGCTGACACTCCTACCAAACTAATAACATAATTCTAACAATAGTCTACGGTATTGGGGATACCCATTTGTTATTGATAATGAATGATGTGTAGCAGAAATGTTTTGACATTCATCGGCTTGTGAATCTCATTAGTTCTTGATAATTAGGCTGTAAACTAATTCAGTTTAATATGTTTTAAAGCAGTGTTTCTCAAACCTCTCCTCTGGCCTGCCCAGCCGTTCCATGTATTAGATGTTTTCCAGAGCTGGCACACATGAACCACCTAGTTAACTAATTATCAAGCGATCAGTGCTCCATCTAATACATGGACCAGCCAGTGACCCAGGAGAGTCAGATCAGGGCTACATCTAATATATGGACCAGCCAGTGACCCAGGAGAGTCAGATCAGGGCTACATCTAATACATGGATCGCCCAGGGACCCACGAGAGCCAGATCAGGGCTCCATCTAATACATGGACCGGCCAGGGGCCCAGGAGAATCCGATCAGGGCTCCATCTAATACATGGACCGGCTTGGGACCCAGGAGAGTCAGATCAGGGCTACATCTAATACATGGACCAGCCAGTGACCCAGGAGAGTCAGATCAGGGCTACATCTAATACATGGATCGCCCAGGGACCCACGAGAGCCAGATCAGGGCTCCATCTAATACATGGACCGGCCAGGGGCCCAGGAGAATCAGATCAGGGCTCCATCTAATACATGGACCGGCTTGGGACCCAGGAGAGTCAGATCAGGGCTACATCTAATACATGGACCAGCCAGTGACCCAGGAGAGACAGATCAGGGCTACATCTAATACATGGATCGCCCAGGGACCCACGAGAGCCAGATCAGGGCTCCATCTAATACATGGACCGGCCAGGGGCCCAGGAGAATCAGATCAGGGCTCCATCTAATACATGGACCGGCTTGGGACCCAGGAGAGTCAGATCAGGGCTACATCTAATACATGGACCAGCCAGTGACCCAGTAGAGTCAGATCAGGGTTACATCTAATACATGGATCGCCCAGGGACCCACGAGAGCCAGATCAGGGCTCCATCTAATACATGGACCGGCCAGGGGCCCAGGAGAATCAGATCAGGGCTACATCTAATACATGGACCGGCTTGGGACCCAGGAGAGTCAGATCAGGGCTACATCTGACACAAGACCAGGGACCCAGGAGAGGTTAGAGAACCACTGTTTCAAAGCAGATCAGAAATGTCTTTAAAAACCCTATTAAATGGTTGAGGGACGTCCGAAGATTCAAACGTCATCTGTCACGTGATCCTGTTGCTAGGATACAAGCCTCAGCCTTCTTGCATCCAACAAACCGGGTTGAAATTTCAGAGTTTCGTCTTCATGCGTCCCATCACTAATTGAATATAGGGGTTTAAATTATATTCACATCAATATATTAGGTTTTTCTTTGTTTTACATAGTGTCCTAACTTTTTTGGAAACAGGGTTGTACAAATAAACACCTACTCCCCAAATAAATGGATTTAGTTCAACTTTCAGGTGTCTAAGACTTTTACACTGTACTGTATATTCCTATTACAAGCACCTTCCCTAATGCCATAATACATTTACAATTTAAATTTGCACTTCTTTATCTTTACCCCATTGCACAACCGCATCTCTATACATCTATAGATCTACTGGTTGGGACACTGAAAGACCTAGAATAGATATTCTTCATTGTCATTTAAGTGGATAGTTGATTTAGGCTGGACAGAGTTAGACCTACGCCAGGTTATTCTTTCATCTTGGAAGGTAAAGAATTGACTCCTGTGTATTTTCTCTTTTGTAAATAATTTTCTTTTGAAAATAGTTTTTGTAACTATATTTTGTAAATAGTTTTCTTTAAAATAGTTTTCTTTTCATGATGTGAAGTTACAGCTTCAAATTTACAAAATCTTGTGATCAATAACGTCTGAATCTTTGTTTGATTACATGCCTTTTTTAAATATTGTTGCAAAATGCTCCTAGTTCTGTCTTTGATGCCAAGTTGCTTTCACTCACTGACCTCTACTTGACACCTAATTCACCAGTTTATGTACATTCTACAACAGGTTGGTCAAATAGGTGATGTTGGGGACCTGAGTTACAGACAGTGACAAGAAACACTATTAATTAATGTTCAAATAACTTGTTGGATTTTTAATATGCTATGACACTTCATCCTAAACATTAGTATGGATGAACAGTTTAAAATACATGGTTACCTGGGAGGCAAACCACCCATTCTGACTCGTAACCTGAGATTAATTATTGCTGATCAGGAGATGTCACTATTGTAAACTAATAACTAAATTCATCTTTAGTAATTATTTCATCTTTTTTTTACAATCTTCAAAGGGTTTAAAAAGCATTGGTTGCCCATCAGTACTTGAAAGTGCAGAGACTTTGTTAATGTGAGAATTTTGTGAAATCATGATAATCTCTGTGCAGGCTGTCAGGCTGTCTGGTCACAAAGGAAGGCTGTGCTTCTCTGGTCTCAGCTCTGAAGTCAAACCCCTCACATCTGAAAGAACTGGATCTGAGCTACAATCACCCAGGAGAGGTGGGAGTCAGACTGATCACTGCTGGACTGGAGGATCCACACTGGAGACTGGAGAAACTCAAGTAAGTCCTGTAGATGTTTTCTCTATCAGTAATCAGTAATGTGGTATTAAGTTTTCATGTTGTTTTGCACTATGTAAAGGTTTGGGGACCACACGATTTCGTCTCTGCTCTTTGCGGATGATGTTGTCGTGTTGGCCCCTTCAAGCCAGGACCTTCAGCATGCACTTGGACGGTTTGCAGCCGAGTGTGAAGCGGTGGGGATGAAAATCAGTACCTCCAAATCCGAGGCCATGGTCCTCAGTCGGAAAAGGGTGGCTTGCCCACTTCAGGTTGGTGGAGAGTGCCTGCCTCAAGTGGAGGAGTTTAAGTATCTAGGGGTCCTGTTCACGAGTGAGGGAAGGATGGAACGGGAGATTGACAGACGGATCGGTGCAGCTTCTGCAGTAATGCGGTCGATGTATCGGTCTGTCGTGGTGAAGAAAGAGCTGAGCCGCAAGGCGAAGCTCTCGATTTACCGGTCAATCTACGTTCCTACTCTCACCTATGGTCATGAGCTTTGGGTCATGACCGAAAGGACAAGATCCCGGATACAGGCGGCCGAAATGAGCTTTCTCCGCAGGGTGGCTGGGCGATCCCTTAGAGATAGGGTGAGAAGCTCGGTCACCCGGGAGGAGCTCAGAGTAGAGCCGCTGCTCCTCCACATCGAGAGGGGTCAGCTGAGGTGGCTTGGGCATCTGTTTCGGATGCCTCCGGAACGCCTTCCTGGGAAGGTGTTCCGGTCCCGTCCCACCGGGAAGAGACCCCGGGGAAGACCTAGGACACGCTGGAGGGACTATGTCTCCCGGCTGGCCTGGGAACGCCTCGGTGTCCCCCCGGAAGAGCTGGAGGAAGTGTCTGGGGAGAGGGAAGTCTGGGCATCCCTGCTTAGACTGCTGCCCCCGCGACCCGGCCCCGGATAAGCGGAAGATGATGCTATGCAATGTTGTTTTGCACTATGTAAAGACCTGCCTACCTGTAATCATTTTGTTTAGCATTAACAATAATTGAAAATTTGAGGAAAATACATTATTTACTGTATCTATGAAATTCAGTTTTTGTAAAATCACCACCCAATCTGAGTCGGATCCAAGGTCGTCCATATCTGGTCCAAAAATGTACCGACATGAGGGTTAATTGTCTCTATATTGTGTTGGATATATAACAGACACAAATTCATCCTAAAGAGAAAAATGTCTTGTCTCTTCCGACGCAGGCCTGTCTTATTATTTTACCTTGTCTGGAAGTGAATGTTAAGTTATCAACTGGTTTTGTTATAGTTCAACATGTTTTATACACCCATCAGCCATACCATAATGACCACCTGCCCAATATTGTGTAGGTCCACATTTTGCCACCAAAACAGCCCTGACCGGTGTATATATTTATATAGATTATCAGTGTTATTCACTTCACCTGTCAGTGGTCATAATGTTATGGCTGATCGGTGTATATATTTATATAGATTATCAGTGTTATTCACTTCACCTGTTAGTGGTCATAATGTTATGGCTGATCGGTGTATATATTTATATAGATTATCAGTGTTATTCACTTCACCTGTCAGTGGTCATAATGTTATGGCTGATTGGTGTATATATTTATATAGATTATCAGTGTTATTCACTTCACCTGTCAGTGGTCGTAATGTTATGGCTGATCGGTGTATATATTTATATAGAATATCAGTGTTATTTACTTCACCTGTCAGTGGTCATAATGTTATGGCTGATCAGTGTATATATTTATATAGATTATCAGTGTTATTCACTTCACCTGTTAGTGGTCATAATGTTATGGCTGATCGGTGTATATATTTATATAGATTATCAGTGTTATTCACTTCACCTGTCAGTGGTCATAATGTTATGGCTGATCAGTGTATATATTTATATAGATTATCAGTGTTATTCACTTCACCTGTCAGTGGTCATAATGTTATGGCTGATCAGTGTATATATTTATATAGATTATCAGTGTTATTCACTTCACCTGTCAGTGGTCATAATGTTATGGCTGATTGGTGTATATATTTATATAGATTATCAGTGTTATTCACTTCACCTGTCAAGTGGTCATAATGTTATGGCTGATCGGTGTATATATTTATATAGATTATCAGTGTTATTCACTTCACCTGTCAGTGGTCGTAATGTTATGGCTGATCGGTGTATATATTTATATAGAATATCAGTGTTATTTACTTCACCTGTCAGTGGTCATAATGTTATGGCTGATTGGTGTATATATTTACATAGATTATCAGTGTTATTCACTTCACCTGTCAGTGGTCATAATGTTATGGCTGATTGGTGTATATATTTATATAGATTATCAGTGTTATTCACTTCACCTGTCAGTGGTCGTAATGTTATGGCTGATCAGTGTATATATTTACATAGATTATCAGTGTTATTCACTTTACCTGTCAGTGGTCATAATGTTATGGCTGATCGGTGTATATATTTATATAGATTATCAGTGTTATTCACTTCACCTGTCAGTGGTCATAATGTTATGGCTGATCAATGTATATATTTATATAGCTTATCAGTGTAATTCACTTCACCTGTCAGTAGTCATAATGTTATGGCTGATGGGTGTATATATTTATGTAGAATATCAGTGTTATTCACTTCACCTGTTAGTGGTCATACCCCAGTTGTCTTTTATTTATGACTACCAAGTCTCTACCTCCCTTTAAGTCAGAACCCTTTAAGGCAAGTAAGGTAGAAATCAAAATGCTCTTTCTCAGCTGGACCCAGAACAGGAGGAGGGGTTGTGTATGGTGTGTTATTGGAGGAGGGGTTGTGTATGGTGTGTTATTAGAGGAGGGGTTGTGTATGGTGTGTTATTGGAGGAGGGGTTGTGTATGGTGTGTTATTGGAGGAGGGGTTGTGTATGGTGTGTTATTAGAGGAGGGGTTGTGTATGGTGTGTTATTAGAGGAGGGGTTGTGTATGGTGTGTTATTAGAGGAGGGGTTGTGTATGGTGTGTTATTGGAGGGGGGGTTGTGTATGGTGTGTTATTAGAGGACGGGTTGTGTGTTGTGTGTTATTGGAGGAGGGGTTGTGTATGGTGTGTTATTAGAGGAGGGGTTGTGTATGGTGTGTTATTGGAGGAGGGGTTGTGTATGGTGTGTTATTAGAGGAGGGGTTGTGTATGGTGTGTTATTGGAGAAGGGGGGGGGGTTTGTGGTTGATTGTGGTATTTAAGGTGTGTGTGTGTGTGTGTGTAAGACAGGTTGTGTGTCACTGAATGACAGTCACCTCCTCTGCTTCTTCCACAGTATGGATCATGGGGGGGAGTGGAGGTTGAAATCAGGACCGAAGAAATGTAAGAGATTTATTATACAGAACACAAATACAGCTGGTGTGTGTGTGTGTAAGTTTGTGCATATTTGTTTGATTCTGCATGTGTGTGTATAATATGAATGATGATGATGTGTAATATTGTGTCTTGGTCTTATCCATCAGATGTCTTTGATCTCACATTGGACCCAAACACAGTAAACAGAAACCTCTCTCTGTCTGAGGAGAACAGAAAGGTGACATGGAGGAGAGAGGAGCAGCCGTATCCTGATCACCCAGAGAGATTTGAGGACTGGTCACAGGTGTTGTGTAGAGAGGGTCTGTCTGGACGCTGTTACTGGGAGGTAGAGTGGAGTGGGAGATGGGCTGTGATAGGAGTGACTTATAAAGCAATCAACAGGAAAGGAAGAGACTGTAGGCTTGGACACAATGACACGTCCTGGAGTCTGAACTGTTATGATGAACATAACTCTGTCAAGCACAATAAGAAGAGAACTGTCATACCTGTCACCTCCTCAGACTCCCACACAGTAGGAGTGTATCTGGACTGGCCAGCCAGCACTCTGTCCTTCTACAGGGTCTCCTCTGACACACTGACCCACCTGTACACATTCAACACCACATTCACTGAGCCCCTCTATCCAGGGTTTTGGGTTGATAATTACTCCTCAGTGTCTCTGTGTCAGATGGTCCCTGTTAGAAACACAACATGATGTTTCACTCTAATCATGGTCATGTTCAGTAGGACACTGTAGTAAAACCCTGAATAAATTACCCCTAACACCACCTGTTACCCACCACCACCCCTGTCTCCACTTGGCTACTAACCATGAAGAAAGAGAAACATGTAGCACACCAGGTGAACAGAACCTGATAGAAACATGGAGAGAAAACACACACACATCTTCTCCTGTGTTTCAGGGTGTCTCTGTCCCCTCTGATCCAGTGTCTTATCTCTACCTCCCTCTACTGTCCCCTCTGATCCAGTGTCTCCTCTCTACCTCCCTCTCCTGTCCCCTCTGATCCAGTGTCTCCTCTCTACCTCCCTCTCCTGTCCCCTCTGATCCAGTGTCTCCTCTCTACCTCCCTCTCCTGTCCCCTCTGATCCAGTGTCTCCTCTCTACCTCCCTCTCCTGTCCCCTCTGATCCAGTGTCTCCTCTCTACCTCCCTCTCCTGTCCCCTCTGATCCAGTGTCTCCTCTCTACCTCCCTCTCCTGTCCCCTCTGATCCAGTGTCTCCTCTCTACCTCCCTCTCCTGTCCCCCTCTCCTTTTCTCTTCCTCACTTCCTCTCCCCCTTCTGCTATTTTTGCTCTTCCTCCTCTGTTTCTCTCTTCCTCTCCTCGTGTCTCCTCTTTCCTCCTCATCCTCTCTGTCTCTCCTATCCTCCTCTTACTCTCCCACTCCCCTGCCCATCTCTTCTCTTCTCCCTGTCTTTCTCCCTTGCTCTCCCTCCTTGCTTCCTCTCTTTTCGTCTCTCCCTATGCTCCTGTCTTCCTATCTCCCCCTTGTCTTCTCTACCAGCCAGTCAGTTTGCAGGCCTACTTACACTGTAAGGGAGCTGTCTGAGTTTGTGTCTGATACTAAGGGTAAGAAGAAGGTAGTTCTGCAGTCCCATTTTCCTGACTCTGTGAGGTTTGTGAGTTCAGTGTAAAAGGCTTTGAGGACTGAGGGCCTGGGTGTCCTCTCACCTAAGAAAGGTTTCAGGTTGAAGAAATGGGTCACAGCAGTGTGTAAGGGCTTGCCTTCTGATACAGCTTAAATGGCTCGGTTTCTTCCAACGTATTGGTTTTCTGGTTCTCACTACTGGGGTTTGTTCTTGCTCTTTTTCCTCTCTTTTTTCATGGAGGCTCTGCAGGTTGGCTCTCTTAATATGAATGGCGCCAGAGGCTGAGAAAAGGGGTCTGTTGGGGGAGTATGTCAAACATTAACATATAGATGTCCTGTTTTTGCAGGAGACCCACTCTGATGTTGTAAATGAGGTGGATTGGCGGTTCTGGTGGAAGGGGGCACAGGTGCTGAGCCATGGTACCAACAGTAGTGCAGGGGGGCTGAGCCATGGTACCAACAGTAGTGCAGGGGGGCTGAGCCATGGTACCAACAGTAGTGCAGGGGGGCTGAGCCATGGTACCAACAGTAGTACAGGGGGGCTGAGCCATGGTACCAACAGTAGTACAGGGGGGCTGAGCCATGGTACCAACAGTAGTGCAGGGGGGCTGAGCCATGGTACCAACAGTAGTGCAGGGGGGCTGAGCCATGGTACCAACAGTAGTGCAGGGGGGCTGAGCCATGGTACCAACAGTAGTACAGGGGGGCTGAGCCATGGTACCAACATTAGTGCAGGGGGGCTGAGCCATGGTACCAACAGTAGTACAGGGGGGCTGACCCATGGTACCAACAGTAGTACAGGGGGGCTGAGCCATGGTACCAACAGTAGTGCAGGGTGGCTGAGCCATGGTACCAACAGTAGTACAGGGGGGCTGAGTCATGGTACCAACAGTAGTGCAGGGGGGCTGAGCCATGGTACCAACAGTAGTACAGGGGGGCTGAGCCATGTTACCAACAGTAGTGCAGGGGGACTGAGCCATGGTACCAACAGTAGTGCAGGGGTGCC
Organism: Esox lucius; assembly: GCF_011004845.1. Classification (NCBI taxonomy): domain Eukaryota; kingdom Metazoa; phylum Chordata; class Actinopteri; order Esociformes; family Esocidae; genus Esox; species Esox lucius. The sequence goes on from NC_047579.1 coordinate 12,634,062, forward strand.
AGTATTTTTCTCCCTTGGTCTGGGCATCAATATTACATGGTCAAAGGAAGTGTGTGGCGGCAGGTTGTTGGTTTTTAAGGCAGAGATTGAGAATGTGCTGTTTGTTTTTATAAATGTGTATGCACCTAGTACAGGGGGGGAGTGGGGCGTCTTTTTTGGGTACTTAGGCAAAGAGCTGGAACTGATAGATCAGGCTGAGGTGCTGGTTATAGTGGGGGATTGGAGCTGGACAATTGATTTTACCAGGGACCGGAATGGTGAGGAGCCACATCCAGTCTCTGCAGGGGTGAATGATGTATTGATTCCGTATGACTTGGTGGATGTTTGGAGAACTCTGCATCCAACCACCAGACAGTATACCTGGGTGAAGGTAGTCGGGGGGAGGGTTAGTATATACCTGTGTGAAGGTAGTCGGGGGGAGGGTTAGTATATACCTGTGTGAAGGTAGTCGGGGGGAGGGTTAGTATATACCTGGGTGAAGGTAGTCGGGGGGAGGGTTAGTATATACCTGGGTGAAGGTAGTCGGGGGGAGGGTTAGTATATACCTGGGTGAAGGTAGTAGGGTGGAGGGTTAGTATATACCTGGGTGAAGGTAGTCGGGGGGAGGGTTAGTATATACCTGGGTGAAGGTAGTCGGGGGGAGGGTTAGTATATACCTGGGTGAAGGTAGTCGGGGGGAGGGTTAGTATATACCTGGGTGAAGGTAGCCGGGGGAGGGTTAGTATATACCTGGGTGAAGGTAGTCGGGGGGAGGGTTAGTATATACCTGGGTGAAGGTAGTCGGGGGGAGGGTTAGTATATACCTGGGTGAAGGTAGTCGGGGGGAGGGTTAGTATATACCTGGGTGAAGGTAGTCGGGGGAGGGTTAGTATATACCTGGGTGAAGGTAGTCAGAGGAGGGTTAGTATATACCTGGGTGAAGGTAGTCGGGGGGAGGGTTAGTATATACCTGGGTGAAGGTAGTCAGGGGGAGGGTTAGTATATACCTGGGTGAAGGTAGTCGGGGGGAGGGTTAGTATATACCTGGGTGAAGGTAGTCGGGGGGAGGGTTAGTATATACCTGGGTGAAGGTAGTCGGGGGGAGGGTTAGTGCCTCTCGCCTGGATCCTATTCATATGTTCAGGCACCAGAGCAATAGGCTGGTGTCAGCCTCCATACTCCCAGTTGGGTTTTCTGACCATCATATTACCATGGCTCAGCTCTCTGGTACACCAGGGCCCCGGCATGCGTCCTATTGGAAATGTAATGTAAAGCTCTTACAATATGTTGCTTTTTGCTCTAGTTTTCTTCCATTTTGGGGGAGTTGGAGGCAGCGGAAGGATGATTATGAGTCTCTTAGTCTGTGGTGGGATGTTGGAAAGGCACAGATTCATCTTTTTTGTCAACAATTGCTTTTTCCTCCACTGAATCTAGGAGAGTGTTGGGGAAGCTTGAACAGAACTGAAGGGAGGCGGAGGCTGAGTTGCTGGGGCAAAACGGGGGGGCTGGTTTCAAACCTACCTGAACTGAGTAGGGATCTGGGTGCTTTTTATCAGTTGAAAGTAAAGGGGGCACTTGTAAGAGCTGGGTTTTCTATGTTGAATGAGATCTTTTTTGTCTTGGAAACACAGAGTGGAGAAAGGAAGCGTAGGCACTGTTTAGGTATGGCTGATGGTCGGGGGTCTTCTGTTGTGGGGGAGATGCAGGAGCGTGCTGTGGAGTTTTGGAGAAGGCATTCGACTGTGTCCCTCGCAGCATCCTGTGGAGAGAGAGTGCTTGGGGAATATGGGGTCCTGGGTCCTTTCCTAAGGGCTGTCAGGTCCCTGTACAACCGAAGCAGCAGCTTGGTTCGCATTGCCGGCAGTAAGTCAGACTTGTTCCCAGTACGTGTTGGACTCCGGCAGGGCTGCCCTTTGTCGCCGGTTCTGTTCGTAATTTTTATGGACAGAATTTCTAGGCGCAGCCAGGGGCCAGAGGGTGTCAGGTTTGAGGACCACACAATTTTGTCTCTGCTCTTTGCGGATGATGTTGTCGTGTTGGCCCCTTCAAGCCAGGACCTTCAGCATGCACTGGGATGGTTTGCAGCCGAGTGTGAAGCAGTGGGGATGAAAATCAGTACCTCCAAATCCGAGGCCATGGTCCTCAGTCGGAAAGTGAGGGAAGGATGGAACGGGAGATTGACAGACGGATCTGTGCAGCTTCTGCAGTAATGTGGTCGATGTATCGGTCTGTCGTGGTGAAGAAAGAGCTGAGCCGCAAGGCGAAGCTCTCGATTTACCGGTCAATCTACGTTCCTACTCTCACCTATGGTCATGAGCTTTGGGTTATGACCGAAAGGACAAGATCCCGCAGGGTGGCCGGGCGATCCCTTAGAGATAGGGTGAGAAGCTCGGTCACCCGGAAGGAGCTCAGAGTAGAGCCGCTGCTCCTCCACATCGAGATGGGTCAGCTGAGGTGGCTTGGGCATCTGTTTCGGATGCCTCCGGAACGCCTTCCTGGGAAGGTGTTCCGGTCCCGTCCCAACAGGAGGAGACCCCGGGGAAGACCTAGGACATGCTGGAGGGACTATGTCTCCCGGCTGCCCTGGGAACGCCTCGGTGTTCCCCCGGAAGAGCTAGAGGAAGTGTCTGGGGAGAGGGAAGTCTGGGCATCTCTGCTTAGAATGCTGCCCCCGCGACCCGGCCCCGGATAAGCGGAAGATGATGGATGGATGGATGGATGCGCTAGCCAGATTTGGTTTATGTTAATTCATTTTATATAATTTATTCCTATTAAGCTTCTTTCCAAAGATATTTGTTTATTCACTGGAACACATCGGTAGGTTTGTTTGATTTAATGCAGACTGAAACGTAAATCTGTTAGTATATATATTAAGTGTAGTTTCATTTAGAAAGTATAGTTTCAAGGGACTGTAAATATAAAAATAGTTGGTTAGATGGTCTAATACATTTTTTATTTTGTTGTTATGGCCAGAAAACAATGACACAAAGACATTATCTAATGTAAGGTAATTCATACATATCTCTGCGCTAATTCATGGGAGAAAATGCTGGCTTTTTGATAACGTTTATAGTTCATTATAGTTTACTTGAATTGTAATTATTGTAAAAGCTTGTCACAATAATTTGAAATAAATTACTTGTAAACGGTTTGCCAGTCCTATGCATGTCATGGTGCGGTGAGCAGCAGCGCCACCGTGCCATATTTTCACAAGTTCCCATATTCTCACGAACACATCCCGGACTGTCACATGTTTTCACAAGTTCCCATATTCTCACAAACACATCCCGGACTGTCACATGTTTTCAATCCTTCACACCAGGTCCCAATTTGAATCGTTTGTATGTGTATGTATGTTTCCCCTCTGCTCCCCACATTGTGGCTCATTGTGCTTGTCATGTTTGGATGTTGTGTGTTGCTGTTTAGTGTAAGTACTTGTATCATTTCTTATAGTCGTTTTTGCTGCTTTAGTCAGCCCTTTGCTTTTGTGTGTTTTGTGCTCGGTGTTTGTTTATTTCATATAAATTAAAGACTACACCGACTACACCTGCCTGCACCTGGTTCCTTGCTCTTGCAACACTGCACTACAACACCTGTTGTGACAATGCATTAGGTTATTTGATGCTGTTGTGGCATTTCTGAATCTGAATGTCTCCTGAGTAAAAGTATATCTAGCCTAATTGTTAATATTAAAATGTTATTGAGGTTGTAAACTAGATTTTTTTAATAAAATGTTGAATTTATTGTGTAACCTATTGCAGTTAACATTAATTTTTTTCATTTAATACCTTTCTTTTGCGCATGAGGGGGTGGGGTTGACTATGCGATAACAAAAGCTGAGGAATTATCAATAGTGAAAATATTTGTCATGCACATCTCTAATCAAATACTCTTTTATGACCTGTGGATGCTGAGACAAGGCATTATGCTGTATTATGCTGCCTTGTCTCAACATCCACACAGAAGTTACGGGAAAGTCAAAACGTATTAACTATATTGGGACACATCTTATGATCATGTTTTACCAAGCCGTTCCGATTCTAATCACACTGCTCAATCAATAAGGAAGTGTTTATCTAATTCTTGAGGGTAACACATTCCCCAGCTTAACAACCATGACTGAGATTACAGTCAGCCACTCTACCACAAGGAGTCGCTAGAGTGCAACATGACAAGGCAGCCCTGTGTGACTTCCACAAATCCACCCTGGAAGAACTGAGACAAATTACTCTGTACTATGATGGATCCCTGGGCAGCATCAGTATGATACAACCAGACAATTCATGAAGAAATGTAACAGATGGGAAGTTCAAGACCCTATGAGACAACATGGTAGAATGAATGGATGTCTTCAAAAGGAAATAGTGTAATAATATACTGGGATATACTGGTGGATCAGTGGACATCAGAGGGGTGGAATGAAGATAAGTTCTAATGTGTGATTGACTTGGACTAACAGAAATTATTTATGTAAGAATGTTTGTTTGTAATAGTGGTCCTGTTAGTTGTGGTGTTTCCTTCCAGGCCTGCTGGGATGTCTGACAGGGTTTGATCTTTACCAGGGATGGAGGCTTGGACTTTCTGGCAGCTCAGAACAGGTAGAGGTGGAAACACAACAGATGTTTGTATTCCCCTTTTGTTGTGTTGCCCTTCTGTTGTGTTGTTGTCATGTTTATTGTTCTGTTGTAAGTTGTGTATTTTTTTAAATATAATTACCCACCTCAGAGTCTCCAGTCTACATTGTGGATCCTTCAGCAGAGCAGAGAGCTTCTCCACTCCCGTATCCTTCAGGTCATTGTTACTCAGATCCAGTTCTTTCAGGTGTGAGGGGTTTGACTTCAGAGCAGAGACCAGAGAAGCACAGCCGTCCTCAGTGATTCCACAACATGACAGTCTGGAGAGATTATCATCATGTCACAAACAGAACAATAGTTCAAAATAACATTAGAACATCCTCTATATATTACATCATTGTCTTGTGAACTTGTATCACTAACATTGACAATAAATGACACTAGAATGTAATTTAATGAATACAAAATCAATGTACTCAGTCAATAAATATACTGTAGATATAAAAAAAGTAGAGAAGGTGAGATATAAAAAAAAAGTGTGTATTTGTGTGTGTGAGGAGGGGAGTAACAGGAATGATAATAAACAGACAAAGTGGGGTGGATCTGTACATATCAGAGGGTTGAAAATAGGATTAGTTTGAATGGTTGATAAAGCTGCTCTCAAGCAAACTAGCTGCTTGAGACCACAGAGTTTTGTAGTTTCCCTGATTATGTTCCTTAGTTATATATCATGTTATTTTCATGAACTGAATGTGTAATGCTAATAGGTGGCCAGGTGATCACAAGATTACTGAATCATTGCTAATAAAATATAAAATGGTCATTCTTTTCATTGCTGGTTTGATTATAGAAGAGCAGTGAACATTTATATTGTACCAGTGACCAGTGGACTTTACCAGGAGGTTGGGCACTTTGTCCTGCTGGGAGCTCAGGGCTGGTGGAGGTTCACACATTGACAACAGCAGCTGTTTTTAGTGCCTTGTTGTAGTGTAACACCTCTGTTGTATTATTATAATGTTAATGACCACTATGTCATATTAAATATAAAAATAAACTACTATTACTCACCTCAGAGTCTCCAGTCTACATTGTGGATCCTCCATCAAAGCAGAGAGTTCCTTCACTCCTGAATCCTCTGGCTGATTGTAGCTCAGATCCAGTTCTTTCAGGTGTGAGGCGTTTGACTTCAGAGCAGAGACCAGAGAAGCACAGCCTTTCCTTGTGATTCTACAACCTGACAGTCTGAAAAGAGAATATCATCATGTCACAAAAAGAACAATAGTTCAGAATAACATTAGAATATCCTCTATATATCACATCATTGTCTGGTCAACTTTACTTAAGGGCGTACTGTTAAAACTGACATTGCCTATATATATGACACACCAATGTAACCTCCTAGCAGTGGCATTGTTAGGCCTGGGCGTCTGGGTCTATAGCCCCAGATCTTTTATGAATAGCCCCGTATCTCAAATTGACTGTTGGGTTCAATTCACCAAACTTCTATATAGTCTATTTTGTCTAATGAGAAAGAACCACACCAAGAGTCAGAAAGACGTTTTAGAAGTCACTTCTGCAGAAGGGAGAGAGCCGTTGATCTCCACTGAGCCAGGAACGAGCCTGCCAGTAGGATTCAACTCAGCCACTCACCACTTCTCCATGGGTGGACCCGTTTTTATTTAGAAGCACAGCGTTCAGTAGTCATAACACATGTCCTTTTCCTCTTGGTTATCTCTAGTTGTTATTGCATACTGGAACATCTTGTTATTGAGCGTTATAGGTAGGAAGCATGTGGACAGTAATGAAAACCACATAACTGTTTCAATTGGAACATGTTATTCTAGGCTTATACTGAATGTAATTTAGATAGATTGGTGAAAGCTTTCACAATGATTGAAACAGATCCTATATGAAACATTAACTTCTTACATTGACCAAAGAAAATAATAATAAAGAAATATTCCTCTATAATTCTGATGCATTATGACAATGTAGACGTGTAGACTGCTAGTGTGTACATTCACAACCCTGTACTTCCTGTCTGGGGGGGGGGGGGGGGGCTGAGCCCCAAATGTATTGTCACACCCAGCGACGCCTCTGCCTCCTATTTAGAAAATCATCAGTGCTGTCATGTCAGTAAATATACTGTAGATGTAAAAAGAGGGTTTGTGTTGGGGGGGGGGGGGGGGTAATTTGCATGTCTGTACTTACAGAGCAGTTCTGCAGGTTTTGATCACTGGCAACAACCCCAGAAGACCTTCCTCTGATGTGAAGTATTTCTTCAGGTCAAACACATCAATCTCCTCTTCTGAAGTCAGTAACACAAAGACCAGAGCTGACCACTGTGCAGGTGACAGTTCTTCTCTGGAGAGACTTCCTGAACTCAGGTATCTTTGGATCTCCTCCACTAGAGAATGGTCATTCAGTTCATTCAGACAGTGGAACAGATTGATGCACCTCTCTGAAGAGGGATTCTCCCTGATCTTCTCCTTGATGTACTTGATGGTTTCTGCATGGCTCTGTGAGCTGCTTCTGGCCTTTGTCAGTAGACCTCGTAAATGCTTCTGATTTGACTCCAGTGAGAGACCAAGAAGGAAGCGGAGGAAAAGGTCCAGGTGTCCAGTCTTACTCTGTAAGGCTTCATCCACAGCAGTCATGTAAAAATCAATTTCAGGTATATTCCTGAACTTAGTTGTTAAGGATTTTGATTGTTTTTTACCCATTCTCATTTTATTTTTTTTTTTGAATGAGAGAAACACAGACAGCAGCTAGAAATTCCTGAATACTCAGATGGACAAAGCAGAACACCTTGTCCTGGTTCAGCCCACATTCCTCTTTAAAGATCTCTGTACAGACTCCTGAGTACACTGATGCTTCATTGATATCAATGCCACACTCTTTCAGGTCTTCTTCATAGAAAATCAGATTGCCTTTCTGTAGCTGTTGAAAAGCCAGTTTTCCCAGTGTCAGAATGCTATTTTTATTCCAGTGTGTATCTGTCTCTTTTTTCCCTTCATACTTTACATTCCTGTGTTTGGACTGAAACACCAGGAAGTGTGAGTACATGTCTGTTAGGGTCTTGGGCAGCTCTACTTTATCATCTTTAGTCAACATGTACTCAAGGATTGTAGCAATGATCCAACAGAAGACTGGTATGTGACACATGATGTGGAGGCTCCTTGATGTCTTTATGTGGGAGATGATTCTGTGGGCCAGGTCCTCATCACTGAATCTCTTCCTGTACTCCTGTACTCCTCTTTCTGTGGGTCATTGAACCCTCTCACCTCTGTCACCAGGTCAACACACTCTGAAGGGATCTGATTGGCTGCTGCAGGTCTGGTAGTTATCCAGAGGAGAGGGAAGCAGATTTCCCTTGATGAGGTTTGTCAGCAGCACATCCACTGAGGTTGACTCTGTGACATCACAACAGCTCTTGTTGTTCTGGAAGTCAAGGAGCAGTCGGCACTCATCCAGACCATCAAAGATGAACACAACTTTGTATTTGTTGTAGTCAGAGATTCCTGCTTTTTTGGTTTCAACTGAGAAATGATTGATGAGTTGAAGCAAACTGAGTTCATCCTCTTTCATTAAATTCAACTCCCTAAAAGGGAGGGGAAATACAAATTGGACTTCCTGATTGGCTTTTCCTTCAGCCCAGTCCAGAATGAACTTCTGCACAGAAACTGTTTTTCCAATACCAGCGACTCCCTTTGTCATCATAGTTCTGATAGGTTTGTCTTGTCCAGGTGTGGGTTTGAAGATGTCATTACATTTGATTGCTGTCTCTGGTCTTGCTTGTTTCCTGGTTGTTGTCTCAATCTGTCTCACCTCATGTTCATTATTGACTCCTCCACTTCCACCCTCTGTGATGTAGAGCTCTGTGTAGATCTTATTGAGAAGTGTTGGGTTCCCTTGTTTAGCGATACCCTCAAATAAGCACTGACACTTCTTCTTCAGGTTAGATTTGAGATCGTGTTGGCAAATCACAGCAAGCTCATCTGAAATAAATACCCATATGCTTACAGTATTTCTATAAAAGCTTACAGTATTTTATCAATTAATAAATAACACAAAGAATATGAATGTTCTTTTAAATGACAGTATTGTAATACATCTGTCTCTTCACTTTGTTCTATGTTAAGTTCTTCAACACAGAAGAGGTTGTTATATGTTGTCTCAAGGTCACTATAATATAATTTGGAACATTCAACAGTAAAGTCAGACAACTCTTACTTTTCTCCAGTGTGTCAGCAAGGTCCTTCTGATTCATGTTCCTCAGGACATGCAGTGTGATCTTCAGAGCCCCCTCTTTGGCACTGCTCTCCTGCTTCTCATCTTCAGGGTCCACACCTTCCTCATCCTCCCTTTGACTCTTAAATCCTTCTTTAACTCTTTCTTCACAATTAGCATAATATTCTGTTCAAGTAACTGGAAGTGAAAAAGTGAAAGTGAAAAAAGTTAGACTAAAATAAAGTCCATTAAATATCAGAACAATATTTACATATGCATGAAAGACTGACAGGTTAACTTTACTCAAGGTAAGAAGAAACAAATGTACATAACAGGACCACATACACTGAACATAGAGGACAGGTCTGTTTGATGACTCTGGACAGATTGACCACTGAGAATCTCAGACTCTGATCTCTCCTGTTGGTCTCTGTGGACAAAACATGACATTACATCTACACTTCCTGAGTTTGTACAGACTCACACACAGTTCTGTGCTTCCAATTTCAGGACTAACAACTTTTTCAAAATCCAACATTCACTATTGTATCTCTGTAATAGAAACATGTGGGCTCTTAAATCCATTTAACTCAGTTAAAAACCACAACACACAAAGTTTATCCTAAACCTCAACCTGGATATATTATTGTGAGAAGATGAAGGGAGTCAGAGCTTGAAGATTATTTTTTATGAAGAATGTAACTGATTCTCTGGGCTCTTTTTTTAATAAAATGCGTAAGTCTCTTACATTTGTCAAGGCCAATTTTAAATCGCAAAGTTACTAAAAGCCATTTGTAAATAAGGCCATGGTAGTCATCCCCTAATCTGAACAGACTTATACTAAAAGTATTATTTCTGACAAAAACAGATTACATGTACATTGTTGCCCCGTGTGTGTGTGATACCGATAGCCGACGTTAGCTTCAAAGCAAACATGTATTTATAATTTTATTAAACTATAAAAACGCACTCACAAAACAACAATTATATCGTACATATAGTCTGCATAGCTTGATGTTTCATATAGTATGTTTCATGAATTCCTCACCTTCTATATAACATTTTAAATAATGTTGATCTGGTTCCTCAGCCTTTGTATAGTTGTCTTGCTCTCTGTCAACTAACTGACTACTAGACAGGCTGGTGAGAACAACAGTAGAGTGACAGCAGGTTAATCAACTACTAGAGTAAGTGGCTCCCTCTGCTGGCCGATACAAGACCAACACCTCTTGTAAATTACTAAGAATATACAGCACTTCATGTTCTCCCACATTACTGGTTGACAACACAGGGACCCCAAAACAGGCTTGTGACTCATAAATGAAGATAACAAAGACCCATAATGTTGAAAATATATCAATAACACAAACCAAACTATTCTGACCTTTGTGGTTTTATTAATATAATGCACTATACCAGATTCATTTAATGCATTTTCATAAATATGGTAACATACTTTTTGTTATTTATCTGAAGTATTTATTACCATGGTACAATGTATAATGCAGGTTAACCATTTCCATGATCTACATCTGTACAATAATGTAATGTCATGGTTTTATTAATGGAAAGACCATCATGTTTTAAGTCTAAAAACATGTATATATCCATGTATATAATTCAGACTCAACCATGTTATAAGTGGAAGTACCTTAGTAGGACCAAATGTTTTCCATATTTATAATGGTAGACTTTCATAATAAAAGTTTTATAAAACAGGTAACGGTATTATGGTTAATAAAAACAACACTATGAGAAATAGAGTAAGGATAACACTTTCATGTTTTTCTGTTTATAATCTGATGTCTTAAGTCTTCATATGAATGTTTTTTTTTTTTAAATGTACGTAGCTATATTTAAAACTGCTGTTGGCTGTGCTGATAATAGGGGATTCTATGCTACATTGTAAAGATTTGGTTTTGCCTGTAATGTCTTTTTGTTAAATGTTGAACCCAAAAAGCCCAGCTGTTGTCGTGGCATCATATAATGAGTTTTGCTCAACATTCATATATTTAGAAACAATCAGAGATATGTATGTATAATATGAATGTACAGGTGCTGGTCATAAAATTAGAATATCATCAAAAAGTTGATTTATTTCAGTAATTCCATTCAAAAAGTGAAATTTGAATATAATATTCATTCATTACACACAGACTGACATATTTCAAATGTTTATTTCTTTTAATTGTGATGATTATAACTGACAACTAATGAAAATCCCAAATTCAGTACCTCTTCGAAATTTGAGTATTACTTAAGACCAATACAAAAAAATATTTTTAGAAATGCTGGCCAACTGAAAAGTATGAACATGAAATGCATGAGCATGTACAGCACTCAATAAATAGTTGGGGCTCCTTTTGCCTGAAATACTGCAGCAATGCGATGTGGCATGGAGTCGATCAGTCTGTGGCACTGCTCAGGTGTTATGAGAGCCCAGATTGCTCTGATAGTGGCCTTCAGCTCTTCTGCATTGTTGGGTCTGGCGTATCGCAGCTTCCTCTTCACAATACCCCATAGATTTTCTATAGGGTTAAGGTCAGGTGAGTTTGCTGGCTAAATAAGAACAGGGATACCATGGTCCTTAAACCAGGTACTGGTAGCTTTGGCACTGTGTGCAGGTGCCAAGTCCTGTTGGAAAATGAACTCTGCATCTCCATAAAGTTGGTCAGCAGCAGGAAGCATGAAGTGCTCTGAAACTTCCTGGTAGACGGCTGCGTTGACCTTGGACCAAAGAAAACACAGTGGACCAACACCAGCAGATGACATGGCACCCCAAACCATCACTGACTGTGGAAACTTTACACTGGACTTCAAGCAACATGGATTCTGTGCCCCTCCTCTCTTCCTCCAGACTCTAAGACCTTGATTTCCAAAGGAAATGCAACATTTACATTAATCAGAGAACATAACTCAGCAGCAGTCCAGTCCTTTTTTTCTTTAGACCAGACGAGACGCTTCTGACGCTGTGTCTTGTTCAAGAGTGACTTTACACAAGGAATGCGACAGCTGAAACCCATGTCTTGCATACGTCTGTGCGTGGTGGTTCTTGAAGCACTGACTCCATCTGCAGTCCACTCTTTGTGAATCTCCCCCACATTTTTGAATGGGTTTTGCTTCACAATCCTCTCCAGGGTGCGTTTATCCCTATTGCTTGTACACTTTTTTCTGTCAGAGTTTTTCCTTCCCTTTGCCTATCTATTAATGTGCTTGGACACAGAGATCTGTGAACAGCAAGCCTCTTTAGCTATGACCTTTTGTGTCTTGCCCTCCTTGTGCAAGGTGTCAATGGTCGTCTTTTGGACAGCTGTCAGCAGTCTTCCCCATGATTGTGCTGCCTACAGAACTAGACTGAGAGACCATTTAAAGGCTCTTGCAGGTGTTTTGGGTTAATTAGCTGATTCGTGTGTGGCACCAGGTGTCTTCAATTATGAACCTTTTCACAATATTCAAATTCTCTGAGATACTGAATTTGGGGTTTTCATTAGTTGTCAGTTATAATCATCAAAATTAAAATAAATAAACACTTGAAATATATCAGTCTGTGTGGAATGAAGGTGTACATTATACAAGTTTCACTTTTTGAATGGAATTACTAAAATAAATCTAAACTTTTTGATGATATTCTAATTGTATGACCAGCACCTGTATGTATCATTAACGCCTCCACCAGGTCACAGCGGTTGGGTTTCAGTTGTGGATTTCTCCCTCACCTGCTCTCATCACCCTTGTCTTTTTGTTAATAAAACACCCTCCAGGACCTTGAACAGTTCCTCTGTGTCCATCCCCCATGTCTATCCCCATTACAATGTATTATTATAAACTCTCTGTCTGTATAAAAGCAGTGTTGGAACAGACTGTGTTACTACACCCTCTTAAGAATTATGTGGACAGTATTGTACTGTAGGAATTGTATATTGGTATCATAATGGTGAGAAAACGCCAATTAACAAAGGAAGATCATTATAACCCTTAAAAGTTGAATTACAAAGAAACTGGAGGAATCTCTGACAGGAAGTCAGACCCAGAGCCACAACAGAATCAGAAGACCAGTTTCTGAGAGTCAACCACTTGTGTGACAGGTGGCTCACAGGACAACAGCTACAAGAACAGTTAAACACTGGTCGAAGCAAGTCTCTGTTTCATTCAAATGGCCCTTTTAAACCAAACTCATTACACCTAATTTGTTCATGTAGATTAGGACTGTTATCAGTTTCTCAAAGGAGATAAATTAAAAAAAATCTAATATCCAAATTAATGAACTCAGAAATGAGTTATAACATCTTCTTGTATATATGATGAGAGCAACTACATAATGACATACAATTTAAATATTTATGACATCAACTAATGGGGATCCAAATAAGAGATAGTGTTGTTTACTCACTGATCATGACCCACACGTTCTTACCTGTGTTCAGTAGAAAAGTCTCTCTCTTTGAACTTTATAGGTCGTCCAATAGACCAGTCACTCTTCATGGATACACAGCTGGGTTTAGATGAGGCTGGTCTCTCCTGATATATTAGGCTTCAACACAACAGAAACCAACATTACCTCACCTATCTACTCTGAGATGGGAAACATACATTCTGAGAATGTTTTTTTATTTAAAAATTAATTTAGTAGGCCATTTATTTCATTCACTATTCATTATTATTTAACCCGGACAACCAATGACCTGGTCAAATGTTTTCAATTTCAGGAGAAAAGGATGACACACAACACAAATATTACTTCACTTATCAACGGTTCCCTCTGATGGGGAAACATAACATTGTTTTTATAGTGTTGAACTCTTCCTGCAGTGGTCTATTTTAATAATTTAGCATACACTCTTATCCAGATCGACTTACAATAAGAGCATTCCTCTTAAGGTATCTTGGAAAACCAACATCTGACAATCATAATAAGAACATTTTCCTTTATCAAAGCCAATATTTGGCAAGTCAGTCCCAGAGAAATCAAAGTTAAGTGTTTTTATTTTTTCGGGGGGTGGGGATGGAGGGATACACAAGTTAATTAAGATCCTCATCAAAGAGGTTTTCAGCCGCTTTTGGAAGATTGTCAGGAACTCTGCTGTCCTGGCTTCAAGGGGAAGTTTGTTCCACCATTGAGGTGCCAAGACGGGAGAGTTTTCCCTTGGCTGAGTGGGAGCTGCCCAACCGTGAGGGTTGGGTGGCCAAAAGACATGAAGTGGCAGATCAGAGTGGACAGGAAGGGTTGGAGGGTTTATATTTTACATTAAAAATTACAGATTTTACTTTCATTTGGTTTGTAAACATCTTTCACCGCAAGATCAGTGATTCAACCACTAAGTTTTAGTGACATACAACGAGAACATTCATTATGTCATCAAAACATATCATTGTGCAATTCTTTCAGGTAAGTCATTTTAACAATCAGTTAGTCCAAAACCAAACAATGTAAAGCACAATAGTTCAAAATGGCTTCACAGGAATATGTTTCCACCATGTTGTCCAGGCACATGGACAGTTGTTTACTGGCAAATTATATTGTGCCGACACTGTTCAGTTCTGGCCCGAAGGTTCTGGGTCTGAATCCCACAGAGGTTACAGAGGTTACATACACATCTATCGACCGCATTACTGCAGAAGCTGCACCGATCCGTCTGTCAATCTCCCGTTCCATCCTTCCCTCACTCGTGAACAGGACCCCTAGATACTTAAACTCCTCCACTTGAGGCAGGCACTCTCCACCAACCTGAAGTGGGCAAGCCACCCTTTTCCAACTGAGGACAATGGCCTTGGATTTGGAGGTACTGATTTTCATCCCCACCGCTCGGCTGCAAACCGTCCCAGTGCATGCTGAAGGTCCTGGTTAGAAGGGGCCAACACGACAACATCATCCGCAAAGAGCAGAGACAAAATTGTATGGTCCCCAAACCTGACACCCTCCGGCCCCTGGCTGCGCCTAGAAATTCTTTCCATAAAAATTACGAACAGAACCGGCGACAAAGGGCAGCCCTGCTGGAGTCCAACATGCACTGGGAACAAGTCTGACTTGCTGCCGGCAATGCGGACCAAGCTCCTGCTTCGGTCGTACAGGGACCTGACAGCCCTTAGCAAAGGACCCAGGACCCCATATTCCCGAAGCACTCTCCACAGGATGCCGCGAGGGACACAGTCGAATGCCTTCTCCAAATCCACAAAACAGATGTGGATTGGTTGGGCAAACTCCCATGAACCCTCCAACACCCCGTAGAGGGTATAGAGCTGGTCCAGTGTTCCACGGCCCGGACGAAAACCACACTGTTCCTCCTGAATCTGAGGTTCTACTATCGGCCATATTCTCCTCTCCAGAACCCTGGCATAGACTTTCCCGGGGAGGCTGAGAAGTGTGATCCCCCTATAGTTGGAACACACCCTCCGGTCCCCCTTCTTAAAAAGAGGGACCACCACCCCGGTCTGCCATCCCAGAGGCACTGTCCCCGACCGCCACGCGATGTTGCACAGGCGTGTCAACCAAGACAGCCCCACAACATCCAGAGACTTGAGGTACTCAGGGCGGATCACATCCACCCCCGGTGCCTTGCCACCGAGGAGTTTCTTGACCACCTCTGTAACTTCAACCCGGGTGATGGACGAGTCCACCTCTGAGCCCTCATCCTCTGCTTCGTCAATGGAAGACGTGACAGCGGGATTGAGGAGATCCTCGAAGTACTCCTTCCACACTGCCCGACGACATCCCCAGTTGAGGTCAACAGCTGCCCACCTCTACTGTAAACAGCGTTGGTAGGGCACTGTTTCCCTCTCCTGGGGCGCCGGATGGTTTGCCAGAATCTCTTCGAGGCCAGCCGATAGTCCTTCTCCATGGCCTCACCGAACTCCTCCCAGGCCCGAGTTTTTGCCTCCACAACCACCCGGGCTGCAGCCCGCTTGGCCTGTCGGTACCCGTCAGCTGCCTCAGGAGTCCCACAAGCCAACCAGGCCTGATAGGACTCCTTCTTTATTTTGACGGCATCCCTTACTTCCGGTGTCCACCACCGGGTTTGGGGATTGCCGCCTCGACAGGCACCGGAGACCTTACGGCCACAGCTCCGAGCGGCCGCTTCGACAATGGCGGTGGAGAACATGGTCCACTCAGACTCAATATCTCCAGCCTCCCTCGGGATCCAGTCGAAGCTCTGCCGGAGGTGGGAGTTAAAGATCTCTCTGACAGGAGACTCGGCCAGACGTTCCCAGCAGACCCTAACAGTACGCTTGGGCCTGCCGAGTCTGTCCAGCTTCCTCCCCCGCCATCGGATCCAACTCACCACCAGGTGGTGATCAGTTGACAGCTCCGCCCCTCTCTTCACCCGAGTGTCCAAGACATACGGCCGCAGGTCAGATGAAACGACAACAAAGTCGATCATCGACCTGCGGCCTAGGGTGTCCTGGTGCCACGTGCACTGATGGACACCCTTATGCTTGAACATGGTGTTCGTTATGGACAAACTGTGACTAGCACAGAAGTCCAATAACTGAACACCACTCGGGTTCAGATCAGGGGGGCCGTTCCTCCCAATCACGCCCCACCAGGTGTCACTGTCGTTGCCCACGTGGGCGTTGAAGTCCCCCAGTAGAACGATAGAGTCCCCAGTCGGAGCACTTTCCAGCACCCCTCCCAGAGACTCCAAGAAGGTCGGGTACTCTGCACTGCCGTTCGGCCCGTAGGCACAAACAACAGTGAGAGACCTATCCCCGACCCGTAGGCGCAGGGAAACGACCCTCTCGTTCACCGGGGTAAACTCCAACACATGGCGGCAGAGCTGGGGAGCTATAAGCAAACCCACACCAGCCCGCCGCCTCTCACCATGGGCAACTCCAGAGTGGTGAAGAGTCCATCCTCTCTCAAGGAGTGTGGTTCCAGAGCCCAAGCTGTGCGTAGAGGTGATCCCAACTACCTCTAATTGGAACCTCTCAACCTCACACACAATCTCAGGCTCCTTCCCCGCCAGCGAGGTAACATTCCACGTCCCTAGAGACAGTTTCCGTGTCCAGAGATCGGGTTGTCTAGGCCCCTGCCTTCGACAGCCGCCCGATCCTCTTCGCACCGGCCCCTTATGGTCCCTCCTGTGGGTGGTGAGCCCACGGGATGGCAGCCCCACGTCGCTGGTTCGGGCTGAGCCCGGCCGGGCCCCTTGGGGAAAGGCCCGGCCACCAGGCTCTCGCGTAAGAGCCCCAACCCCGGGCCTGGCTCCAGGGTGGGGCCCCGGCTGCGCCATACCGGGCGACGTCACGGAAATTGTACGAATCATTAAGGGGGTTTTGAACCGCTCTTAGTCTGACCCGTCGCCTAGGACCTGTTTGCCTTGGGAGACCCTACCAGGGGCATATAGCCCCAGATAACATATCTCCTACGGTCACTCGGGTACTCAAACCCCTCCACCACGTTAAGGTGGCAGTTCATGGAGGGGAAATCATATCATAAAAGTATTATTATAGTGTTAATATCCGAACATTATTATTATAACATTCTTAAAATTATAATCTGACCTTTGAGCTTGGGTTTTATGTTTACCAAAGAGACTCATTTTAGAGTCAGGGCCCTCTTCACCTCTCTCCCCAGGGAGACTCATTTTAGAGTCAGGGCCCTCTTCACCTCTCTCCCCAGTGAGACTCATTTTAGAGTCAGGGCCCTCTTCACCTCTCTCCCCAGGGAGACTCATTTTAGAGTCAGGGCCCTCTTCCCCTCTCTCCCCAGGGAGACTCATTTTAGAGGCAGTGCCCTTCTCTTTCTCCCCAGATAGATACATTTTGGAGGCTTAGTTCATTCCTCTCCCCTCTCTTTAAACCTGTAAACACATAATGAAAAAAACATTTCCATGATCAAGACTTAAAGTGTAAATACTACAGAGACAATCTATCTGGATCCGACACAAACAAAAAAATTATTATACATTACCTTGAATAAACAAATACACATCACTAACAATCAGAGACTGATCCTGTTAATAATAACACATAAACTTGAATAAACAAATACACATCACTAACAAACAGGGACTGATCCTGTTAATAATAACACATAACCTTGAATAAACAAATAAACATCACTAACAAACAGACTGATCCAGTTAATAATAACACATAAACTTGAATAAACAAATACACATCACTAACAAACAGGGACTGATCCTGTTAATAACACATAACCTTGAATAAACAAATAAACATCACTAACAAACAGACTGATCCAGTTAATAATGACACATTACATTGAATAAACAAATACACATCAATAACAAACAGGGAATGATCTTGTTTTAACTTCCCTCTTCCACAATATTTCACTGATAACATACAGTAGACCAACTGATTTACTTCCTCTTTGAAAATGTAGACTCACTAACAAAGCTTTAGAAGTAGTACATTAAGAATGATAATGACTTGTATAATAAAATCCATCTTTTCCAGTTTGAAAATCAGTTGCTCCATCAGATCAACATGAATCCTGAAAATACATTTCATCTGTGTTACCTGGACACTCCTCCACACCTTTATTACCTCAGTCACCAGTAGGTGGAGCTAACAGACATTTCATCTCATAACTTTTGCTAAACATACACATTTACAAGTTGTTAGTTATGGGGCTTTAAATAACCAGTCTATATAACAGGTGACTGTGTTTCCCCAGAACCATGATTGAAGCACATTGTCTATTAGATTGTGATGTGATCCTGACCTACTGAAGTCTCATGACTGTGGAAAGACAGATAATGTGTGGTATCAGAGTCAAATGTTAGTGATGAATCTGTTCATTATCCCTGCCAGCTGGTCTAGATTATCTAATGTTTGTGATTAATCTTTTTATGATCCTTGTCTGCTGGTCTAGATTCTCTAATGTTAAAGATTAATCTGTTTATTCATTGTTCTACATTAAGTTTCACAACTGAAATAAATGTCATCACATTTTACAGGAATAAAACAACAACTACTAGTACAGACCAGAGCCTGATAGAAGGCTGGTGCCCTGTTCTCTATAGTTATCTGCTCTTTAACAACCCAAAATCTATAATATCAATATGACTATAACAGACCTAATGATCAGTAGACAGTCTATACCACTGAAGGACAGACACACACACAGAATATCAACATGACTATAACAGACCTAATGATCAGTAGACAGTCTATACCACTGAAGGACAGACACACAGAATATCAACATGACTATAACAGTCCTAATGATGAGCAGACAGTCTATACCACTGAAGGACAGACACACAGAATATCAACATGACTATTACAGACCTAATGATCAGTAGACAGTCTATACCACTGAAGGACAGACACACAGAATATCAACATGACTATAACAGACCTAATGATCAGTAGACAGTCTATACCACTAAAGGACAGACACACAGAATATCAACATGACTATAACAGTCCTAATGATCAGTAGACAGTCTATACCACTGAAGGACAGACACACAGAATATCAACATGACTATAACAGTCCTAATGATCAGTAGACAGTCTATACCACTGAAGGACAGACACACATAATATCAACATGACTATAACAGACCTAATGATCAGTAGACAGTCTATACCACTGAAGGACAGACACACAGAATATCTGCCTTGTCCTCTGTTAGGTAACCTACTGTCTTGTTGTCTGGTAGGTAACCTACTGCCTTGTCCTCTGTTAGGTAACCTACTGTCTTATTGTCTGGTAGGTAACCTACTATCTTGTCCTCTGGTAGGTAACCTACTGTCTTGTCCTCTGTTAGGTAACCTACTGTCTTGTCCTCTGGTAGGTAACCTACTGTCTTGTTGTCTGGTAGTTAACCTACGGTCTTGTTGTCTGGTAGGTGACCTACTGCCTTGTCCTCTGTTAGGTAACCTACTGTCTTATTGTCTGGTAGGTAACCTACTATCTTGTCCTCTGGTAGGTAACCTACTGTCTTGTCCTCTGTTAGGTAACCTACTGTCTTGTCCTCTGGTAGGTAACCTACTGTCTTGTCCTCTGGTAGGTAACCTACTGTATTGTCACTCTGGTAGGTAACCTACTGTCTTGTCCTCTGGTAGGTAACCTACTGTCTTGTTGTCTGCTACGTAACCTATTGTCTTGTTGTCTGGTAGGTAACCTACTGTCTTGTCCTCTGGTAGGTAACCTACTGCCTTGTCCTCTGGTAAGTAACCTACTGTCTTGTCCTCTGGTAGGTAACCTGTGGTCTTGTTGTATGGTAGGTAACCTACTGTATTGTCCTCTGGTAGGTAACCTACTGTATTGTCCTCTGGTAGATAACCTACTGTATTGTACTCTGGTAGGTAACCTACTGTCTTGTCCTCTGGTAGTTAACCTACGGTCTTGTTGTCTGGTAGGTAACCTACTGTCTTGTTGTCTGGTAGGTGACCTATGGTCTGGTTGTCTGGTAGGTGACCTATGGTCTGGTTGTCTGGTAGGTGACCTATGGTCTAGTCCTCTGTTAGTTAACCTACGGTCTTGTTGTCTGGTAGGTAACCTACTGTCTTGTACTCTGATTGCATGCTAATAAAACACTGACTGCAGTAGCCTTTCAGGAAAAACTCACTCTCCTACATTCCATTCAGTTCATTAGGTTTAGTGATCAACATCACTAGTCTGTGAATGAGGAAATACAGTTGTTTTTTACTCAACATTTCTTGAAGTTTACTTTATTTAACATCTGAACACTCTGCTTATGTGCTATTGGCTCTACTATTATTATTACAGACATTCTGTGATTTCCAATTAACAACTAAAGAAAAACAATTGTGTTCTTTGTTGTTTTCTTTCTGCTGTATAGATGCATTGGGTATATAACTGAAAACCTTCCAATACAGAACGACAATCAAAGTTTGATGACAACATCATTACTACTAGAACCTATAGGTCTTTAATCCTCCTCAGTACCACTTCATTACTACTGGAACCTATAGGTCTTTAATCCTCCTCAGGACCACATCATTACTACTGGAACCTATAGGTCTTTAATCCTCCTCAGTACCACATCATTACTACTGGAACCTATAGGTCTTTAATCCTCCTCAGTACCACATCATTACTACTGGAACCTATAGGTCTTTAATCCTCCTCAGTACCACATCATTACTACTGGAACCTATAGGTCTTTAATCCTCCTCAGTACCACATCATTACTACTGGAACCTATAGGTCTTTAATCCTCCTCAGTACCACATCATTACTACTGGAACCTATAGGTCTTTAATCCTCCTCAGTACCACATCATTACTACTGGAACCTATAGGTCTTTAATCCTCCTCAGTACCACATCATTACTACTGGAACCTATAGGTCTTTAATCCTCCTCAGTACCACATCATTACTACTGGAACCTATAGGTCTTTAATCCTCCTCAGTACCACATCATTACTACTGGAACCTATAGGTCTTTAATCCTCCTCAGTGCCACATCATTACTACTGGAACCTATAGGTCTTTAATCCTCCTCAGTACCACATCATTACTACTGGAACCTATAGGTCTTTAATCCTCCTCAGTACCACATCATTACTACTGGAACCAATAGGTGTTTAATCCTCCTCAGTACCACATCATTACTACTGGAACCTATAGGTCTTTAATCCTCCTCAGTACCACATCGTTACTTCAGATAACTGACTCTGTGATATTAATGTCCATAACAATGAATGTCTAGTACTCACCATGAAGTATGTAGTTTCCCTGTTCACCTGCTCTGTGTGTTGCTGTGTTCTCCCTCCTGTCCCTCTGATATCTATGTCTGACAGTAATCATGTACAGTGATGTGACAGACAGGAACACAGTTTGTACCTGGTTGGACCGGTTGTTCTAGTTGGACACATTCTGATGAGAAACCACTTTGTCACTTATGTCACTCTGTTAGGTAACCTACTGTCTTGTCCTCTGGTAGGTAACCATTGTTCTTGTCCTCTGGTAGGTAACCTACTGTCTTGTTGTCTGGTAGGTAACCTACTGTCTTGTCCTCTGTTAGGTAACCTACTGTCTTATTGTCTGGTAGGTAACCTACTGTCTTGTCCTCTGTTAGGTAACCTACTGTCTTGTCCTCTGGTAGGTAACCTACTGCCTTGTCCTCTGTTAGGTAACCTACTGTCTTGTTGTCTGGTAGGTAACCTACTGCCTTGTCCTCTGTTAGGTAACCTACTGTCTTATTGTCTGGTAGGTAACCTACTGCCTTGTCCTCTGGTAGGTAACCTACTGTCTTGTCCTCTGTTAGGTAACCTACTGTCTTGTCCTCTGGTAGGTAACCTACTGTCTTGTCCTCTGGTAGGTAACCTACTGTATTGTCACTCTGGTAGGTAACCTACTGTCTTGTCCTCTGGTAGGTAACCTGTGGTCTCGTTGTCTGGTAGGTAACCTACTGTCTTGTTGTCTGCTACGTAACCTATTGTCTTGTTGTCTGGTAGGTAACCTACTGTCTTGTCCTCTGGTAGGTAACCTACTGTCTTGTCCTCTGGTAGGTAACCTACTGTCTTGTCCTCTGGTAGGTAACCTGTGGTCTCGTTGTATGGTAGGTAACCTACTGTATTGTCCTCTGGTAGGTAACCTACTGTATTGTCCTCTGGTAGGTAACCTACTGTATTGTACTCTGGTAGGTAACCTACTGTCTTGTTGTCTGGTAGGTGACCTACTGTCTTGTTGTCTGGTAGGTAACCTACTGTCTTGTACTCTGATAGGAGACCTATTGTCTTGTTTTCTGGTAGGTGACCTACGGTCTTGTCATCTGTTAGGTAACCTACTGTCTTGTTGTCTGGTAGTTAACCTACGGTCTTGTTGTCTGGTAGGTGACCTACTGTCTTGTTGTCTGGTAGGTGACCTATGGTCTAGTCCTCTGTTAGTTAACCTACTGTCTTGTTGTCTGGTAGGTAACCTACGTTATTGTCCTCTGGTAGGTAACCTACTGTCTTGTCTTCTGGTAGGTAACCTACTGTATTGTCCTCTGGTAGGTAACCTACTGTATTGTCCTCTGGTAGGTAACCTACTGTATTGTACTCTGGTAGGTAACCTACTGTCTTGTCCTCTGGTAGGTAACCTACTGTCTTGTCCTCTGGTAGGTAACCTACTATCTTGTCCTCTGGTAGGTAACCTACTGTCTTGACCTCTGGTAGGTAACCTACTGTACTGTACTCTGGTAGGTAACCTACTGTCTTGTCCTCTGGTAGGTAACCTACTGTCTTGTTGTCTGGTAGTTAACCTACGGTCTTGTTGTCTGGTAGGTAACCTACTGTCTTGTACTCTGATAGGAGACCTATTGTCTTGTTTTCTGGTAGGTGACCTACGGTCTTGTCATCTGTTAGGTAACCTACTGTCTTGTTGTCTGGTAGTTAACCTACTGTCTTGTTGTCTGGTAGGTGACCTACTGTCTTGTTGTCTGGTAGGTAACCTACGTTATTGTCCTCTGGTAGGTAACCTACTGTCTTGTCCTCTGGTAGGTAACCTACTGTCTTGTCCTCGGTTAGGGAACCTACTGTCTTGTCCTCTGGTAGGTAACCTACTGTCTTGACCTGTGGTAGGTAACCTACTGTCTTGACCTGTGGTAGGTAACCTACTGTATTGACCTCGGTTAGGGAACCTACTGTCTTGTCCTCGGTTAGGGAACCTACTGTCTTGTCACTCTGGTAGGTAACCTACTGTCTTGTCCTCTGGTAGGTAACCTACTGTCTTGTTGTCTGGTAGTTAACCTACGGTCTTGTTGTCTGGTAGGTGACCTACTGTCTTGTTGTCTGGTAGGTGACCTATGGTCTGGTTGTCTGGTAGGTGACCTATGGTCTAGTCCTCTGGTAGGTAACCTACTGTCTTGTACTCTGATAGGAGACCTATTGTCTTGTTTTCTGGTAGGTGACCTATGGTCTTGTCATCTGTTAGGTAACCTACTGTCTTGTTGTCTGGTAGTTAACCTACTGTCTTGTTGTCTGGTAGGTAACCTACTGTCTTGTTGTCTGGTAGGTAACCTACTGTCTTGTCCTCTGGTAGGTAACCTACTGTCTTGTTCTCTGATAGGTAACCTACTGTCTTGTTGTCTGGTATGTTGCTAACAGGATTCTCAACTGTCATAGAAATGTATTTTTCCTTTGTTCTTTTGTTAATAAATGTAGAAGTTAAAGATAGTCATTAGCAGTGGAGTAAAAAGGACAAAGTAAAAGTACTCTGCTGTGTTTACCAGTTATGGGATGTCCATAAGGAAGAGCAAAATTACCATATAAACAGAATTCATAACTAAACAAACACCTTCATTGATAATGTACACTATTCCTCTTTAATTTAATAGATTACTGGTTAGTTTTGAACTCTCTTTACCTGGTTTCTTAGATTAGATACTTCCCAAAAGTGGTGAACACAACTGAACACAGTTGAATACTTTCACTTTATACTTTTTACACCTCTGGTCTTTAGGATAGAAGTGTGTATAAACTATAGTAATGATTTCTGTAGAACCAAATGGAGGAATGTGACTCTGGATTCATTATTAGTGGAGGACCAAAAGGACACATAATACTGACCTGAAGGACATGAAATAACGTCTCACTGGATACATTATTAGTGAAAGACCAATAGGACACATAATACTGACCTGAAGGACATGAATGAATGACTCACTGGATTTATTGTTAGTGGAGGACCAATAGGACACATAATACTGACCTGAAGGACATTAATTAATGACTCACTGGATTCATTGTTAGTGGAGGACCAATAAAACACATAATTATGACCTGAAGGACATTAATTAATGTTCTTCAGGTGATGCCCTCACACCAATCCACATGAAGTGCTTTGAGCGGCTAGTTAAAACTCACATCCCAGACTCCATCACAGACGCCTGTAACACTTGACCCGCTGCAGTTTGCCTACAGACATAACAGATCTACAGAGGATGCCATTGCTCTGACACTCAACACCAAACTCTCTCATCTGGACAAGAGGAACACGTATGTGAGAATGCTGTTCATTGACTACAGCTCAGCCTTCAACACCATTGTGCCCCACAAGCTGGTGGTGAAGCTCAGGGATCTGGGTCTTGACCCCTCTATGTGCAGATGTAACCTGAACTTCCTGACGGGCAGACCCCAGGTGGCTCCTCACTGACTCTCAGTACTGGCTCCCCCCAAGGCTGTGTGCTGAGCCTGGCAACTCACGTCTCCAACACCATCGTTAAGTTTGCTGACAACACCACCATGATAGGCCTGATCTCTGACAACGACGAGTTAACC
Organism: Esox lucius; assembly: GCF_011004845.1. Classification (NCBI taxonomy): domain Eukaryota; kingdom Metazoa; phylum Chordata; class Actinopteri; order Esociformes; family Esocidae; genus Esox; species Esox lucius. The sequence continues at coordinate 12,659,051 of NC_047579.1, forward strand.
TATAGAGACAAAGGAAGGTAACTGACTTCGTGGTGTCAGGATAACAACTTCCAGCTCAATATCAGCAAAACAAAGGAGATGACTGTTGATCACAGGAAGCAGCGGCAGGGAGACCACGCCCCTATACACATCAATGGGTCTGCAGTAGAGAGAGTTCATAACATCAGGTTTCAACATCAGTGATGACTTGACCTGGTCTCATCAATCTAACATCTTGGTGATGGAGGCCAGGAAACGGCTCTTCTTCCTACGCCGATTAAGGAGATTTGGCATGGATTCCAGGATACTCTCCAACTTCTACAGATGCACTATCGAGAGTATCTGTCTGGCTGTGTCACCGCCTGGTATGGCAGCTGCACCGCCCTCAACCGTAAAGCACTTCAGAGGGTGATTAAAACAGCAGAGAGCATCACAAGGTCTGACATGCCATCCCTGCAGGATCTCTACACAGAGAGGTGTAGGAGGAGGAGCAAACAGATCATTACAGATCCCAACCACCCATGTCATGGACTGTTTACCAAGCTGCTGTCAGGCAGAAGGTACAGGAGTATTCAGTCCAAAACAAACAGGCTACAGGACAGTTTCTTTCCTCAGGCTGTAAGGCTGCTCAATTCAGGAACCCCTCCTCCCTTCCATCCATAGTCCCATGTACACCTGTCACTTTATATCATGTACACCTGTCACTTTATATCATGTACACCTGTCACTTTATATCATGTACACCTGTCACTTTATATCATGTACACCTGTCACTTTATATCATGCACACCTGTCACTTTATATCATGTACACCTGTCACTTTATATCATGTACATCTGTCACTTTATATCATGTACACCTGCCACTTTATATCATGTACACCTGTCACTTTATATCATGTGCACCTGTCACTTTATATCATGTACACCTGTCACTTTATATCATGTACACCTGTCACTTTATATCATGTACATCTGTCACTTTATATCATGTACACCTGTCACTTTATATCATGTACACCTGTCACTTTATATCATGTGCACCTGTCACTTTATATCATGCACACCTGTCACTTTATATCATGCACACCTGTCACTTTATATCATGTACACCTGTCACTTTATATCATGCTCATCTGCCAATCACATCCTGTACTCCAGTCACTTTTACATTGCACTACGGTTGTACAGTTGTATAGTTATTATTATTGATGCATGTTTTTGTATAGTGTTATTATTGATAGTTTCTGTTATCTTCTTATTTTTATATTCTAATTACTGTTACTTTTTTTTACATTTACCTGCACTGTCGGGAGTAGGAAAACCAAGCATTTCATTGTCATAACTTGTTATTGCAAATGACAAATACACCTGTTATATGAAATGACAAATAAATACTGATACAGTATGTATGCATTTTTACTAAACTGCTATTTATACTTTTCATTTAAATTCATTGTCATCTACAGTGAGCCTTTGACATTTTAGAAATACCAATACACTTTTTCAAAACTTGCTGCCCAATTGTTATCTAGTGGAAACATGTTAGATATGCAGACCTGCCTGTGTAATTCAGACCATATCTCAGACCACCATTCAAACCACCAAAACACCCCTGACCCATTGAGGCATGGACTTCACTAGACCTCTGACGTTAGCAGCAGATCCATTAATTCCTATAAAGTTGCGAGGTGGGGCCTCCATGGATAGGACCGGTTTGTCCAGCACATCCCATAGATGCTTGATTGGATTGAGATCTGGGGAATCCGTCGGCTTGCCTTCTTCCCATCGTGCATCCTGGTGCCATGTGTTCTCCAGGTAAGCGACGAACACGCACCAGGCCATACATGTGATGTAAAAGAAAATGTGATTCACCAGAACAGGCCACCTGCTTCCATTGCTCCGTGGTCCAGTTCTGATGCTCACATGCCCATTGTAGGCAAATTCAGGCAGTGACAGGGATCAGCATGGGCACCCTGACTGGTTTGTGGCTACACAGCCCCATACATAACAAACAGCGATGCACTGTGTGTTCTGACACCTTTCTATCAGTACCAGCACTACGTTTTTCAGCAATTTGAGCTACAGTGTAATGATAATGAGACTAACGCCATCGGGTGCTACTGTAATGCTTTAATGAAGACAAACCATTGCATCCACACCGCCACTAGTAGTCCGTGAACCTCCGTTTTATAACAGCGCCCTCTTGTGTCCTGGATTTCTATCATATCATTACAAGTAGCTTGTTTGTGGGATCGGACCACACGGGACAGCCTTCACTCCCCACGTGCATCAATGAACCTTAACTGCCCATGAACCTGTCGCTTGTTCACCACTGTCCTTAGATAACTTTTGATAGGTACTGACCACTGCAGACCGGGAACACCCCACAAGTGCTGTAGTTTTGGAGATGCTCTGACCCAGTCGTCTAGCCATCACAATTTGGTCATTGTCAAAGTTGCTCAAATACTTAAGCTTGCCAATTTTTCCTGCTTCTAACACATCACCTTAGAGGACAGAATGTTCACTTGCTGCCTAATATATCCTGCACACTGACAGGTGCCATGATAACGAGATTATCAGTGTTATTCACTTCACCTGTCAGTGGTCATAATGTTATGGCTGATCGGTGTATATATTTATATAGATTATCAGTGTTATTCACTTCACCTGTCAGTGGTCATAATGTTATGGCTAATGGGTGTATATATTTATATAGATTATCAGTGTTATTCACTTCACCTGTCAGTGGTCATAATGTTATGGCTGATGGGTGTATATATTTATATAGATTATCAGTATTATTCAAAAACCCCTTAATGAAGAAAAAAATCATGTGTTCTGTGACGTCGCCCGGCATGGCGCAGCCGGGGCCCCACCCTGGAGCCAGGCCCGGGGTTGGGGCTCGTTCGCGAGCGCCTGGTGGCCGGGCCTTTCCCCATGGGGCCCGGCCAGGCCCAGCCCGAACGAGCGACATGGGGCCTCCCTCCCGTGGGCTCACCACCCACAGGAGGGACAATAAGGGGCCGGTGCAGAGAGGATCGGGCGGCAGTCGAAGGCGGGGGCCTAGACAACCCGATCCCCGGACACGGAAACTAGCTCTAGGGACGTGGAATGTCACCTCGCTGGCGGGGAAGGAGCCTGAGATCGTGCGTGAGGTTGAGAGGTTCCGACTAGAGGTAGTCGGGATCACCTCTACGCACGGCTTGGGCTCTGGAACCACACTCCTTGAGAGAGGATGGACTCTTCACCACTCTGGAGTTGCCCATGGTGAGAGGCGGCGGGCTGATGTGGGTTTGCTTATAGCTCCCCAGCTCTGCCGCCATGTGTTGGAGTTTACCCCGGTGAACGAGAGGGTCGTTTCCCTGCGCCTACGGGTCGGGGATAGGTCTCTCACTGTTGTTTGTGCCTACGGGCCGAACGGCAGTGCAGAGTACCCGACCTTCTTGGAGTCTCTGGGAGGGGTGCTGGAAAGTGCTCCGACTGGGGACTCTATCGTTCTACTGGGGGACTTCAACGCCCACGTGGGCAACGACAGTGACACCTGGAGGGGCGTGATTGGGAGGAACGGCCCCCCTGATCTAAACCCGAGCAGTGTTCAATTATTGGACTTCTGTGCTAGTCACAGTTTGTCCATTACGAACACCATGTTCAAGCATAAGGGTGTCCATCAGTGCACGTGGCACCAGGACACCCTAGGCCGCAGGTCGATGATCGACTTTGTTGTCGTTTCATCTGACCTGCGGCCACATGTCTTGGACACTCGGGTGAAGAGAGGGGCGGAGCTGTCAACTGATCACCACCTGGTTGTGAGTTGGATCCGATGGCGGGGGAGGAAGCTGGACAGACTCGGCAGGCCCAAGCGTACTGTAAGGGTCTGCTGGGAACGTCTGGCCGAGTCTCCTGTCAGAGAGATCTTTAACTCCCACCTCCGGCAGAGCTTTGACTGGATCCCGAGGGAGGCTGGAGATATTGAGTCCGAGTGGACCATGTTCTCCACCGCCATTGTCGAAGCGGCCGCTCGGAGCTGTGGCCGTAAGGTCTCCGGTGCCTGTCGAGGCGGCAATCCCCGAACTTGGTTGTGGACACCGGAAGTAAGGGATGCTGTCAAGCTGAAGAAGGAGTCCTATCAGGCCTGGTTGGCTTGTGGGACTCCAGAGGCAGCTGACGGGTACCGACAGGCCAAGCGGACTGCAGCCCGGGTGGTTGTGGAGGCAAAAACTCGGGCCTGGGAGGAGTTCGGTGAGGCCATGGAGAAGGACTATCGGCTGGCCTCGAAGAGATTCTGGCAAACCATCCGGCGCCTCAGGAGAGGGAAACAGTGCCCTACCAACGCTGTTTACAGTAGAGGTGGGCAGCTGTTGACCTCAACTGGGGATGTCGTCGGGCGGTGGAAGGAGTACTTCGAGGATCTCCTCAATCCCGCCGTCACGTCTTCCATTGAGGAAGCAGAGGATGAGGGCTCAGAGGTGGACTCGTCCGTCACCCGGGCTGAAGTCACCGAGGTGGTTAAGAAACTCCTCGGTGGCAAGGCACCGGGGGTGGATGAGATCCGCCCTGAGTACCTCAAGTCTCTGGATGTTGTGGGGCTGCACTTGGACGGTTTGCAGCCGAGTGCAACATCGCGTGGCAGTCGGGGACAGTGCCTCTGGGACGGCAGACCGGGGGGGTGGTCCCTCTTTTTAAGAAGGGGGACCGGAGGGTGTGTTCCAACTATAGGGGGATCACACTTCTCAGCCTCCCCGGGAAAGTCTATGCCAGGGTTCTGGAGAGGAGAATACGGCCGATAGTAGAACCTCGGATTCAGGAGGAACAGTGTGGTTTTCGTCCAGGCCGTGGAACACTGGACCAGCTCTATACCCTCTACAGGGTGATGGAGGGTTCATGGGAGTTTGCCCAACCAGTCCACATGTGTTTTGTGGATTTGGAGAAGGCATTCGACTGTGTCCCACGCGGCATCCTGTGGAGAGTGCTTCGGGAATATGGGGTCCTGGGTCCTTTGCTAAGGGCTGTCAGGTCCCTGTACGACCGAAGCAGGAGCTTGGTCCGCATTGCCGGCAGTAAGTCAGACTTGTTCCCTGTGCATGTTGGACTCCGGCAAGGCTGCCCTTTGTCACCGGTTCTGTTCGTAATTTTTATGGACAGAATTTCTAGGTGCAACCAGGGGCCAGAGGGTGTCAGGTTTGGGGACCACACGATTTCGTCTCTGCTCTTTGCAGATGATGTTGTCGTGTTGGCCCCTTCAAGCCAGGACCTTCAGCATGCACTTGGACGGTTTGCAGCCGAGTGTGAAGCGGTGGGGATGAAAATCAGTACCTCCAAATCCGAGGCCATGGTCCTCAGTCGGAAAAGGGTGGCTTGCCCACTTCAGGTTGGTGGAGAGTGCCTGCCTCAAGTGGAGGAGTTTAAGTATCTAGGGGTCCTGTTCACGAGTGAGGGAAGGATGGAACGGGAGATTGACAGACGGATCGGTGCAGCTTCTGCAGTAATGCGGTCGATGTATCGGTCTGTCGTGGTGAAGAAAGAGCTGAGCCGCAAGGTGAAGCTCTCGATTTACCGGTCAATCTACGTTCCTACTCTCACCTATGGTCATGAGCTTTGGGTCATGACCGAAAGGACAGGATCCCGGATACAGGCGGCCGAAATGAGCTTTCTCCGCAGGGTGGCTGGGCGATCCCTTAGAGATAGGGTGAGAAGCTCGGTCACCCGGAAGGAGCTCAGAGTACAGCCGCTGCTCCTCCACATCGAGAGGGGTCAGCTGAGGTGGCTTGGGCATCTGTTTCGGATGCCTCCGGAACGCCTTCCTGGGAAGGTGTTCCGGTCCCGTCCCACCGGGAAGAGACCCCGGGGAAGACCTAGGACACGCTAGAGGGACTATGTCTCCCGGCTGGCCTGGGAACGCCTCAGTGTCCCCCCGGAAGAGCTGGAGGAAGTGTCTGGGGAGAGGGAAGTCTGGGCATCCCTGCTTAGACTGCTGCCCCCGCGACCCGGCCCCGGATAAGCGGAAGATGATGCTATGCTAGTATTATTCACTTCACCTGTCAATGGTCATAATGTTATAGTTGATCGGTGTATATATTTATATAGATTATCAGTGTTATTCACTTCACCTGTCAGTGGTCATAATGTTATAGTTGATCGGTGTATATATTTATATAGATTATCAGTATTATTCACTTCACCTGTCAATGGTCATAATGTTATAGTTGATCGGTGTATATATTTATATAGATTATCAGTGTTATTTACTTCACCTGTCAATGGTCATAATGTTATAGTTGATCGGTGTATATATTTATATAGATTGTCAGTGTTATTCACTTCACCTGTCAGTGGTCATAATGTTATGGCTGATTGGTGTATATATTTATATAGATTATCAGTGTTATTCACGTCACCTGTCAGTGGTCATAATGTTATGGCTGATCGGTGTATATATTTATATAGATTATCAGTGTTATTCACTTCACCTGTCAGTGGTCATAATGTTATGGCTGATCGGTGTATATATTTATATAGATTATCAGTGTTATTCACTTCACCTGTCAGTGGTCATAATGTTATGGCTGATCGGTGTATATATTTATATAGATTATCAGTGTTAATCACTTCACCTGTCAATGGTCATAATGTTATGGCTGATCGGTGTATACAACAACAACTACAAAATAACTCTAAACTCCAATAATAATAACCAATATATATTATTTATTATCATTATTGGCTCACACATTGGAAATACAATATGTAATAAAAATATACTATACATAGTATATAATATATAATACCTAATATTCACATATCTAACACACACTGGTAGTGTTATATGAAATGAATTGATCTGATGTATTAATGAATTCTCATATAAAATGTATAGGGGAATAAATAATTATTAGTTATAGTATTGATCTTAATAAGAAAGTACTGAGTCCTTGTGTTTAGACAAGAAGAGGAATGCCAGAGGTGCTGATAGTGTCGTAAATGTGTGGGTTGAGGTGGAGCCGAGGGACCCTGGTGCGGGTTGAGGTGGAGCCCTGGTGTGGGTTGAGGTGGAGCCCTGGTGTGGGTTGAGGTGGAGCCGGGGGACCCTGGGGTGGGTTGAGGTGTAGCCCTGGTATGGGTTAAGGTGGAGCCGGGGGACCCTGGTGTGGGTTGAGGTGGAGCCCTGGTATGGGTTGAGGTGGAGCCGGGGGACCCTGGGGTGGGTTGAGGTGTGGCCCTGGCGTGGGTTGAGGTGGAGCCGGGGGACCCTGGTGTGGGTTGAGGTGGAGCCCTGGTGTGGGTTGAGGTGGAGTCAGGGGACCCTGGTGTGGGTTGAGGTGGAGCCGAGGGACCCTGGTGTGGGTTGAAGTGGAGGCCTGGTGTGGGTTGAGGTGGCGCCACGGGACCCTGGTGTGGGGTGAGGTGGAGCTCTGGTGTGGGTTGAGATGGAGACCTGGTATGGGTTTAGTCAAACAAAATTTAGTCAAACAAAACCTCTTGAAAATCAAACAAAAATAAGAACTTGAGAGAGAATAAAACTAATTGAAGCAAAAAAAATGCAATCTTAAAATTGAAACTTAACTTGCCGGACCGTGTGAGCGGAGCCAAGAAGATTGAATGTCTCTTACTGAGTGTCGTGGAAATCACTAAATGGAAAAGGGACAGAGACTGCAGATTCTTTTCACAAGTTAAGCTTTATTCAAGATTTGCAAACCTGGAGCAGTTAACAACACTCTCAGCAGAGTCAGGACAGAAGCTCTTTGTTAAAGGTTGAGCTCAGGCCCATATACATTCATTAGAGCCCAATGTGTCCCCCTCCTTTGCATGGTTAGTCTACATTTATTTGGCTTAGAAAGATAACAAGATGTTTACAGCCTTTGAGAAGTTTAACAAAAACTATAGATATCTGTTGTAGGCACATCCTGTACAAGTGAGCAGAGTCGAAACACACAATGGCCTTACTAAATGACTGGATCATACTTAGAACAAGAAATATGATATTAATGCACTATAGAATCATGTTGACATTTTGATACTAAGTCTCAACAAAAGAAAATGTAACAATACAACTAGTAAAAGTAAATAATACATAATAATAATACAGTGAAAGTAAATAATACATTCCAGCACAAGCAACAGATAATGACAACCTAAGTAATGGGAGGCGACAAATACTTTATTATTCATGTTACAGTCACAAAAATAATTTCAGCAAGTAATGATTATAAAAAGAGTCATGTTTACTTGGTTTCCTTACAGTTGTCATCCATGTCCTTCACACTGATCCCCTGTACAAACGCGTAACATTCATGTGCCTGTTGTCTAGATCAGTGTCAGTGGAAGTCAGGTTAAATGGGAGAACTGTGCGTTGGGACAACACACTCCTGCAGGCCTGGATGTGTACAAAGTAGGGGGGTTAAAGTGTGAGAAATGTGAGCTGTGAGGTGTGGTTAACATCAGGTACTGAATGCAGGGAAGAACGGATTCCTACAAACAATTTACAAGGATTCATCATCCCACTCAATCAATCAATCAAAGTTTATTCACAAATACCAAAAGCAATATAATAATACAGTGGTTGCAACAAAATCACATCGGTATAATGAATGGGTCCCCCAAAGAAGCTAGAGAAGCTTATGGGTGGGGGCCCGTAATTTTACAAAAGAAAGGTGGTACAATAAAGATACATGGTCACCATCAGTTACCAGGCGATGATAACAAAGCTCACAAGAAAAAACACACAAAAACATACAGTACATACACATACATTCATGCTCATTACATCCCAGGCAGTTATATATTAAATATAAGTTGAAAAATAATATTTTTTTAGTTGTTTTTTAAAATTGAAGATAGAGGGCAGCACCTTAAGGTCATCATCAATCCCGTTCCAAATCTGAGGCCCCCCAACACTCATACTAGTGCGCAAATATTGGCGATATTTACCAAATATTAGTGATTTAGTTCTCGTTTGGTATGTGTGCTGGGGGCTATAGATAGGAATGAGACTATTTAATCTAGAGTTCAGATTATTTACAATTTGGAAGACAAGGCAAGCATTATGCCTTAGTGAACCCCCTGCTGAATGGGTCATGAGTGCACAGGCATAACAGGGTAGAAGGGTAGTGAACCCCCTGCTGAATGGGTCATGAGTGCACAGGCATAACAGGGTAGAAGGGTAGTGAACCCCCTGCTGAATGGGTCATGAGTGCACAGGCATAACAGGGTAGAAGGGTAGTGAACCCCCTGCTGAATGGGTCATGAGTGCACAGGCATAACAGGGTAGAAGGGTAGTGAACCCCCTGCTGAATGGGTCATGAGTGCACAGGCATAACAGGGTAGAAGGGTAGTGAACCCCCAGCAGAATGGGGAATGAGTTGTTATGGAAATTTTGAACTAAGTTACATTTGAGAAATGTCTGTCTTTCTATTGGCTGGTATGTAAATCTTTACTTTGATTGTGACACACATGTCTGTATAATATCAGAGGATTATTAGGTATTTGGGCCATGTCCTCCTGCCTAGACAAAGAAGGGTGTCAGTCCTTTCTGTTCTTTAGGAGAGAGGGATCTGGTATATGTCTTAGGGGTCATTCTTGATTGGTCACAATGGGTTGTGGGGTTAATCATCTGCCGACCTGGAGATTGTCTAGATGCTTTAAGTTTCCCTTAAGGGTTGAGAAAGTTAACCACATGAGGGAAGACACCATGTCCCTTGTGTCAAGCCCAGGACATGTGATAGAACAAAGGGCATGTGTTTGATTGACTTGAGACCGATGGGCAACAACTTACCACACCCCTTTTTCTATGTAATAAATATGGATTGTTCATGTATGGAGTTAGAGACACCTCAGACGATTATGTGTGCGTAAGCAGTTGACGTGTCTCTCATAATAGTCTCTGTGCATAATAGTTAATAAAACGGTTATAATGTACAAAGATAATTTAGTCTCTGTGTCCCTTACTCCGAGTGTCGATACATTGGAATTTCCATCACAGAGTGCACAGGCATAACAGGGGCTGGTGGGCCTCATGATACGTCTCACTGTGTGGTTCATCAGCAACCACCAGCCATTGTCATGGTGGCATTTCCTGTGGGTTGTTATGGCTGGGGTGGCTGTTATTTGCTAGAGTCCAGGCTTGAGCCCGCCGTGGGCTCAGGCTGAGGCGGCTATTATTTAAGTCCTGTTGTTGGACTATTCCGCTGCTGTTGGTCCCTTGAGGTTCTCAGTGGTTCCCCCCAGCCTCCATGGTCCAGATAACAGCAATACCAATGATGAAGGCAATGAACGTGACCTTCAGTAAGCTCTCCTCGCTACTCCATGGCCATCATGGTGGTCGTCGTCCTGGCATCAGCTGATACATCGTCATCAGGTTCGTATGGCACCTTCCTGCAGTGGCTGGCGTGGACCTACGTAGCACTCTAAGCAACCTTCACGGCCGTCTGGGAGATCAGTAGCACCTGGTATGGTCCCAACCACCTATGCTGATGTCAGTACCTCCTACAGAGGTCCTTCACAACAACCAAGTCACCTGGTTGGATCTTGTGAAGTGGTCCTCCTTTAGGCTCAGGCTGGGAATAATTTCTCGCATCAAATTCTTTGCGAAACCAATGGCTGTGGCATGTTTGTATGGAAATGCTTCTACCCACTTAGAGAATGCATCCACCATTACCAGGCAATATTTGTATCCCTGGCATGGAGTCTACTCAATTAAATCCACCATTAAGTGCTCAAATGGACATAGGCATCAGTGTGCCCCTACCCACATGGTTTGTCATACAAATCACACATTTTGCAAACATTATGTACAGTATTCACAACCCCACCCTTGGAAACATGGTCTTGGCCATGTGCCAACTTAGCAACGTAGGGGTAACAGGAGCGAGGAAGGACAGGGAGGTCATTAGGACCAACCCAACGCCTCAGCTTCTGGTCAAAAGAGCATTTCAACCGCTTCCAACGAGTGACCTCCACAGAGTCAGTGCCTAATTGTAAGTCAGAAACATCATTAAGAGAGAAAGCATCAGGCTGTTCCGCACCCTCCAGCCAATGTCTCCACTCTTCCAATGCCGTTTTGACCGCAAGCAATTCCCTGTTGCCAACGTTGTAATTAGCCTCAGCAGGTGTCACAGGGGTGCCTCAGAGGTAAGCACAGGGGTGCAGTTTCTTGTCATTTTCCGACCTTTGTGATAGAACGGCCCCCACGCCGAAGCTGGAGGTGTCCACCTCCACTACAAACTGCCGGGCCAGTCGGGGTGAATCAGGATGGGGGCTTAGGTGAAACGCTGCTTGAGGGCCGTGAAGGCACAGGATGCTGCAGGGGACCATAGGAAAGCCACTTTAGTGGAGGTCAAGGCCTGGATGAACCTCCGGTAGAAATTGGCAAATCCAAGGATGCGTTGCAGGTCCAGGCGTGAAGAGGGCTGTGGCCAATCGGTGATGGCTTGGACCTTGCTGGGGTCCATCCAGATGCTACCCGCAGCCACTATGTATCCCAGGAAGGGAATGACGGAGCGATGTAACCTGCACTTCTCAGCCTTTACGAAAAGACGGTTCTCCAATAACTGCTGAAGGACCTGTATCAAAATGTCATCCAGATACACGAAAACAAAGCAGTTAATCATGTCCCGGAGCACGTCATTTACCAGAGCCTGAAAGACAGCCGGAGCGTTGGTCAACCAAACGGCATCACCAGGTACTCATAGTGTCCACTAGTGGTGTTGAACGCCGTCTTCCACTCATCTCCCTCTCGGATCCGTACCAGGTGGTAGGCATTGCGGAGGTCCAGTGTCGAGAAGATTGTGGCACCCTGGAGCATCTCAAATGCAGAGGCAAGCAGAGGGAGTGGGTAACGGTTCTTCACCGTGATGTCATTCAGGCCCCGGTAATCTTTACAGGGACGCAGGGTCTTATCCTTCTTGGCCACAAAGAAAAACCCAGCGCCAGCAGAAGAGGAAGATGGTCGGATGATCCCGGCCCTGAGGGAAGTCCCCACATACTCCTCCATGACCTTTGTTTCAGGTCCAGACAGGGAGTACAGGTGTCCACGGGGAGGCGACGTGCCTGGGTGAAGGTTTATGGCACAGTCATATGGCCGGTGAGGTGGTAGGGAGGTAGCCCGGGCTTTATCAAAAACCTCCTTTAAGTCCCAGTAGTCAGCAGGGACAGATGACACATTGATGTCTGTGGACAGTGGGATGTCCCTGGTCAGAACCTGTGGAGCGGCCTTCAGACAGTGAGCCAGACATAAGGAGCTCCTGCCCGTAACAGAGCCAGTAGCCCAGTCGATGTGGGGGTTGTGTTTCACGAGCCATGAGTGGCCTAACACAATCGGAACATTAGGAGAACGTAAAGGCAGGGACTGGATCTCCTCACCGTGGTTACCAGATAGGGTCAGGGTAACGGGAACTGATATTCCAGACAACCGCCCGATAGAGCGTCCAGGGGTGTGGCCTCGATGGGTGTGTGTAAGGGGCATGAAGGGATGTCTAACTGCACAAGAAGGGAAGTGTCAATAAAACAGTCATCAGCCCCGGAATCAATGAGAACATACACGCCCAGGGTTTGGGAACCCCAGATAATAGTGGCTGGAAAGGGAAAGCGCACAGTGGGTGCCCACCGTGTCTTGATCTGACTTACCCTTATTCCTGCTGTTACGGATGAGCCGTCCTTTTAACGGTCAGCTGGCGGCATTATGTCCTTTCTCTCCACAGTAGAGGCAGCTGTGACTGTTCATTCAGCGTTGACGCTCCTCCGGAGCCCATGCCCAACTGCGTGGGTTTAGGTGTAAGGGCTTCGGTTATCCTCGGTGTGTCTCGGAAGGACTCGGGGGGTGTCGTCAGTCCCAGTAACGCTCCGCCATCTAGCCTGCCGGGATGTTGAAGCGCCTGGGCAGGATGACTGTGTCCTCTCTCCCGATCTTGTTCCCGTAGTCGACTGGCTATGTGAGTGGCCATGTACACGAGACCATCTAGACGTGGGCATGTCTCGGGCAGCAAGCTCGTCCTTGATGGGGTCACACAAGCCATTGTAGAACGTGTCGAGTAGAGCCTCATAACCCCACCAACACTCCGCTGCCAGTGTACGGAATTTGATGGCGTAACAGACGAGCACTTGTTGGTTGGCTGGAGCTCGAAGATGCGTGAGCATTGGGACAAAAAGGGACCACAATAACTGGAGTCACCAGAGAACCGTTCGGGAGCAGGTAAGTGCGGCTCCCTTTGGTGTATCGGTGGAGCTACCTGTGCGGGCAGGGCCAGGGTTATCCTCTCTAGCATTCGCCGCAGGCTGTCGTTTGCCTCCTGTTGGCGCTCTCTCTGCTTGCGGAGTTCTTCTGCAATGCCGCGGAGCACCTCCTCGTGTCGACCCACGACGACCCCTTGGCAGGCCACTACGTTCTGTAGGTGTTCCAACTCCGCTGGTTTCGAAATGGCCAGATTGTTCTAACACAACGGTGAGCAAGCAGGGACCCAAATGCGGGGAACCAAATGCGGACACAGAGGCAGAGGAGGGCGGTCCAAAGTATTTATTGAAAGACCAGGGAGCGGGCAGGCTCGTAGTGGTCGTTATCGGGAAGGTCAGATGGTCGAAGGCACAAGGGTAGCAGGCAGGCTCGCGGTTTGGGACAGGCAGTGTTCGTTGTCGGACGGTCAGATGGTTGAAGGTACAGGGGAGGGCAGACAGGCTCGTAATCCGAAAAAAAGGCAAGGGTCGCAACCAGGGAAGAGAATGACAGGTAGAGTGGGTAATACAACACATAGAACGCTGGAAACGACGGTACAAGACAAGACGATCTGGCAACTGCCAAACCGAGAACAAGGTCTGAGTATACAGGGCTAATAGGGAGCCGGGAACACCTGGTGAGGGGCAGGGACAAGACAACAGGTGAAACACATCAGGGCGTGACAGTATTATTCATCAACCCAACATCATATTTATGTCGCGACCATATGGATGGTGTATTATTCATCAACCCAACATCATATTTATGTCGCGACCATATGGATGGTGTATTATTCATCAACCCAACATCATATTTATGTCGCGACCATATGGATGGTGTATTATTCATCAACCCAACATCATATTTATGTCGCGACCATATGGATGGTGTATTATTCATCAACCCAACATCATACTTATGTCGTCACCATAGGGATGGTGTATTATTCATCAACCCAACATCATACTTATGTCGTCACCATAGGGATGGTGTATTATTAATCAACCCAACATCATACTTGTGTCGTCACCATAGGGATGTTGTATTATTAATCAACCCAACATCATACTTATGTCGTCACCATAGGGATGGTGTATTATTCATCAACCCAACATCTTACTTATGTTGTGATCATAGGGATGAACTGTCTGTACAGTTGATAAAACGCCTGCTTTTGTATAGGCAAGAAGGTGGGACAACATCTCACAAAATAACTGACCTTTGAGAAACACATGACTATGGTCTCAATCAGGCTGGTCATGTTCCTTTGATTAGTTCAACTCTGTATTAGCAAATCTTGCATTTTTCTACTCTGTAAATACATTAACTCAGTACTTTACTATCAACACAGTAGGTAGCTAATGATTTTACACTCTCCTATGGTATAATTAATCAATACATCAGCTCAGCAAATTTCTATAATAGTCTCATGATTGCCGTCACTTAGGGAAACACATGAAGTTACTTTTCCTTTCCCAATGTTCCTGCTTCTCCTTTCCATCAAAGTCAGGGTACTGGAACTGGAAAAAGCTGTGTGTCGTATGACTTTAGAGATCATACAAAATCTGATCACCATTATGTATGCATGGAAAGAACACTGAGTTTGTGAACCATTAATCTATCCTCAAATCCATCAACACAGTCATTATGGATAGTTTGTTCACTGTTTTAGGAACAAACCTTAAAACCTTATAAATGATGGGGCGTGGTTATGACGCTGAACTAAGCACATATTTTTGTGAGCTCCTGGCAATATTTTAGTAAAATCCTGTAAAATTTCCTTTCACTGCATGAACAATGATAAATATTGTATGTGGCGACTTATTACTGTATACCCGTGACAATATGCCGGCTAAGAAAGCACAAAACAAACCTAAAGCAAACTCTTCTCTGAGTGGGGAAGACCACATCTCAGATGCTAACAGCCTAGCTAACTCAACAGGTGATGCTAGCCCCGTGCAGCATGTGGACGTAGATACTGGAACTCTCTCAAACTTGACAAGCTCGAAAACCGTTCCCGTAGATCCAACCTGCGACTAGTTAACATGCCGGAGAAAATGGAAGGAAATGATACGGTGGCTTTCTTGGGAAAATAGCTCCCCGAAGCGCTGGGTCTAGCGACATTCCCGAGACAACCTCTCATCGAAAGAGCACACAGGTTACTCGGCCGGACGCATCCTAATCTATCAACTACACCGAGAGATCTCCTATTGAAGTTTTTAAAGTCTGAGTGATTGGAGCATTTAGGGCTAAAGGTAAAGTTATCTGCAGTGGTCAAGAAATCATGTTTTTCCCGGATCTTTCGACGGATCTCCACCGACAAAGGAGAGCTTTTGACCGGGTAAAACAACAGCTGAGATCGATTAACATACGCTACGGATTAATATACCCGGCTAAACTACGGGTGTCATCGGATGGACAAACTCGTGAGTTTGAAACCCCAGTTCTGTAACCCTTGCTGAAAAATTCATCCAAGGGTTACAGAACACAGGGGACTCACAAGGTAACTAATGTGAACTGCTGAATTCTTTATTATCTGCCTATAACCGATTTATGTTGAAATTGCTGGCTTTACAGGCCAGTAACACACTTTTCTTTTTTTCTCCATTTACTCCTCATAGAGAAACTGCCACGTGCCCTTTTTAAGTGGGCTGAATTAGTTTTTTGGTGAAGAGTTTAATCACCATTCGGTCGGCTTTCCTAGATGAGAGTTAAGCTGCAAGAACGTTTAAAACGTTTAAAAGCCCCGTTATTAGATGTTTATATGGAATTCTTTAAGGTTGCCTCCCTGCTTCATTATTTAGTGCTCTGATAACTCTTATTCTAAAAACAGGCAAAGTGTCTACCGACAGCAGTTCTTACAGACCCATATCACTTTTAAATTCTGATTCAAAGATTATAGCTAAGGTTCTGGCTATGAGACTGGAGAGAGTTCAAATCAAATCAAATCAAAATGTATTTATAAAGCGCTTTTTACAACAGCAGTTGTCACAAAGTGCTTTACAGAGACACCCGGCCTTAAACCCCAAGGAGCAAACAACAGCAGTGTTGAATTTCAGTGGCTAGGAAAAACTCCCTAAGAAGGTCGAATTTTAGGAAGAAACCTAGAGAGGACCCAGGCTCAGAGGGGTGACCAGTCCTCTTCTGGCTGTGCCGGGTGAGATATTAAGAGTCCAATTGGAATAACAAATACATTTCTCTTGGCTAAATCCAGAGTATATTCGATTTTAGACTAGGTCAGAAGTATGACCAGGTAGACAAGGACAGGAACAGCAACGGTCCCCCCAAACCAGGTAATCCGCAGGTGTGGACCAGGACCTCATCTCCTTCTAAAATTTAAAATTGGAGGAAACTGAGAAAAGTTAGTAGTACATCCCTCATGTCCCCCAGCACAATAATATAGCAGCGTAACACCTTGGAAACTGAGACGGGGGGGTCCGGTGACACTGTGGCCCTACCCGGGGGAGGCCCCGGACAGGGCCCAACAGGCAGGAAATCAACCAAAGGGACACCTACCAACCGCAACCCCCCTGAATGAGGGCCGAGTATTGCTAGCAGCGTACAGCCCAACTGCACAAGTGCGCAATAGAGAGTCAACAACAAGCCAGTGACTCTTCCCCCGAAGGGCATTGGAGGGAGGGCATCCCAGTGGCGACGAGAGCCCACCTGGCAAGACAGCAAGGGTGGACAGTATCAAGCCTACTGGTCACCTTCACGCCCCCGGGCCAGGCTACACCTAATTATAAACTGTGCTGTAGAGATGAGTTTTTAGTAGACACTTGAAAGTTTGCACTGAGTTTGCATTTCTAACCTTAATTGGCAGATCATTCCACAGGAGTGGAGCTCTATGAGAAAAGGCCCTGCCGCCAACTGTTTGTTTAGAAATTCTAGGTACAATTAAAAGGCCTGCATCTTGCGATCTAAGGTTACGTGTAGGTATGTATAGTTCTACCAGCCATTATACATGGAGACCAGAATGGTTTTGTCCAAAATCATCAAGGGTTCCACAATGTGAGGAGAGTTCTTAATATAATACACAAATGTGAAAAGTCCCCTGACACTGCAATACTATCACTTGATGCGGAAAAGGCGTTCGACCGAGTCGAATGGCCCTATCTAGCATTTTGGATTTGGTTGATCCTTCTGCAATGGTAGCTACTAATAACCTCATCTCTCAGTCTTTTGAGTTATTTCAAAGCACAATGCAAGGGTCACCAATTTCACCTCTACTATCTGTGATAGCCATGGAAACTTTAGCAATAGCGATTAGGACACAACCCTCAATCCATGGTATTAAGACCGGGGATATTGTATACAACACAGCATTGTACACTGATGATACTATTGTGTTTTTATCACATCTTGCAGAATCAATACCATCTCTCTTGAAGCTGTTCAATCTATTTGGTAATATCTCTGGGTTCAAAGTTAACAAAGAAAAGTAATCTATTATGTTTTTAAATATAAACAAGAGGAAGAAACCAGTAGTATCCCACCCATTCGTGAATGCCACAGAGGGATTTAAATATTTGGGCATCAGAATAACACCAAAGATAAGTATTCTTAGCTCAGCCAATTATGAGCCCATGGTAGTAGAGGTGTCGGAAGAGATCACTAGGTGGACAACACTGCCGCTCTCTTTACTGGGCAGAATAAACATAGTAAAAGTGACTTTATTACCTAAATTTCTATATTTTCTTCAGTCAATTCCGCTGGCCCCTCCTCATTCGTTTTTTCCTAAGACCAGAAAGCTTCTTTCTAATTTAATCTGGAACAAAAGGAAGCCAAGGCTCAGACTCTCCTACTTATATATATCTTATGACAGGGGAGGGCTACAGTTGCCAAATATAGAATGGTATAACTGGGCTGCTCAACTGAGGACCACAATGTTTTGGAATAGCTATCTATACTCAGCATCTTTTAAAACATTAAAAAAAATTACTACTAATCCTCTTGTAAAAAAACTACTCTTCTTTGGCATGGAGTACAAAAAATGCTGGATGACTCTCCAGGGTTGTCCTGTTTCTCCCCAATCTGGGGTAATGAAAACTTTGGGTTGTCCTGTTTCTCCCCAATCTGGGGTAATGAAAACTTCACTCTAGCTAAGAACAACATGTGTTTCAAAGCATGGTGGAACAAGGGCATAGTAAACCTACAGGATGTATATGAGGATTATACTCTGATGTAATTTTGATATACAGCAGAAACACTTCTTTAAGTATTTACAACTTAGAAGTTTTATTCTGGCACACTTCAGTGCAAAAACCACCATTCTACCTCATAGAAACGCATGTTACAAAAAAAGTTTTTGGTAAAAGACTGGTCTCCCAGTTTTATAACATCACCCAAATCGGACAGTTGAAGACTGGAAAAATGTTGCCTGGTCTGATGAGTCTCGATTTCTGTTGAGACATTCAGATGCTAGAGTCAGAATTTGGTGTGAACAGAATGAGAACATGGATCCATCATGCCTTGTTACCACTGTGCAGGCTGGTGGTGGTGGTGTAATGGTGTGGGGGATGTTTTCTTGGCACACTTTAGGCCCCTTAGTGCCAATTGGGCATTGTTTAAATGCCACGGCCTACCTGAGCATTGTTTCTGACCATGTCCATCCCTTTATGACCACCATGTACCCATCCTCTGATGGCTACTTCCAGCAGGATAATGCACCATGTCACAAAGCTCAAATCATTTCGAATTGGTTTCTTGAACATGACAATGAGTTCACTGTACTTAAATGGCCCCCACAGTCACCAGATCTCAACCCAATAGAGCATCTTTGGGATGTGGTGGAACGGGAGCTTAATGCCCTGGATGTGCATCCCACAAATCTCCATCAACTGTAAGATGCTATCCTATCAATATGGACCAACATTTCTAAAGAATGCTTTCAGCACCTTGTTGAATCAATGCCACGTAGAATTAAGGCAGTTCTGAAGGCGAAAGGGGGTCAAACACAGTATTAGTATGTTGTTCCTAATAATCCTTTAGGTGAGTGTACATATACTATACATAAGATCAAGTAGATCAAATGTCTAACACATGCTGGTAGTTAGTAGCCCTGGTAAAAGTTGAGGTGGAGCCCTGGTAGTCAGGGGGCACTTGTTGGGCTTAAGGGTCCACATATTAAAGCACTATGGGTCTATCTATCTACATTGTGCATTCACAGTATATTGTCCCATGGGCCTCTGACCATTATTGGCCATCAGGGTGCCTTGTAAGCTGAGGCCCCTAATTGTCAGAGGCCCCTGGGCCCAGGCCCCATTCCGTGATCTGGCACTGGTTCCTGAGCCCATGCAGTGATTTCCACTACAAGACGTGTCTGTTTTTAATGCAGTGATGTCCACTACAAGAAGTGTGTCTGTTTTAATGCAGTGCCGCCTGAGTTTCCGAAGATTACGGCCATCCAATATTGATGTTTGGCCTTGTCCCTTTTCATACAGATATTTCTCTGGATTCTCAATCTTATAATGTTAATAATATAATGTACTGTGGATGATGATATCCCCAAACTCCCTTTGCAATTCAACATTGAGAAGTGTTATTCTTAAATGGTTTCACTATTGGCCTGCACAGTCTTTAACAGAGTGGTGAACCCCTCCACATCTTCTGAAAGACTCATCCTCTCTGGGAAGCTGTTTTTGCACCCAATCATGTAATTAGACAATAAACCTAATTAGTTGTATGCTCTTTCTCCAGGTTTGTCTTTCATTACACAACTTTTCCAGTCTTTTTGTGCCCCTGTCCCATCGTTTTGAAACGTGTTGCTGGCATCAACATTACATGTCTCAGTTTCAACATTTGATATGTTGTCTTTGTATTATTTTCTATTGAATCTAGTGTTACAGGCAACCAAGGCTTTCTGAAGTGTTTGAGGCTTTCATCAAAATTGTTCAGAAATCAGTGTTATCAAGGCTTTGACACTCACTGCACAGTGGCACAGTGGTCAGGATTAATTATCACACGTTTAATGTTTATATAGACATCTTTTCCACAGTATCCAACATGACTTTGTGGCGCAGTGGTTAGGTGTGTGCTTTCTGAAGGGAAATTAAAATGCCTGATTCATATCCACATTCTTCCTGCCTTTCCAGACTGCATTTTACAACTATGCATTCATTGTAATGTTTTGTATTATTTTGTAATGTTTTGTATGAGGGGCCGTATAAGACATTATTCATTCTGATACTCTCACATACATACATTCTCCTTTCACATACATATATTTTCACTCTCACATACATACATTCTCCTTTCACATACATATATTTTCACTCTCACATACATACATTCTCCTTTCACATACATGTATTTTCACTCTCATATACATACATTCTCCTTTCACATACATATATTTTCACTCTCACATACATACATTCTCCTTTCACATACATATATTTTCACTCTCACACATACAAACATTCTCCTTTCACATACATATATTTTCACTCTCATATACATACATTCTCCTTTCACATACATATATTTTCACTCTCACATACATACATTCTCCTTTCACATACATATATTTTCACTCTCACACATACATACATTCTCCTTTCACATGCATATATTTTCACTCTCACACATACATACATTCTCCTTTCACATACATACATTTTCACCCTCACATATGTACATTCTCCTTTCACATACATATATTTTCACTCTAACATGCATACAGTTTTTTCTCTCATAAGAATATATTTTTAACTCACACATTCATACATTTTACTCTTATATTTCTATATTTTAACTCACACACAAATATATTTTTCTCACATATTTCTAAATTTAACATACATATTCCTACATTTTTGATCTCATGCACATGCAGTCACAATTTTAAATAATATATGTATATAAGCAGAAAATGTATGCATGTGTAAAGAAAATATATGTATGTGAGAGAAGAATGTATGTGTGTGAGAGACAAAGTATAGTGGAAACGGAAGGAGTATAGTTGAAACGGATGGCAGAACATTTCTCGCGATGTGATTGGCTGTCAACCTCACCCTGTGATTGGCTGAGAAAGTCGAGCAGTGTCTTGTTCAGGTCGCGATCAGCATGGACGGGGATGAGACGAATGCTTTGCAGCGAGCCATTGGAGTTTTAAGAACTATTTTAACATGCTCTGATACTATTTCTTCCATTAAGCACCAAAGGACATGCTCATCTGCACCTAACGTTGTTCACAGCACGGCAGAAAGTGAAATGAGACTACTTTTCAGATCAGGGGGCAACTCACCCCATATGGAAAAAAATAATATTTTTGCAATTATAGAAAATAGATTACAAAATGTATTTTGAAGCCCGTATTAAAATGCTTTTTTCAGGTCCTGTGAAAGTAAAAAGATGAAATGTAATTACCGACGTATTGATTATATTACATTTAAGTTCGAAACACATTTTATAGATGTGCATTACCAAAATACATATAATCTTAGTCACAAATAGACTAACGTACTAACGTAAACTTGGTAATACCAATACTTGCTTCTTCCCTGCTAACCTACTCTTGGTTGGAGTAGAGGTTAGCTTACCTAACTGTGGAACAAAAGGTTGCCGGTTGAAATCAGCACCTTCTGATATATTTTGACATGCTTTTTAAAAATGCAATAAATACATTTTTACAAATACATTTACGCGGCCAATTTCAAACGTTTTGTACATATATTTACCAAATGTATTCAGGAATATATTTTCCAAATGTGTTCGGAAATATATTTTCCAAATGTATTCAAAAATATATTTAGAATACGTGTATTTTCTGTATGGGACAAGTCAGTACTACAGGCCGAGCAGCTCACGCTACACAAGACCAAACCAGAGGATCACGGCAGTCTTTGCGATATCAAACGCAGCAGCACTTTGATAATTGGGTCTCTCGTCCAAGGAAAAGGTAAGAATAAATAAGCTCTATTTTTGTGGTGCTGATTTGTATAACTGATTGGATTGTATATTGGTAAGTGATCGCGCTTTTTTCCCCACCTGTCTAGCCTTAACCTGCCGCAATTGTGTGCCTTCACTGCACTGACATATTGGACTATGCAATTCCTCAGATGTAAATATATCAATTACGTTACTCTAATGAAGAGAAGGAACAACAGCGGAGTGGTGCGATAGTAAGAAACGCAACCCAATCATTTGTTTTATTGAGTACGTGTTCTTATTCACACACACATCCAATCTCCAACCACACACACACAAAACTTTGGTCCACTCACTCACTTTCAAACACTCATTCAAGTTTGACCATTCATATTTCTGTTAACAGCGCAGAGATATCATTTTTCAACCCTTTCAATTTAGTAGTTCTTAGGTATCTGTGACATAGGGTCTTGGATATTAAAGCACAGTAGCCCCTCATCCTGTCCGAAATGCTTTAGTAGTTATTGGGTAACCGCAACAAAGAGTCTTGAATAATAAAACCTTTCTAGCCCCTCATATTCAGCACTATGTTGGTTTTTGGGGAATCGTATTTGAATTGTTTAATTTACTTTCCTTTTGGATCGGCCTTGTCTTGGCACTTAGGGGTTCGTCAACCACCCAACTCAACCGGGTCAAGGGGAATGTGTGACCCAAACGGTTTGTCACACACCTATCTTATCACTGGCTACGGCCTCAGTGATAACCAGTCAGTTATTGGGAGTGTCAAATTAGTTAGAATTGGCTATACTATACGTTTAGGAGTTCTCTTAATGTATAGTCCATTCAACTCTCTTTGAAGGATCTTCTATACATCGTCCAATCAACTAAGGATTTTTTATATTTTTTTTTACACTTAGTACAAACATTATGATAATAACAATCACAGTATTATGCACAGCATTATAATAATGAATAAAAACATGTACCATCAATAATCAACTGTTATTTTATATGTAATGAATCAGACTTGGTCACTCCCGGCTCCGGTGCAGACAATTCAACTCTCTAAACAGACTGATATGAACTGTTGGGAATTTTGTCAAGTAGGTTTAACTTACTTATTTATGATGCTGGCAGTTCAGTCAGCTGGAGAGAGTTGAAAAGCAAACACTGTCGTCGTGAAGATACTGAAGTCCCATCTGGGGTGCCAAATTGTGGAAAATGTATAAATACATGTAAAAACTACTCAGAGTCTGGTTTAACAGTTGATTTTCAAGTTGAACAACCACTTTCACAAAATAAGTACAGAGACCAACAGAGTAGTGTCATAACCATTGTTCTGATTACATATTATGGCTTCTGGCTCTTTATACTCCTCCTTGTCAGCTGGCAGAATATTATTTCTAATGCTATGAGATACATACAAAACAAGTCGTCATACTAATAGGAAAACAAGATAGAACCCTATACTGCCATGGCAACCATAGTTCTAGGTCATAGTTACCAGACCTCCTGATCTGAGCTACCCCTAGTGTCCTACACAAAAGGAAGAATACAGAGGAGACACATGCAGCTTTACCTTGGAGCCAACTGAACAGGGTCGTTGATAAGATAGGGTTGAGGCCTGGCGCCTTGGTCGTGGCCCTAATCACTTCTAAGAACAGGACATGCTGACCTAGGTCTTCTTCTATATGTGGCAACCATGAACAGTCTAAAGCAATTTCAGGCCTAGTCTAAAACAGTTCATTTATTACAGTTAATTTGCAGAATAATGGATAAAATAAGAATAGGGTAATACATTCATCTTTAACAGATTCCTTCAGGTTCTGCAACTATGCATCAGTGACTGGCATCAATCCATGTATCGCTTTCTGCCACTTTTACTGCAGCTGAAGTGGTCAGGAGCACTCAGTATGATCCTTTCCATCTTGGATCTTTCCAGCACTTCCTGCGTAGATCCTTTACCACCACAAAATCACCCGGCTCAATCCTGTGGCTTTGACTCTTGGGAACAGAACTTCCAGAACATTATTAAGAGTTTTACAGTATTCACACATGTCCTCATTCTTTCACTGGCATGTCAACCTATTCCAGGAAAAAGGTGTGTCAGTCATTCTCAAAAGGTTGTCTAGTCACAACATCATGAGAGGGAGAGAAAAACAACATTGGTTTAATATTTTCTACCACCCAAGAAAATCAGAACTAATGGCAGCACCTGTATCCAGGCAAACCCTGTCAGCCTGTAATTTTGACGATCTTGATTTCAACATGCTGTTAACAGTAGTTTGTGTAGGGTATATTGTGTCAGAATGGTGATTTATGGCCCTGGGGGGCAGGACTTCCATATTGATGTGACAGGTGGGCGGGACATCCGGTTTGTAGGGTGGGACTTCCGTTATGACGTATGTTAGGGTGGGACTTCCGGTATGACGTATGTTAGGGTGGGACTTCCGGTATGACGTATGTTAGGGTGGGACTTCCGGTATGACGTATGTTAGGGTGGGACTTCAGGAGTGACGTATGCATGTCCGGTGACTTTGTTATTTATGATTACATTGATGTGTCAGTGTTTGATGTTTTACAATGCTTGATGAGCAAACCAGACTAGTGTTATAACAGGTGGGTTATGTTTGATGATTAACAAATGGGGCTTAGGGTTCCGGAATGTTAAATTCCCAGGCAGTAAATAAGTGTTGTGTCAGCGGTAAGGTGTTTGGTGTACAGCAAATGGTGTTCGACAAATATAAAACCCGGGTATTTTATCTTCTGACAAGTGGGGCAACAGCTGGCATACAAACGGTGTTTGTTAACCTTTCATGTTTTATGGGTTGACTGGCGTGGTATGTGTATTTAAACCACGCCGACATCGGGGTTGGTCATTCAGTCTTGCCTGAGCAAACTTACCTACACATTACAAAACATGGAGGATTGTGCTGCTATCAATGTTTTGGTTGAAACACCGGTGAAAGCTAACATCTTAAACACAGCTTAGCGATTTGGTAAGAAATTGCAAATGGACCGCAGAGATGCAATCAACATGCCAGCCCCGAAGAAACCGATGCAGAGTTTAACCCAAATCCATCAATTACACCCGGATATGGTGGCACAGGAGTGGAAATTGGACGATGGTCGGATCGGGGGATACATCTTCAACCCAGAACAACCGGAGGTTGCATTTTATGAATTACCCGAAGGCCAAGTGTTTAAGGCTGGTGTGACTGATCAAATGGTTTTTAATGCCAGTTTATGGGGCACCTTTCGAAAAGTGTTTTATTTGGGGCCAAAACAAGGCCCACATAATACAGTAGATGTACTGTTTAAAGTTGTCGAGGGGCTGAAAGAGTATGACTCTGTCAGATTGGAGTTATTTCCGGAAAATATCAGCGGGTTAGTTTGTGACTGCGGACTGATCGACTGACCTAAGACCCCAAAGCCCCGCCTTAAGCCAACACCTTCATCAGCACAGCATAAAAACTGACAGACCGCCGGTGACATTCAAGCAGTCGGAAGAATTTACGAAACATGTCTCAAGATTACAACCAAGCGGTGATTGAAGAACCCAAGGCTGAGGACTGGCTGTGTGACACCTGGGATGACAACGCTGAAGCCTTCTACAGAACCCCTGACCCAGACAGCTCGATTCCACCGCCATACCCAACAAGAAACTACCATTGGATTGACAGGGTTGGTGGTCAACTAGGACCTCTTAACCTGTCATACCTTTCAAATGCTAACAAGAGTTATCACAAAATGGACAAACAACTTGCACCAAAAATGTTAAATAATTTAATAATAATAATAATAAACCTTTATTTATATAGCACCTTTCATACAGGGAATGCAGCTCAAAGTGCTTTACATCAATAGAGGTCAATAAGCAGCAATAAAGAGCAATAAAAGCAAAACAGAGAAATAAAAAAATGTTTTACGAAGAGCAAAGATTACCGGTTTAGTTGAAGGCTAGAGTGAAAAGATATGTTTTTAATAGCTTTTTAAATATGTTTATAGATGATGCCTCCTTTATATTTTCTGGTATTTTGTTCCACAGCTTTGGGGCATAGTTAAAAAAGGCAGCATCACCGATTTTTTTATGAGTGGGATTTGGAACCTCTAGCAAGTTAGCAGTCGAGGATCTGAGGGCCCTTTGTGGAACATAGGTTTTTAGAGAGTCTAAAGTAGGCTGGTCCCAAGCCGTTTAGAGTTTTATAAACAAGCAATAGGACCTTGAAATCAATCCTGTGGGAGACTGGGAGCCAATGCAGTGATTTCAAAACTGGAGTAATGTGTTCTCGCCTCTTTGTTTTTGTTAAAAGTCTTGCTGCTGAGTTCTGGATGAGTTGAATCTTCTCTAAAGACTTTTTGGGGAGACCTGTAAGGATGGCATTGCAGTAGTCCAATCTGGTTGTAATAAATGCGTGAATTAGTTTCTCTGCATCTTTTTGGGTTATGAATGGTCTTACTTTAGCAATATTTCTGAGGTGAAAGTAAGAGGTTTTGGTCACCTTGTTCAGATGGGAGGTAAAATGTAGGTCAGAACCTATGATAATACCTAGGCTCTTTACTTCAGGTTTGATCAGTGAGGTCAGATTACCAAGGCTTGTGCTGACTTTCTCCCTTTTGACTTTGGGCCCTACTAAAAGGATTTCTGTTTTATCTTCATTTAGTTTTAGGAAATTTGCGCTCATCCAATTATTTATTGCAATTAGACACCTGGATAGTGAGGCTATTGTATTTAGGTCATCCGGCTCAACAGAAATGTATAGCTGTGTGTCATCAGCATAGCTGTGGAAATTGACATTGTATTCTCTAATGACATCGCCTAGTGGTAGCATGTATAGTGAAAACAGTAGTGGAGCAAGACAGCTTCCTTGTGCCACACCACATATTATGTCATGTTCCTCAGATATATGTTCACCAAGACTGACGGAGAACTTTCTACCTGTGATGTACGTTTGAAACCATCTGAGTACACTTTCTGAGAGACCAACCCAGTTTTCAAGACGATCCATAAGGATGTCGTGATCAATGGTGTCAAATGCTGCACTCAAGTCTAGGAGGACTAGGACTGAGACCTTGTTTGCATCTGCGCTAAGTCTTAGGTCGCTTACTAATTTTGTCAAAGCTGTTAAAGATCATCAAAGCAACAATGGGTATGATTCTGGAAAACGTTGTTGGGGCTATTCTACACAAAGCATGCTTCGGATGTGAAGTGGACCACCCGAGCCAGACAAGACATTCATGTCTCGAACCGCCTGAGTATTTTTTTGAGGCCCTTTATGATGACATTGTGGCGACAGTTTTAACACCGCGACTGAAACATGTGTTGGTCAAGGCTTTGAACGCATCTGGTTTTCACACACCGATGACTGATGTTCACGAGGCCGCTGAGAACTTTCTGCACAAGCTCAAGTTGGAGCCGAACATCACACAGAGACTGAGTGAGAACAGGGATGAATACATGGACAAATTTAATGAGGATGTTGTATGCGACGCAGCGGGGTCATGGTGTGATGAAAGCTAAGAGTCTGTTGTCTAAGGCCGGGGTAGCTTCAGTTCTCATGTTAACATGTATATAAACAAAGACTATGAGAAATCTGAATGTTTGTGTAACTTTTCTGAATATATTGGTTGTGTAATTTCGAAAACTCAAATAAAACATTGTTAAACATGTATTAATTCTCATTACTGCTCGAACACTCTACGATGTCTGAACAGGTTATGAAAAGTATTTACTATGATCCGGCAAACCCAGGTGCTTATGTGGGTAGAGAGGGTTTGAAAAGAGCATACTTGGAAAAAACCGGGGAGATCCTCAAAAATGGTCGATGACTGGCTGCTCGCCCAGGATACATACACGCTACACAGGCCTGTAGCTATACATTTTAAAAGAAATAGAGTTATTGTTCATGATATAAATTCACAATTTCAGCTGGATTTGGTTGACATGAGTGCTTACAGTGTGGAAAAAGATAACATGAAATTTATGTTAACATGCATAGATGTATTAAGCAAATACGCATGGAGCGCTATAGAGGTAAAGCGAGCATTTGAAGACATATTAAAAGAAGGAAGAACACCACAAAAAGTCCAAACGGACAAGGGGAAGGAGTTTTTTAATTCACATTTTGAAATGTTGATGAAGAATGTTGAAGTATAACACTTCCCCGAGTTGGTTTGTTGGAAAGGAGAATAAAACACCAGGAGTCAGGGCAAATACCGTATTATACGTCCATTTATTACAAAAGCTTTTGGAGACAAGGTGTCGCCGCAAAATGTCTAAGGATCAACATTCAAAACATCATTTTTATACTTCTACTACGCCCAAAAGATAGAGTCGTTAAATTCACAGAACAAGTATGCTATTGGTCCAGTTCCAGTTCTATTCCTTATAAGGATAAACGCAAACATCTTCTTGTCTCCTCCTGGTATCTGTCTGGCCTGTCAGACTATGTGTGTGTGTGTCTCTAACCTGTGTCCTGTTTCTCACAAAACAGACATACTAAATCTTTCTCTCCCCGGCAACTGCTTAAACAGGGTTTCCTATTCTCCTACTTGCTCCTTCAGTTTCGGTTCATATTACAGACATTTAATATTTTGTTTCATTGGTTACAACAGCTTATAACAGTTCACTAACTTATATAATCAATACATCTACATTGGTTACAACAGCTTATAACAGTTCACTAACTTATACAATCACTACATCTACAGTGGGACTTCCAGTTTGTTGGGTGGGACTTCCTGTGTAACATATGGACTTCCTGTATAATGTGTTAGGGTCGAACATCCGGAATGACGTCTGTCTGGTGACTTTGTAATTTATGATTGCATTATTGTGTTCATGTTTGATGTTTTACAACAATTGATAAACCCCCAAATCCCCAAAGTGTTATAACAGTAGGGTGATGTTTAACAATGGGTCTTAGGGTTCCGGCTTGTTAAATTCCCAGAAAATTAATAGTTGTTTAATCAGCGGTAAGATTGTTTGATGTTTAACAAAAGGGCGCCAGGGTTCGTTAATGTTAAATTCTCCTGTATTTTTTGTTCCGAAAAGTGCTACAACAGTTGTCTTATAATAAATGGGTGTTAACCTTTCATGTTTTATGAAGCGATATCTGATTGGTGTGGTGTGTGTATTTAAATCAAGCAGATCCCGGTGTTGGTCATTCAGTCTTGCCTGAGTAAACTTACGTACACATTACACACCATGGTGGAATGTGCAGCGATCCAAGTTTGAAACACCGGTGAAAGCTAGCAGCTTAACCCCTGCTCAGCAAGACTGCAAATGATTTCAAACTTATGGTGAAGACGCGATCAAGATGCCAGCCATGAAGAAAACCGATGCAGAGTTTACCACAAATTCATCAACTACACCAGTATATGTTGACACAGGAGTGGAAGTTGGACGATGGGCGGATCGGTGGATACATTTTCAACCCTGAGATACCGGAGATTGCATTTTATGAATTAACTGAAGGCCAAGTGTTTAAGGCGGGTGTGACTGATCACATGGTCTTTAATGGCACTTTATGGGCCTCCTTTCAAAAAGTGTTTCATTTGGGCCTGAAGCAGGGCACACATAATACGGTAGATGTACTGTTTAAAGTAATTGACGGAACGAAGCAGTATGACTGTTAGATTGGAGCTATTTCCTGACAATGTTGGCGTGTTACATTGTGGCTGTGACTGCGCACTTTTCGATTGACGTAAGACTCTGAAGCCCCGTCCTTAAGCTATTCCTCAACACTGCATAAAATCAGGCAATCTGCCTGTGACTATCAAGCTGCCGGCAGACTTCACGAAACATGTCTCAAAGAAGAACCAAAGGCTGGCTGGGTGACACTTTGTATGACAATGCTGAATCCGGCTATGCTGCCCCAGACACTGACCCCTGGACTCAACCCACTGAGACGTGCTGGTCCAGGCTTTTAATGCATCTGGTTTTCAAGCACTGCTGACCGAAGTTCACATGGCAGCTAAGAACTTTCTGCACGAACTCAATTCGGAGCCGAACATCTGAGTGAGAATAGGGATGCATACGTGGATACATTTAATGAGGAAGCTATATGCATCGCAGTAGAGTCTTGGTTAGAAGAAAACAAAGAGACGGCTGTCTAAGGATGGGTAACTTCAGCTGTCGTGTTTACATGTATCTAAACAAATTCTTGTGGCTTTATCGATTAAACAGTTGCTGCACAAAGCTATGGACGTAGACTTTTCAATAGCCTAGACCATGTCTGTATAAAGCATTTTAATAATCTGAACAAGCATATGGAAACGGTCAGGAACACATTTGATGATTGGCCACAATTGTTGTCAAACAGTTTTGAATCTAAAGCTATAAACAACTTCATATCATCTAACATTTTTAACTGCTGACAACAAAGACTTTACAACTGGGAACCTGTTATGTATGTTTATGTATTGAACAGATGTTTGTGTGATAAAAGTGCTGCGTATTGAAGCTGTGGATATTGATTGTATTCCTTAAATGTTTACAGATTTTCTAATCAACAGAAATCTGAATGTTTGTGGAACTTTTCTGAAATTCTTTGATGACATGTAATTCCAAAGACTCAAAAAAAGAAAACTATGATCAAAATGCATTACTTCTCGTTATTGACCCAACGCTCTATGATGTCTGAACAGGTTATGAAAAGTGTTTACTTCGACCCGGCAAACCCTGGTGTTTATGTGGGTAGAGAGGGTTTGAAAAGACCGTACATGGAAAAAACCAGGGAGCTAATAAAAAATGACATGGCAAATGACTGGCTACATGCCCAGGATGCATACACCCTACACAGGCCTGTAGCTATACATTTTAAAAGAAATAGATTTATTGTTCATGATATAAATTCACAATTTCAACTGAATTTGGTTGACATGAGTGTTTATAGTGTGGAAAACGATAACATGAAATTTATGTTAACATGCATAGATATATTAAGTAAATACGCATGGATTCATGTGCTGAGAAATAAAAGCGCTATCGAGGTAAAGTGTGCATTTGAAGACATATTAAAAGAAGGAAGAACACCCCAAAAAGTCCAAATGGACAAGGGGAAGGAGTTTTTTAATTCACTTTTTGAATTGTTAATCTTGATTTACAAAAAACATTTTGCTACAGGTAATGATGTCAAAGTGTGTATCGTTGAGAGATTTAATAAAACAATTACATTGCAAATGTGGCGGTATCTCACACCTGCCAACAGTCATCGCTATGTTGATGTTATTCAAGATTTAGTTCATGGTTACAATCATAGCTCCCATTGGTCTATTGAAATGAAGCCTGTGGACGTCTGTGAAGAAAATGTTAGACTAGTTCTCAAGAACCTGTATGGTGAAACAATGATGAGAAATGGTAATGAGTTA
The DNA here is from genome assembly GCF_011004845.1 of Esox lucius. Lineage (NCBI taxonomy): Eukaryota > Metazoa > Chordata > Actinopteri > Esociformes > Esocidae > Esox > Esox lucius. The sequence goes on from NC_047579.1 coordinate 12,690,476, forward strand.
CAAGTTTCGAGTTGGAGATACTGTTACTCTCAACGTTGAGAGGGGCGTTTACCATAGGCTACAAAAAAGGGTACACAGATTATTATTTTACAATAACTGAATGCATTCCAGGGGTACCTCCTGTATATAGAATAAAAGATTGTGATTGTTGGGACCTTTAATGAACAGGAATAACTGAAAATAATCGTGGCTAAGGACAAAACTTTTAAAGTGGAGGCAGTTCTGGATGAGAAAGTACAGGACGGGAAGAAAATGAGTCTTGTGAAATGGCTCGGATGGCCTGAGAAATTCAACAATTGGATAGCATTGGAACCAGTTTGTATGTCCTTGACCTAGAAACTGGATAACACAGTAGGATTTGCAGGATCATGTCATTTACATCGACTTTGATCTGGATGACGGCGGTTTCTAAATAAAGCTGCCCAGTAACTCGTGGAGACATGTCTATCCAAACAATTCAAGTTTGAGCTATACCAGAAACGTTGCCAAAGGCATATATTTGAAAGGTGATTGGGAAGTTTCTTTGATAGAATTATAGAAGAATTTTACATGGGGTGAAAATGCATTTGAACTACATGACTCGAAACACGACAAAACCTATGAACTCAACACTGGTTATTACAACGGCATAGTAAAACTGGTGGCAGAGATCAACAGTTATATAAAACCACATGGTGTATGGGTCGGGGTATGATGAATTTAAAAATGGAATGTTTCTAAAAGGCAAAACTGGAACAGATATTAGGCTTAAAACCAGGCGACTGGTGATATGCCCCCTGGTACTCCACATTCCGCACAGGTATTCTGGCTGGGTTTAACACTAGAACCGCCAAATGCCTACGCCAATTGGTGTTTGAGTTTGTAATTAAAATAAAACTGCCATTTTGAAAGCTACACCCTCCTCCTTCCATGACTTTTCTTAAATATGCCTATAGCAGGGGTGTCAAACCGGTTCCACAGAGGGCCGAGTGTCTGCAGGTTTTTGGTTTTTCCCATAAATTGGTTCCCAGTTCAGACCTCAACAACCAGGTGAGTGTAGAAACTAACCAATCAGTGACCTAATTAACCAATCAAGAACAAGGTGAGAGCAAAAACATGCAGACACTCGGCCCTCCGTGGAACCGGTTTGACACCTGTGGCCTATAGGAATTCTAAACTGACAAACAGAAAACGATTTAGAAACTATTGACCTTTTTTTACCCTGTTTTCCGACTTAATCCACCAACAGCCCATGCCACTTTGTGTTGGTACCCAAATGGTACCCAGGCGCTTATCACTCCTCACTGAATGCATGATGTCAATTGATGAATGCGCGATACACCCAGATGAATGAAAACTTAATTAGGCTATTATTGAAACATAATACAAATTATATAGGCTACTTATCACATGGGTTACCATTTTTCAGTAGGAGATTCAGCTTATTGTGTAGGCTAATTCATCAAATGTAAATCAAAAATATAAATCTACATTATTTTAGGAGAGAAAGAGAAACTAAATCGCTCACACATCCTATCGTCTCTCTTCGAATATTCTCTGCTTTTTTACTGAAGATAAATATTCTGCAAATGTATTAGGCTAAATAATTATTCACAATATGAAATTCCAACGATATCTTGTCTTTTTCTCCTCTAAATTTTTTAATTACTTATTCATGTCACCTATAGAAAGATCTTAAATGGCAGTTATCTAAGAGACTTTATCTATGCTTTGACTATTGAAATCAACCCAATAGCCCCACTATAACCCTGGGAGAGACTTGCACAATGGTCCGCTCACCGCCTATTCAATTTGGACCTTTTTGTGTGTATTCTTTTTTTTGTGTGATGAGACCTTCATTACAAAAAATGTCTTGTATTTTTCAAATTCATTAATGATTTTTTTGAATATTTTATATAGTTTGATAACGACCCAGTAGATGAACTGATGCTCTGGCTGGATGGTGATGCTGTGGAGGAGAATGTCCATACTAATAGGGACGATTCGTATGCTAATGACGCCAAATGGCATTTGGCTCTGGCGGTTATAGGGGGTAAAAAAGGCCTGGCGGTCCTAGTGTTACCATCCTATACATCTACACAGATATAATTTATTGCCAAAGAGTTGGGGACAGCCGTGCCCCACTGTTGAGAACTGTGCATCTTGCAGGGAAAAAGAACAAAGTTGTCACAGTGATGTACAACAAGCCACACTACATACCTCTTAGTAAGAGTCAATTTGAGATCTGTATAGAAGTAAAATCTGATCAGAATTACACTTCAGAACCATCAAACAATCTTTTAGACTATAAAATGCAGCCTCAGAAACTCTATGATGATCCTCAAAGGTATGTTGAATACTACACAACACAGGCTGGTAACGGTTTACTGGGGTATCATGGTAGCACTGCAATGTATGGGGACCTTTTCCTAGGGCTTTTCCTGGATGGCAATACCTTTGTTGAAGCGTGGCTTCTCAATAGCAAAACCACATCTGAAGAATACAGCAAGGAATATAGTTGGCAATGTTGTCAACAGTGTTATGTCGCACCAAACAAAACAGCAGGATGCATCAGAATTGATGGTTATGACTCAAGGTGTTAGAAAGAGACCACCTGGTATGAGGAGCCTACCAAAGACAAAAAAAACGCAAGAATGAGACAAAAACTAGAACCACAGTTAAACCACAGCTCAGGTGACACTCAAAGGGAACACCACAAGGTTGATTAAGAACATATTTTAGGAAGATGGCACTCTGGTGAATGTATGAAAACAGAGTTGGATTTATTCACAGTTTCCTTTACACAGACTTCTATTGAGAAAAATACATACATTGAAATACCGACCCTATCAGCAATATCAGACACAGCACTTCTGGAGTTCTTTTTTGCAGGAAATGGTGAACACTACATTGACCTGAACAATATTTTGTTGTACCGACGTGTAAAGCTCATTTAACCGGACGGAACTAAAATTTATGCCGGAGCACGTGTTGGGGTTATCAACTACCCGATTGCCACAAGTGGATGTCTCCTTGGGTGATCGTTTAATTAGCCAGAGTAGCACCACGTTAAACCTATTTGTAGGTCCCTTGCTAAAATGTATTGTTGTTGGATTGGTGGACAATGACAGTTTTACAGGAAGTTATATAACAAAAAATCCATTTAATTTCAAACATAATTTGGAGTTAATGGCTATGTATGTAGAAGGTCAGCAATTTCCTAGCAAACCATTCTAACTAGATTCCATGTCGGGGTCAGCAGTGCGTGAATTTTACCATTTGGCCCTAGCTTCAGGAAAACACCTGACAAATCCGACTTCTTACACGGCTATGCCCTTTATGCATTCAACTGCGCACCGGACGAGGAATGTGGTCAGCACATATCCTTGATCAAGTCAGGGAATGTACGACTTGAGATGAGGTTCAGACAACCACTACCCCACACAATTAAATTGGTTGTTTATTCAATCTTTGACTGCTATTAGGAAACAATAACCACACTGCGTGGAAATGAATACCAAAGAGTTGTCCGGTGTGGTGAACCAATTGTCATCTAGGACTCATTTCTGTGGTGTGCTGGCATGTGACCAACTACCTTGTGGACCAGTCCGAGATGTTGCATAGGTGATGATTGTTAATACACACTCGAGCAATCACTGGCTAGCTATTTACATAACAGATGATGGCAGATTGCATGAAAGTTTTGGAAACCCCCAGATTTTATGTATTTTCCCAAGTCAATCAGTGCATTTCTGCAAACCTGTGAGATTGTGGAATACAGTAAAAAGCCACTTGTGGACAACATTGTGTGTTGTTTCTCTATCTACTGACAAGAGGTCTGAGTTATAAAGATGCTGTGTCTTTTTATATTGATGCCTAAAGAAAAGTGCTGGTCTCAAAGTTTGTATCTAAGATGTACCAGAGTAAGCATGATGAACAAATGTTTAATTGCATACAACATGCACAATCTTGTGAATCATTTAATTTATGTCAAGGTTGTTGAAGGAATAGATGTGTAAAAGTAAATCATGTGTATGTCTGTTTTATTATAAAAAAATAAATCCACTCATAAAACTGTCCGGGGCATGGCTAAATGATCCAGTGTGTAAAATAGATTTTTCGCCTTACAAGCTCATTTGGAATAGTTGGCCTCTAAAAACCTCCCCCATTGCAAAGGCCTTCTATCGTAATTTTATTGGTTGCTGTCTCACTTTTAACCAGATCCATCAGGTGCGAGCCCTTGATTAGCTCTCCTTTGAAAACGAATTCACCATTTGAAGTCCATGAAGTCAAATGTTTAGACCTGTGCATTCTATTAAGAATATATTCAACATTCTTTCTACGCCTCGCAGGCACATTATCCAAAATTTCATCAACAAGGTCAACATTTCGGTCCACAGTTTGCTTATTCTCAGTCACGTTTACTACATCAGACCCGGTCTCAGACCCGGGTAGGCTTAAAGTCAGTGTGTTTGTAACAAGCTCCCCCTGGCGCACAACAGTCAAAAATCTTTGTAAAATGGCAGAGTATCTTTTAGCTTTCTCATGTAAATCCATATCAGGCTTCAACAGTATATTGCAAATTGTTGAGTTCAAATCATTTTCAACATATTGTCTTACTTCGGTGCTAGATGTTTTGGATTCTCGCAGTTTTTGGTACCTGTTGTTGTGGCACCAGAAACATTTTCTGAGTATGATCCATGTTGTTTAACCCTGTCTCGATGCAATTAGACTGGTTAGGAACGGATCTGCTACGCTTAGTAACGGTAGTAGAAAGGGTATATTACCGCGCCTTAAATGAAGAGCTATTTAATAAGTAAATAATCAAAGGGGGTTGCGTCTTTAAAACTCTAAAACAACTGAGAAAGGCAGATATATATTTCTGCCTAAAATAGTAATCTACTGATTGTCGCTGGGTTATTTAAACAAGATGAGATCTTTTGTGTTCAAATTAATTGTTCTACTAGATTTGCCTTTACCAAAAATGTTTTGGACAAGGTAAATAGCACTCAGGTCACTGTGGTGTGAATATTGTGTGAAAACTCTCCATCTCCAAACTCTCTGCACTTTTCATTAAATTGTCAGTAATTAAAATGTTGTTTTTCTGAATGGGTAACAGATTGTCATCACAGCGATGTTGGTAGACCTTCTATAAAAGTAATTTTCCCTCGACATCAACATTTCGTCATACAGTGTTTGCCAACATATGTAAACCAAGACGATATTCTGAATTTCTTTCGAGAAAACCATGTTAGCATTATCCAACAACATTTTCACTAAATACATTTTACCTGAGTTACTGGCACAGCTTATTAAATGCACAGCTGAATGGGTGTTGCATTCACTATCCATCCAAGTATATGTTTTAGTTCCTGTAAGGCCTTGTGCTGTAATCAAGGAGCAGTACACGCTTGTTGTACACAACTCTGAAAAGCTTAGACACTACTCGGTTTTTCAATTATCTTATCTCTGGCAGTTGTCTGCATTAGCAAGAACGTGATCATCATCATCACCAACTTCACCTCGTACAAAGTTATTAATCAGTCTTGTTAGTGTCTCCAAATTAACAATGGTTGTGTCCTAAACATATGCACAATAAGTCCATTTTTATACACAATTCCCTTAGGCATCCTGAGGTCATAAAGACATAAAAACCTAAATCCATCCATACATCTCTTCCTGATGTGAGAGATGAAGCTCGACCAATCCCTGGCGTTTTGTGGAACAGAATTGTTCCTAATTTAAGAGGAATAACAACAAATACCTACAATTTGTCCCTTTTTTAATAGTGGATGATGTTATTAACATACTGGATTTTTAAAATCCATTTTAACATACCATTTTAACATAATTCTTAGTATTACCAGTAATATTGTAGTTTAATGCTACTACTATCTATCTCATTATTTTCCTATAGGTCATACTCTTCTGAGGGTCCAACAAGACATTAAGACTAAACAGAAACAGAAGTATCAAATATTATGTGAAGGAATTGGACAGCATGAAAACCAAACTCTCTTAAAGGATATCTACACCGAGCTCTACATCACAAAGGGTGGAATTGGAGGAATCAGTAAAGAACATGAGGTGATACAGATCGAGCTGGCATCCAAGAGACAAACCACACATGAGACACCAATCATTTGCAATGACATTTTCAAGCCAATAAAAAAACAGGAGAAGCGACATTGGAGCCCCGGTCTCTTGATCAGCAAAGCATCTGAATCATTAAAACATGAAGACATATTCTCAGAAAGGGCTAGCTCATCACAACAGCATGAGTCAGGCTCACCTCTTTTTCATATACCTGGACTACACAAACAAATCCAAAGGAAAGGTTTGATTAACTTGACAAAAGGAATCGCTGGCATTGGAAAAACAGTCTCGGTGCAGAAGGTAATCCTTGATTGGGCAGAAGGAAAAGCCAATGAGGATATTCATTTTATATTTCCTCTTCCTTTCCGCAATTTAAACATGGAAAAGGACCAATATAGTCTGATGCAACTTCTTACTCACTACTTCCCAGAGCTGAAAGAGATTGACAGCATTGAGGATGATGAAACCAAAACTGTTTTTATTTTTGATGGTCTGGATGAGTGTCGACTTCCTCTAGACTTTAAAAACAATAAGAAGTGCTGTGATGTCACAGAACCAACCTCAGTGGACGTGTTGCTGACAAACCTTATCGAGGGGAATCTGCTTCCCTCTGCTCTCCTCTGGATAACCACACGACCTGCAGCAGCCAATCGGATCCCTCCTGAGTGTGTGGACCAAGTCACAGAGATACGAGGGTTCAATGAACCACAGAAAGAGGAGTACTTTAGGAAGAAAATTGCAGACCAGAATCTGGCCAGTGATATCATCAACCATATAAAAACATCCCGAAGCCTCCACATCATGTGCCACATACCAGTCTTCTGTTGGATATCAGCTACTGTCCTTGAGACAATGCTGAAAGAAGTAAAGAAGGATGAAATTCCCCGAACTCTTACTCAGATGTACAAACACTTTCTTCTCGTCCAAACCAGTGTTAAGAACCAGAAGTACAACAAAGCCACAGAGACAGACGCAAAGGAACTTTCTCTTTCAGACAAAGAGATGATCCTGAAGCTGTCAAAGCTGGCTTTCCATCAGCTGCAGAAGGGCAACCTGATCTTCTATGAGGAGGACCTGAGAGGATGTGGCATTGATGTCAGAGAGGCATCAGAATACTCTGCATTGTGTACAGAGATCTTTAAAGAAGAATCTGGCCTTTACCACAAGAAGGTCTTTATCTTTGTTCATCTAAGTATTCAGGAGTTTCTAGCTGCATTACATGCTCTAGAATCATGTCTGGGAAATGAGGAACATGTTTTCCCCCCCACTCAGAACCCACATCAGTATTATTATGAGCGATTGTTACCATCAGACAAGTTATCTGTCTTACACAGGAGAGCAGTAGACCAGGCCTTGAAGAGTGAGAATGGACACCTGGATTTGTTCCTTCGCTTCCTTCTTGGTCTCTCACTGGAGTCCACTCACAGTCTCTTACAAAGCCTTCTGACACAGACAGGAAGTACAACCCTGAGCAATGAGGAAACGGTTAAGAGAACAGTAGAGTACCTTTTAGAGAAGATCAAGTATGAATCCTCACCTGAAAGGATCATCAACTTGTTCCACTGTCTGAATGAACTTTGTGCCAACTCTCTAGTTGAAGAAATTCAGACATCCCTGCAATCAGGAACTCTTTCAGAAATGAAACTACAACCTCACCAATGTTCAGCCTTGGCCTACTTGTTACTGATGTCAGAGGAGGTACTGAGGGAGTTTGACATGAAGACATACAAGACATCAGAGGAAGGTTATCAGAGGTTGCTGCCTGTAGTGAAAACCTGCAAGAGAGCACTGTAAGTTGTGTTGATGTATTGATGTATTGTATAATTTTTCTGAAAACTGTTTATATCTAAAATATTATCTCCCCTCTCCAGACTGGATGGCTGTAACATCACAAATAAATACTGTGAGACTGTGGCCTTGGCTATGCAGACACCCAACTGCCATCTGATAGAACTGGACCTCAGTTCCAATCCCTTGGAAGACAGTGGCATAAAACTGCTGTTTGTTGGAATTACCAGTCCGCTCTGCAACATACAGACACTTCTGTGAGTAAACTATATGGACATGAGATACTTTCAGTTTATTAACCATTTAAACCCTAACAGAATTCTAGAACGCTGCTGTAGCATACTGAGAACTCTCAAAATGAATAATACAAGAAAAAAACAAGAGCATATTACCATTGCAAGGTTACTTGTTTTTATGTAACTTGTAATAATATCATTTTCCCCCCAATAGAAACTAGAAAAAACGATTCACCCCTAACGCAACAAATAATTGGGAATGTAGGTTCCTTTCTGGTGTGTTCTCCCTCTACCTCCCCGTCTCCCTCTACCTCCCTCTACCTCCCCGTCTCCCTCTACCTCCCTCTACCTCCCCGTCTCCCTCTACCTCCACGTCTCTCTCTACCTCCCCGTCTCCCTCTACCTCCCCGTCTCCCTCTACCTCCCCACCTCCCTCTACCTCCCCGTCTCCCTCTACCTCCCCGTCTCCCTCTACCTCCCCACCTCCCTCTACCTCCCCGTCTCCCTCTACCTCCACGTCTCCCTCTACCTCCCTCTACCTCCCAGTCTCCCTCTACCTCCACGTCTCCCTCTACCTCCCCGTCTCCCTCTACCTCCCTCTACCTCCCAGTCTCCCTCTACCTCCACGTCTCCCTCTACCTGCCTCTACCTCCCCGTCTCCCTCTACCTCCACCTCTCCCTCTACCTCCCTGTCTCCCTCTACGTCTCCCTCTACCTCCCTATACCTCCCCGTCTCCCTCTACCTCCCTATACCTCCCCGTCTCCCTCTACCTCCCTCTACCTCCACGTCTCCCTCTACCTCCCTCTACCTCCACGTCTCCCTCTACCTCCACGTCTCCCTCTACGTCTCCCTCTACCTCCCCGTCTCCCTCTACCTCCCCGTCTCCCTCTACCTCCCCGTCTCGCTCTACGTCTCACTCTACCTCCCTATACCTCCCCGTCTCCCTCTACCTCCCTATACCTCCCTGTCTCCCTCTACCTCCCCGTCTCCCTCTACCTCCATGTCTCCCTCTACCTCCACGTCTCCCTCTACCTCCTTATTCCTCCCCGTCTCCCTTTACCTCCCTCTACCTCCCCGTCTCCTTCTACCTCCACGTCTCCCTCTACGTCTCCCTCTACCTCCACGTCTCCCTCTACGTCTCCCTCTACCTCCACGTCTCCCTCTACGTCTCCCTCTACCTCCACGTCTCCCTCTACCTCCACGTCTCCCTCCACGTCTCCCTCTACGTCTCCCACTACCTCCATGTCTCCCTCTACGTCTCCCTCTACCTACACGTCTCCCTCTACGTCTCCCTCTACCTCCACGTCTCCCTCTACCTCTACGTCTCCCTCTACGTCTCCCTCTACCTCCACGTCTCCCTCTACCTCCACGTCTCCCTCTACCTCCACGTCTCCCTCTACCTCTATGTCTCCCTCTACCTCCACGTCTCCCTCTACCTCCACGTCTCCCTCTACGTCTCCCTCTACCTACACGTCTCTCTCTACCTCTACGTCTCCCTCTACCTCTACGTCTCCCTCTACCTCCACGTCTCCCTCTACCTCCACGTCTCCCTCTACATCTCCCTCTACCTCCACGTCTCTCTCTACCTCCACGTCTCCCTCTACGTCTCCCTCTACCTCCACGTCTCTCTCTACCTCTACGTCTCTCTCTACCTCCACGTCTCCCTCCACGTCTCCCTCTACCTCCACGTCTCCCTCTACATCTCCCTCTACCTCCACGTCTCTCTCTACCTCCACGTCTCCCTCTACGTCTCCCTCTACCTCCACGTCTCCCTCTACCTCCACGTCTCCCTCCACGTCTCCCTCTACCTCCACGTCTCCCTCCACGTCTCCCTCTACCTCCACGTCTCCCTCTACATCTCCCTCTACCTCCACGTCTCTCTCTACCTCCACGTCTCCCTCTACGTCTCCCTCTACCTCCACATCTCCCTCTACAAGCGCAGCACCCATTTGCCTCTAAACAACGTTTTTAAGTACCCTGGCAGACGAGCCAGATATTTAGCTAGGTACAGCAAACAGCTGGGGTTGTTTTTATATCCCTGACAGTAGAATTAAGAACAAACATTTAACTAGTTTGTTGACTACATTAAACTAAACATGGTTGAAACGCTTAAACAGTTCTTTTTCATGATAAGATTGAGCCAGCAATCATTCAAATTCTGCAGCAATGTGATCATAAGTAACCATAAGGCATACAAATCCCAACACTTGAATAGATAAGTAAAAATATGTGGCCAATCCAGCAGATAGATTCTGGACATTATCAGAATCAAGTGACAGTGCCATTAGCAAAGAATATCACCAAATTGATCAGATGTTTTTCTGTTAAAATAACATCAAATTGATCAGATGTTTTTCTGTTAAAATAACATCAAATTGATCAGATGTTTTTCTGTTAAAATAACATCAAATTGATCAGATGTTAGTCTGTTAAAATAACATCAAATTGATCAGATGTTTTTCTGTTAAAATAACATCAAATTGATCAGATGTTAGTCTGTTAAAATAACATCAAATTGATCAGATGTTATTCTGTTAAAATAACATACATTTTATAATTGAGTGTAGAAATTGTTAATGTTGTAAATGACTATTGTAGTTGAAAATGTTTGATGTTATTTTAATGGACAATTTCTAAGTGACCCCAAACTTTTGAACGGTAGTGTAAATATCCAGAGTGTATATATGTTAATCACTTCCACATCATTGTTGCTTTTAAAGAGCAAGGAGGTTTCTAACTCTGTTTCACCAAACAACATATTAACAGTGTCTTCCAATTTGAAAAGACATGGCCGCAGTGTCATTTTTAGGAATTACGTTTATGATATTTTCAATGTTAGCATAAAATTTTTATGGTTCCCTGTTAATGACAACATCAATGTGAACACAGTAACAGTTTTTGCCAGACTGCGTAAGCGGAGCCGTCCAAGAAGAGGGAATGTCTCTTACTGAGTGAGTGAGTGGGTGACTGACTGAATACCCCTTGTTAAATAGCGTAGTGGTTAGAGACACAGACTGTTAAGCCAAAGGTCCTCTGTTTGAGCCTCCTCACAGTCAAAACTAATTATGAGTTAAGATTGGTTCATGAGAGACAAAAAGTTAGCTGGCTTCAACCTTCAGTAGCTGCATTATATTAAGCCTAAAATAAAACTGTTTATGGTTATATTGCATCTATTTCTGGTGCATCTTTGAAGTACGCATCCATGCATGCTTTTTGGGTCGGGATAGACCAAAACTTCACTGGCTACAACCTTCCGCAGCTTTGTTATAGTAAACCTAAAATAAAACTGTTTACGGTTATATTGCAACTTTTGCTGTATGAAAGTATGCATCCGTGCCTGCATTTTTGGGGTAATATAGGCTAGATCACAACCCCTTGGGCAGTAAAGGATTTGGGGTTTCCACGATTCTCTCTTCTTTTCACTTGAGTTATTGTATCAGTGTCATTCACAAATGAATGAAAAACCAATGTTGTTATGTCATGAAATGAAATAGCTTTGGCAGTGTAAAGTTCATCTTCAGTCTAGCTTGCAATTGCTAAATTCTTATGACTATTCCAGTTAGTAAGTTAGTAGATACTAGTAAGCCGATTACTGGCTAATAAGCTGTTAAAACGGCCAGTGGCAAAAGCCATTCAGTTCATAGGTGCTATTTGTGGTGGAGGTAAACTTAAGAAACATTGGTCAGTTTAACACACTTCTTAATGGTGTGTAGTGAAGTATTCAAATTTGGTGAGATGTTAATGCGTGACAAAATGATCTTTGAGACGCTACAACGACACTGCAAACATATAGCTCTGTGGCATAGTGGTTTGACAGTGCCTCTCTTGTGGGAGACCCAAGTTGGAATGCAGTGATGGCAACAACATGTATCACTTATAATCACGGGCCGGCTTAACTAGGCTTGCCTTGTTCCTTCTCTGGTTTATCAATTAAATATGATGATATTTTCACCAATATTATTGTTAAAGAAACAAGTATGTCGGTGACAGTTAGAATAATATAGAGGAAAGCCACTGATTGCTGCTATGGGTTCTAAAGGATTAACTTCACGTATACCGTATACATTCATTCCTATAGTTGGTATTTAGGAGACGCTCTAATCCAGTGCGGTTTACTGTAACACACACACAGGCACGCTTGTTTTTCTATTCTTCTAGTGACCACAAAGTCAGAAATGCATGTTTCACATTCCCTACCACTAAACCCTTACCCCTCATCCTAACCTCAGTAACCTAACCGTTATGCCTAAACATAACCAAGCTATATTAGCTGAAACCAAACCCACACTACAACATTATTAAGCAATATTACAAGAAAGGGGTCTTTTTTATTCCTACCCCTAATTTGGTTGGGGGCATCTGCAGGTCTTAAAATGCATACCTTTGACATCTTAAATTAATGGATAATTTTGTTTACCCATCTGATTCAGTTCCAATGCCATTTACGGAATCGTCTGAATGGGAATTTATACTAAAAGTTATTTCTCCCACAAAAGTTACTTGTTGGAGATAAACAAGCATTTAGAAAGATTTGTTATTTCATAACAGGATAGGGACAACCTGTTAATGGAGGAACGTTTGGCAATTGAGAAACGTTATTCTTCACTCATCTTCACTCATCACTCACTCATCTTCATCCGCTTATCCGGTATCGGGTCGCGGAGGCAGCAGCTCCAGCAGGGGACCCCAAACTTCCCTTTCCCAAGCCACATTTGCCAGCTCTGACTGGGGGATCCCGAGGTGTTCCCAGGCCAGTGTCGAAATATAATCTCTCCACCCAGTCCTGGGCCAACCCCGAGGTCTCCTCTCAGCTGGACGTGCCTGGAACACCTCCCTAGGGAGACGTCCTGGGGGCATCCTTACCAGATGCCCGAACCACCTCAACTGGCTCCTTTCGATGCAAAGGAGCAGCGGCTCTACTCCGAGTTCGTCACGGTCGGCCTATAGTTTCAGACTGTTGTAGTGAATTGTGTAATGTAACTGAGTTTATTGACTTTAATCCTCTCTTTTAAAGACATCCTAGTTATATTAAGGACATCAATCGATTGATTTGGTTACGTTATACACAAACATTGATACCACACATGTGGCCTCAAAGAATCTTTCTGAGATAATCCATCCACCTTACAGGTGTGGCATATAAAGATGCTGATTAGACAGCATGATTATTGCACAGGTGTGCCTTAGGCTGGCCACAATAAAATGCCACTCTATAATGTGCAATTCCGTCACACAGCACAATGCCAGAGATGTCGCAAGTTTTGAGAGAGCGTGCAATCGGCATGCTGACTGCAGGAATGTCCACCAGAGCTGTTGCCCATGAATTGAATATTCATTTCTCTACCATAAGCCGTCTCCAAAGGTGTTTCAGAGAATTTGGAGAACCCCTTACTTAAACCATCAGGGAGGAGAGTCAGAAGGGTCAGACTCACTTTTACAACACCAGTTTCAACAAACAGATTGGAGTTTGTTTGCCACTCAAGACATCCTTGACTCCCATACAGACATTGAAACATATGCTTCCTCCGTTCTGGATTACATCAACATCTGGCTTACAACCAACAATGTCACTACCCATAAACGAATAAAGACCTTTCCCAACCAGAAGCCGTGGATGAACAGAGAGGTCTGACAACTGCTAAAGGCACGAGACACAGCTCATCCAGGGCCAACCTGAAAAGGAGCATTAAGATGGCTAAAAATGACCACACTGCGGATTGCGGAACACTTCTACAACAAGGGTTTTTGTTGCCTGGAACCCCAACGCATGTGGCAGGGCATCCAAGCCACCACTGACTACCGGCCAAAGAACCCTACCCATACAGCGATGATCGTCTCCTTCCTCCGATGAGTTAAACAGGTTCCAGGCACGCTTCGACAGGGACAACAAACAGCCAGCCATTAAAGCTGAACTTCCCCCACACTCTTAGAAATAAGGGTTCCAAAAGGGTTCTTCTTGAAAGGTTGAGGTTCTTCCCAGAACCATTTGCTTCTGAAAAACCCTTATTTGAAGAAAGTGTTCTTCAAGGTGTTTTTTAAGACTAAGGGTTTCTTTAAGAACCCTTTTCATCCAAAGAACCCCAAATATTCAAGTGTATACCCATGTTTCAATCAGAAAGAGTTGTATTCCCAAGTAAGATTCACAACAAACAGGGAATTTGTTCTGTCCCTTTAGTGCAACAATTCATACAAAAGAAAAAAAAAGAAGGAAAAACAAGTAAGAACAATGGACTGAGCATAAAAACACTTTACTGAGCATTAATAAATTACTAAATAATATGCAATGGTACTTTTAAATGTACAGTGGGAAGAAAACGTATTTGATACACCGCCGATTTTGCAGGTTTTCCCACTTAAAAAGCATGTAAAAGTCTGTAATATTTATCATAGGTACTCTTCAACTGTGAGTGACGGAATCTAAAACAAAAATCCAGAAAATCACATTGTATGATTTTTAAATAATTAATTTGCTTTTTATTGCATGACATAAGTATTTTATCACCTACCAACCAGTAAGAATTCCGTCTCTCACAGACCTGTTACTTTTTCTTTAAGAAGCCCTCAAGTTCTCCACTCATTACCTGTATTAACTGCACCTGTTTGAACTTGTTACCTGTATAAAAGACACCTGTCCACACACTCAATCAAATAGCTACTGTATGGCATGAAATGATAAAGATACAGTAGCTATTTTATAAAGACAGAAATATGGTGAAGATATTAACTATGAAGAACACAAGTAAAATGACGGGATTCCACATTTATCAACATAAACAAAAATACCATCTGAATCATGGGTAAAAATTAAAGTTTTTGAGGGTGAGGATTTTCTAACACCCATAATTTGAGCAATTCTTGAAAACCACTTTCTTCAAAAAAAATTTTTCAGAAGCAAATGGTTCCTGGGAACCTTAAAAATCCAAGAGATGAGTAGGCATACTCATCCTATCTCACTAGTCCTATCTCACTCCTTTGTTACTATAGATCTTCCTTTCTACGTTTCCTATCTTGTCCCCACTCATCTGATCCTGTAACTCTAATTGACTACCAGGTCTTTCTTCTCCCCATTCATCTGATCCTGTAACTCTAATTGACTACCAGGTCTTTCTTCTCCCCACTCATCTGATCCTGTAACTCTAATTGACTACCAGGTCTTTCTTCTCCCTTCCTCTCTTTCTTTGTTCTGTTCTCTTTCCTCCCCACCCCCCCATCTGTTTTTCCTCTCATTGTGTTTCTGGTACCATAGAGAACAGTATGTCTAACGTCAACAAATATATATATATATATATATATATATATATATATAGTTTTTAATCTATTATGGGATACATGGGAAATGTATATCTAACATATTATCTCCTGTGTCCAGACTGTCTGGCTGTAACCTTACATATGAATCCTGTCAGACGTTGGCCTCAGCTTTGCAGACACCAAACTGCTGTCTGAGACAACTGGACCTCAGCTACAACCACCTGGAAGACAGAGGAGTTGAGCTACTCTGTGCTGGACTAACCAGTCCATTCTGCTACATACAGACACTTCTGTGGGTCATCTATATGGAGTATAAATTATTATATGTATGTTTTGAACGTTTGTTAACCATGTGTTCTTCTGTCCTCTAGTCTAAGCAATTGTGGTCTAACAGAAGGATGCTGTTCAGATCTGGCTTCAGTCCTGCATTCCCCCAACTCACAAATGAAACAACTGGAGCTGAAAGACAATGACCTGCAGGACTCAGGAGTTACTCTTCTCTCAGCGGGACTGGAGGATCCAAACTGTCGACTACACACACTTGGGTGAATATAGCTAGAATAGTTGTTATTTACAGTTTAGCAGAAATAAACGTCTAACAGTCTGAAACCCTGAAAACATGTACTTTAAATGTCTTGAAAGGCAATTTATCAAGTACATATAGACATTTACTGTCAATTATATTATTCCATTACTTTTTGTAATGGACATTCTTTATTAGAAATCATTAGTGTCATGATAATGTTTGTATCATTACAAATGTATGGGTGCCGACATGATAGGTCACTGACACCAGTACACTAACCTAGACTGCTGTGTGGGTCTCTACGTAGACTATCTGGCTGTCTAGTCACAGAAGAAGGCTGTGCTTCTCTGGCCTCAGCCCTGAGGTTAAACCCTTCAAACCTGAAAGAGTTGGATCTGAGCTACAATCACCCAGGAAACGTAGGAGTCAGACTGCTCTCTGCTGGGCTGGAGGATCCACACTGGAGACTGGAGAACCTCAGGTGTGTAGTAGGTTTGGATCAACCAGTCTGAAGTGATTTTCATATAGAACATTTGGTGAAATGGCTATTTGCTAGGGGTGTAACGGTATAATTACGTTTTATTTGCAAATAGAGAGACGCGTCAAACGCTTACAAACATAATCATCCGAGGTGTCTCTAAATTTATACATGAACAGTTCATATTTATAGAGGTAAAAGGGGTGTGGCAAGATGTTGTCTTAACTCAACAGAACACATTCCCTTTGTTCTATTACTACCTAGTCTTCATACAAGGGGAACGTTGTCATCCCCCCACATGTGTAACCTATTGAACTCTAAAGAGCTCTTACAGTATCTGGACAGACAATAGATGCCCTGATGAGTTATACAGATGCACAGATTAAAGAGCAACCATTTCATCTGCTGATACCAGTCAATGATGCCCCCTAGGCAAATACCAGATTCACCCACATTGCTTTTCTAATTTGAACAAGGGGACTCAGTCCTTTAATAAGTGAGAATACATTGGTTAGAGAAATGTCCACAACAAATGCCACCCGCCAAAGTGGCTAGTAAGAGTGAATGCAATACACGCCACAACCGAAATCTACCCGCATTTAGCGGGTGGGAGGGTGCCAATGTCTAACCCTGGGTACAATGTAAACTTCACATTACAAAAGCAAAAAAATATATAATCACATTAGTTTAGTAATAATAAAGTATAATGTTCCATTACATGTGATTTAGATTTTAGGTCATATCTTCCAGTCCTGTAGACTACCATGGCCTTGTCAGATCCTTTTATTTAGTTAATAAAAAGAGGAGGGTGAAATCCTCTGAAACAGGATGTGACCTCTGCAACTGACTACCTCACCCCTGTCCCTCAAACTCACTCCCCTCCCCCAACACCTCACCCCTGTCCCTCAAACTCACTCCCCTCCCCCAACACCTCACCCCTGTCCCTCAAACTCACTCCCCTCCCCCAACCCAACACCCCTGTCCCTCAAACTCAATCCCTTCTCCCAACCCCACACCCCTGTCCTTCAGACTCACTCCCCTCCCCCAACCCCACACCCCTGTCCCTCAAACCACTCCCCCTTCCAATGTTTTAATAAAAATATTTTAACCAGTTTTGTTAATGGGGTTTTATTTATTCAAGCATGATAACCATTTATGTTAATCAAATGGTCAGAAATAACAAGAAAATGCAGAGATATATGTCATAAGGTAACTCATTGCCTTCACTGTAGGTGGACCGCTCATGCTTACTGTTGTGCGTAGTCACCCCCAAAATGCCCATTCTGAGCCAGGAAAAACCCCAAAAAATATATATTATGTTGATTGACAAATAAGTAGCATACATATTTTTCCCACCACTAATGTTCTTACAGTTGTATACAATTTGTCTTTTTGTTTCTGTTCCTCTTCTGTTTATTTTTAAGTTAACTGAATAGAACAAGTGATAAAGTTACCTGAAATCCAATTTATGAAAATTACTAGGTGATGGTCATTGTTTTCATTATAGTTACTGTATAGCTATTAGCTAGTCATCTACAGTAATCAGTTTCTAATTGAACATGTTAAATGTACATTTGTGATTCACAAATGGAATTCCATACACTGGGTTTCGGAGTAGCACAGGAACAGAGTATTGGCCACTTCTCACAACAAAGCCGGCATTGGCGCATAAATAGCTACTCTTCAAACCCCCTGCCTTGTTCACCACAATCACTTCTACCCGTGGCTAAGCCAAACTAGGTTTCCCTAGTATTTCTTTCTTGTTCTGTGCATGAATCCATTCTGAATTATATTAGTAAGTGCCAATGTAAGAGTTTCTTTGCAATACTGACAACAGAGTCCCCTTTTCTTAAAACCTAAATTCACTCTGCAAAACATTGCTTTGGAAGTTTCTGAAGAAGCACCTTATACAAACATCAAACCAGTGTCTGGCCCTATAGGAATTGAAATGTCCCAGCAGACTGAAATGTACTATGACAATTATGTGTTTGAAAGTTAGCACCAGTAACAAAACTCAGGGCTTCATGAAAGAAATTACCACAAAGGACAAAGGTGCCCCAATATATGCCTTGGAGGCACTTCTCCCTGCTCCCTTGATGATGGTTATTAAGCAACTTTGCCCAAGTTAAACCAACCCCGGCCATCCTTCTGAAGCAAACAATGAAATATAAATATCAATTAAGCTTCTTTACTGGTTAGTTATCAGGACACAGTATTTAAACTAGCAGTTATGGAATCTTACTTGAAACCAGAGATGGAGTCAGGACCACAACCCTGGAGACCCAGACCAAGACCCAAACCTTACAAGACCAAGACCACTTTGAACACAATCAAACAATGTTTCCCAAACATAAAACAATGACAAAGTAATATAAATAAATATTTTTTTAGGCCACAGCATAGCATTGTTTTATAGAAGTAAACATACGTTACTAGATGAAATTACTCTACTGATTATAACAGAAATGATTAGGTTGAAATTAGTTAAAAAAGACTGAAATAAGAAAAAAAATCTATGTGATTTACACATCCATACATGTTATAGCTTATTTTCACACTACTGGCTAGGTAGTTAACTAGATGTCAAACATTAACTTTGCTCAATCAGGTTTGTTCTGGATACCCATAGTATTGATATCAATGGCTGTGGGTACTTGTCAAAACTGGAAATGGCCACAATGAAAGGTTTAGTGTCCATCACATTACAATGTTAACGTTGGCCAAATTAGCTTGTGTAGCTACCAAGCCTAACTAACCAAGACTTTAACTTGGTAATATATATTAATATAATATAACAGCAGTCTGTACTGTAATGAGTTAATGTCAGAAGTATAACTGAACAAATCATGACCACTTAAAATAATGAGGTGCGTATTAGCTAGCTAGCTATGATTTACCTGCAGACATCAAGGGTTGCAGGCAGCTGCAGAGCTGTTTGGTGCCAGTTCACATGCAGTTCAACAACGCATGATAGAATATGTGCGAATACATTACTACAGGTGGGCAAAGGGAGAAGCTGGAAAAATTGGTCTCATTATATAGAGGTGACCAAGACCAAGATGGCAACACTGGAGACCGGGACACAGACCAAGACCCAAAGCCTGGAGACCAAGACCCAAAGCCTGGAGACCAAGACCCAAAGCCTGGAGACCAAGACCCAAAGCCTGGAGACCAAGACCCAAAGCCTGGAGACCAAGACCCAAAGCCTGGAGACCAAGACCCAAAGCCTGGAGACCAAGACCCAAAGCCTGGAGACCAAGACCCAAAGCCTGGAGACCAAGACCATGTCTATGTGGTCTCTGAGACCGCAAGACCGAGGCTCCATCTCTGCTAGAAACCAAAAGATTGCCAGCTCAAATCTTCAACTGGAATGGGAAATTCAATTTGGTCTCTAAACATAGCAGTTACCTAAAATGTGTGAGTCATTATGAATGGGAGTGTCTGCTAAATCCATTATGTAAATGTCACCTTTAAATGAATTTAGCCAACTTTACATAGCTAGGTGTATATTATCTGCCTGATCTAGGGTTAAGGTAAGTAACTTTTTTTCTGAAGTGTACACATTTGATATTTGAATTTGATTAGGCAGAATGGCCAAAGTTGGTTACACCTGGGCTAACATGCTTGAACATCAGCCTGTGAGGCAGCATGTGAGTTTTCAATACTGAAACTGAAATCACCATAATGTAGCATAAACCTGTTTGCTATTCTGTTTTTCCTACAGCATGGACCATGATGGAAACAGCTGGTTGAAATCAGGACCCAGAAAATGTGAATGTTTCTTTTTTTACTTTTTCACACTGTGGTTGGAATGCATTGAGAAGCTAGTAGAGAAAGAGGGAGTAGATAAATAAAGAGGTTAAACAGAGAGAAGAGTTAGACAGAGAGAGGAGTTAGACAGAGAGAGGAGTTAGACAGAGAGAGGAGTTAGACAGAGAGAGGAGATAGACAGAGAGAGGAGTTACATAAATAGAGGTGTTAGAAAGGGGAGTATATAAACAGAGGTGTTAGAAAGGGGAGTATATAAACAGAGGTGTTAGAAATGGGAGTATATAAACAGAGGTGTTAGAAAGGGGAGTATATAAACAGAGGTGTTAGAAAGGGGAGTATATAAACAGAGGTGTTAGAAAGGGGAGTATATAAACAGAGGTATTAGAAAGGGGAGTATATAAACAGAGGTGTTAGAAAGGGGAGTATATAAACAGAGGTGTTAGAAAGGGGAGTATATAAACAGAGGTGTTAGAAAGGGGAGTATATAAACAGAGGTGTTAGAAAGGGGAGTATATAAACAGAGGTGTTAGAAAGGGGAGTATATAAACAGAGGTGTTAGAAAGGGGAGTATATAAACAGAGGTGTTAGAAAGGGGAGTATATAAACAGAGGTGTTAGAAAGGGGAGTATATAAACAGAGGTGTTAAAAAGGAGAGTATATAAACAGAGGTGTTAGAAAGGGGAGTATATAAACAGAAGGGTTAGAAAGTGGAGTATATAAACAGAAGGGTTAGAAAGTGGAGTATATAAACAGAGGTGTTAGAAAGGGGAGTATATAAACAGAGGTGTTAGAAAGGGGAGTATATAAACAGAGGTGTTAGAAAGGGGAGTATATAAACAGAGGTGTTAGAAAGGGGAGTATATAAACAGAGGTGTTAGAAAGGGGAGTATATAAACAGAGGTGTTAGAAAGGGGAGTATATAAACAGAGGTGTTAGAAAGGGGAGTATATAAACAGAGGTGTTAGAAAGGGGAGTATATAAACAGAGGTGTTAGAAAGGGGAGTATATAAACAGAAGGGTTAGAAAGGGGAGTATATAAACAGAGGTGTTAGAAAGGAGAGTATATAAACAGAGGTGTTAGAAAGGGGAGTATATAAACAGAAGGGTTAGAAAGGGGAGTATATAAACAGAGGTGGTAAATAGTTTGTATGTGTGAGTGCTTGCATACATATTTGTATCCTTATGTCTCTGTGTGTTCTTTTTTTCCGGAGCTGTTTGTTTACATTATCACGGACAATGATTTGTAATATTGTGTCTTGGTCTCATCCATCAGATGTCTGTGATCTCACACTGGACCCAAACACAGTAAACAGAAAACTCTTTCTGTCCGAGGAGAACAGAAAGGTGACATGGAGGAGAGAGGAGCAGCTGTATCCAGATCACCCAGAGAGATTTGAGAAATGTAGACAGGTGTTGTGTAGAGAGGGTCTGTCTGGACGCTGTTACTGGGAGGTAGAGTGGAGTGGGGGATGGGCTGATATAGGATTGACATATAAAGGAATCAACAGGAAAGGAACAGGTGATGACTGTTGGCTTGGAACAAATGACAAATCCTGGATTCTGGAGTATAGTGGTAACCGTTACTCTGCCTGGCACAATAATAAAAGAACCGAAATACCTGTCACCTCCTTAGACTCCCAAGGAGTAGGAGTTTATATTGACTCCACAGAATCTCACAGAGTAGGAGTGTATCTGGACTGGCCAGGTGGTACTCTGTCCTTCTACAGGGTCTCCTCTGACACACTGACCCACCTGTACACATTCAACTCCACATTCACTGAGCCCCTCTATCCAGGGTTTGGGGTGAATACTGACTCTTCAGTGTCCCTGTGCAAGGTTGTCCATATGTCAAACACAACATGATGTTTCACTCTAATCATGGTCATGTTCAGTAGGAAGCACCATAGTAAAACATTGAGAAAAGTTGTGTGCATGTGTGATTGCTGACCATCCAACAACAGAAACTTAGTGAACCTCCTCCTGTTAACTGATCTACTAACCATGAAGAAAGAGAACCATGTAGCACACCAGGTGAACAGAACCTGATAGAAACATGGATAGAAAACACACACACATCTCCTGTGTTTCAGGAGGGGTCCCTGCCCCCTTTGATCCAGTATTCTACTTTGGTGTCCAATTATTTCTATTCCCACAACCCTCTCCTCCTTCTGCCTCTCCTTTTCCCTCTCTATCTTTGTCTCCCCCACTCTCCCTCTCTTTATCTCTCCCTCTATCTTCTTCTTCCTTCCTTTCTCTTTGTCAACATCTCTTCCTCTTCCCCTCTGATGTCAGGGGCAGCAACTGTCCCCACATTCAAGATGTCCAGTATGAGTGGTGGGGTCAGAAGTGGGATGAGGGTGAGTTAGTTTCCCAGACAGTGATGTCCAGTATGAGTGGTGGGGTCAGAAGTGGGATGAGGGTGAGCTAGTTTCCCAGACAGTGATGTCCATTATGAGTGGTGGGGTCAGATGTGGGATGAGGGTGAGCTAGTTTCCCAGACAGTGATGTCCATTATGAGTGGTGGGGTCAGAAGTGGGATGAGGGTGAGCTAGTTTCCCAGACAGTGATGTCCAGTATGAGTGGTGGGGTCAGAAGTGGGATGAGGGTGAGTTAGTTTCCCAGACAGTGATGTCCAGTATGAGTGGTGGGGTCAGAAGTGGGATGAGGGTGAGCTAGTTTCCCAGACAGTGATGTCCAGTATGAGTGGTGGGGTCAGAAGTGGGATGAGGGTGAGCTAGTTTCCAAGGCAGTGATGTCCAGTATGAGTGGTGGGGTCAGTAATGGGATGGGGGTGAGCTAGTTTCCCAGACAGTGATGTCCAGTATGAGTGGTGGGGTCAGAAGTGGGATGAGGGTGAGTTAGTTTCCCAGACAGTGATGTCCAGTATGAGTGGTGGGGTCAGAAGTGGGATGAGGGTGAGCTAGTTTCCCAGACAGTGATGTCCAGTATGAGTGGTGGGGTCAGAAGTGGGATGAGGGTGAGCTAGTTTCCAAGGCAGTGATGTCCAGTATGAGTGGTGGGGTCAGAAATGGGATGAGGGTGAGCTAGTTTTCCAGACAGTGATGTCCAGTATGAGTGGTGGGGTCAGTAATGGGATGAGGGTGAGCTAGTTTCCCAGACAGTGATGTCCAGTAAGAGTGGTGGGGTCAGAAGTGGGATGAGGGTGAGCTAGTTTCCCAGACAGTGATGTCCAGTACGAGTGGTGGGGTCAGAAGTGGGATGAGGGTGAGTTAGTTTCCCAGACAGTGATGTCCAGTATGAGTAGTGGTGTCAGAAGTGGGATGAGGGTGAGTTAGTTTCCCAGACAGTGATGTCCAGTATGAGTGGTGGGGTCAGAAGTGGGATGAGGGTGAGTTAGTTTCCCAGACAGTGATGTCCAGTATGAGTAGTGGTGTCAGAAGTGGGATGAGGGTGAGCTAGTTTCCCAGACAGTGATGCCCAGTATGAGTGGTGGGGTCAGAAGTGGGATGAGGGTGAGCTAGTTTCCCAGACAGTGATGCCCAGTATGAGTGGTGGGGTCAGAAGTGGGATGAGGGTGAGCTAGTTTCCCAGACAGTGATGTCCAGTATGAGTGGTGGGGTCAGAAGTGGGATGAGGGTGAGCTAGTTTCCCAGACAGTGATGCCCAGTATGAGTGGTGGGGTCAGAAGTGGGATGAGGGTGAGCTAGTTTCCCAGACAGTGATGTCCAGTATGAGTGGTGGGTCAGAAGTGGGAGTGATGATAGGGATGTAGCCTCTGTTGATGAGGATTAGGAGGAAATTGTTTCTTTGTTTACATGATAGCAGCTGGTGACAACTGACTCATAACTTTAAAAGAGAAACTGTTTACTAGATCAGACTTCAAGAAAATCTGGTGAACTCACAGATCAACTGTAGTGTTACAGATGACTGTGGGGCTAAATGAGTTGGTAGTATAAACGTATTTCTGCTTGAGGAAATGTGTTACTGCTGTTTTATAAGTAAAAGGTATAGGAAAACATTGTTAGACATTGAGAAAAATAAACCATTAATAAAGATCATGACTAACAGGGTGCCTTCTTCCTGTCTGTTTCTCTGTGTTCCTCTGTTTTCCCTCTTTTCTATAGGGAGGTATTTAGAGTAGCTCTCTTAATATTCATGAGGGGAGTGATAGAAATGTGGCCTCTATTCAATTCAAACTGTTTGATAAGAATGATCCTTGACTTTTCATTACCTCATACACTTTGTCACATGAAGAGTGAAGGGTTCTTTGATTAGGTCTCGCTTTACTACCCTCAAGGATTTGGATGTTCTAGCACTTTCTTTTTTAACCTTGGGTGGTCAATATCACAACGCAAATAGATTGTCTGCCTTTGTGTCTCTGATGAGAAAATGAACACAGTCGATGCTGAGATTAGGGATGTTAATGACTCAGGCTATTAAAATTAAGCATCAATAGAGGACGCTTTGTAGCCTAATTGTTGTTGGAGAAAAAACTACCTGAAATAAGCTAGAGCGGTAAAATGGAAAGAAGGATGAAGCTTGCAAAAAAAGTGTGGTTTGGGATCACTTTGATTTAAAAAAGGATAATGTTAACTGCAAAAACTGTAAATCTTTGTTAAAATATGACACCACGACTACGCCAATGAGGTATCACCTGACAAACATCCACCGTCTTGGCTAGTGGTTTGACTTCCTCTCAACCGACCATTACAATAACTGTGATGAACATCTGCCAGAGAGGATAACAAAAGATCAATAGAAAAAGACATGATGCCAATACATTTTGTTGTTCGCAAAGGTTTTCAGGGCTTAATGAATTTAGTGGAACCGTGATATAGCATTCCATTGGTGAGGCATAGTCACTGGGTGCTTAGAATGTCGCTACAGAGAAAAGAAAGCAGATTTTAAAGCACAAATGGCTACAATAGAGAAAGTGGCCCAAACTAAGGATTGTTGGACTGCCTTGACCGCGGGGAGTTACATCACCAGCACCTGCCATTACATCAGCGCTGATTGGAAGCTGAAGTCTGCAGTCCTGCTAACTGAAAGTCTGCCAGTCCGACACTGTGGACCACCTTGCGTAAAAACTAAACGAGGCCGTGGCATATGGGGACTTATCAACAGAGTCATTTGTTGAGTGCATGACAACGCTCCCAACAAGTGGCAGCCAACAAACCATCAAGAGTTGCCTGGTTCTCTGTTGCTTGTTTTGCATACACCCTCCAGCTTGCCATCAATGATGAATTGGTGGTGTTTCTTCATAGTCATTGTTGCAGTGGGAAAGCTGGTAAGCCACAGCACCATTTCCAACAAAGCGCTACAGGACATGCAGCAGCAGAAGGGTCAAACCATCAGCTCATTCAGTCTTGCAGAAAAGGTGGAACTCATTGTGTGATATGTTTCCTAGGATGGTGGAGCAAAGATGGGCCGTCGCAGCTGTTCTATCTGATCGAATGGTTACACAACATACAGATGACAGGGTTCTGGAGCTTAAGGACAAGCGCTAGAAGCTTATATGGCACCTGCGTTGGCTGCTCTAAAGTGTGCACCTATCTCAATGTTGACTGAGCCCAAATCATTAATGAGCCTTTAATATATTTTAAATATAGCCAAATTAAGAACGTAATATTCTTTGTAGTCATAACAATATATACTATTTATTTTTCATTATTGGTTTACACAGATTCACTCACACGAGTTGGCATCATTTCCACCATTGGTTCCATGCTGAGGAGGGTATATTTGCAGACCTTAAGTCAGGGTCATTACTTAATACGGGGGTTCCTTAATATTAAGTTACGCCCATTGACATTTTCCATTAGTCTGGTGTTTTTGATTATGTCCACGTGTTTATGAAGGATGAATTACAGGGTCAGTGACGAAGATTTCGGTAAGTGCTTCTATATGACAACCTCTAGCTGTGCTATATTTAGGGATAGTTAACATGTTCACTAAGAACACTTATCAACTTGAATCTGAAATTCGAATAGCTTCCTAGTTAGGAAACACAGAAATCCCTACAACCCTTATAACTCTGTTTAAAGATAGCTAGCTACGCAACAAGGTAGGCTACTTGTTAGCCTGCTCTTGTCAATTGGGGTACGTTATAACTAGCTAAAGATGCATGATGGCACTGATCAACCTGTCACTATATCCAAGCAGGCCAGATCAATTTATTTTGTAGCTTCATATATACTACATTGTCATTATTTAGAGATGTAAACAAATTAATAATATTGTCATGGTCATTGTAAGATTCTGTCTATTTTTGAACCAAGTACAAAACTAATGCAACCAGAAGTCAGGGGAGGGCCTTTATTCAGGTTCAGTCCAAAATGTTTCTCTCCAATGATTACAACGTAAACAAAGTATTTTATATCATAGTCAACCATTACACAGAATATTATAAGAAATAGTTTGTCCTACAAAATACCCTTGTATGGTGTATTCCAACCTATGACCCAAGGTCCTATGACAGTCACATACACAGTTCCTAACAGGTGGTATGGACATGGTGTTTGGGACCCATCAGTAATGGGGCATCACATTTCATACTTAGTGTCCTTCGTACAGAGATAGTTAGTACTCTCATACATTGTGTCAAGCTTAATTCAGTTACATTTCATGCTCAATATCTCTTATCATCTTCTATGCAGAAGTGTAAAAATAACTCGGCTGTGTTCATCACTTTTGGGAAGGATGAGCTAAATTACTTATCAGAGTTCATGACTAACCAGTGACCTTAAATCATAATTTACACTCTTCCTTTTTATTTATTTGATCACTGGTTAGTTTTGAACTCCCTTTACCTGGTAACTTATCTTAATTAGATACTTCCCTAAAGAGGTGAACACATCCGAACCCAGTTAAACACTTTTACTTTATACTTTGTACACCTCTACTCTATGTGCTTGTTGTGATAATTTCAGTTGCCAGGATGCGTTGTTGAGCTGGGGGATGCTGTTGCCTTGGTAAATGCCAACACGGGCCTCTTCTGAGACCGGGTACAAGTCCTCACCCTTGAATGATGAGGAAATACAGGGCGCTGTGCAGATGCTCAGAGAGGCCTCAACTCTAGAGGAAGAACAAGAAGCTCTCTCCCCATTCATGTTTTTATTATTATTTTAAAGACACTGAAACATTCATGGATGAAATGGACAAATAAGGACTTCTCTGTAAATTGTTTTTGTTGATAAAGATACCCGTTAGCTATCTTTAAACCATCAACAATGCTGGTTTCCACACAACAAAAATTACAAGATCCAGAAAAAAAAACTATATAGTTTGACGAGACAAAGAGACTAGAAATATTAGTGGTTTAGCAAGAGTAAACTAGACAGTGTTCACCTGGCCATACAATATGATAGGATGAAACCAAAGCCTACAGAATCTGGGCAAAGCTGAATACACAGTAAATAAAGAAACGAAACAATTTAGTTTTTGTCTGTGTTGGTATGCAATGTTTTGAATATTTGATGGGGTGATTAAATGTTTAATTGTCTAACTGGCAAATCATGTAACTTTGTATTGTTAAGTTATGCCATTAACTTTAAAATTTTAGACAATATTATTTGACTTTTAGTAATGTCTGTTGAGCTCTTTTGGACCTGTTCTACTTGTAATTTATGTCATTGAATCAACTTTTAGGATAAGGGTTAGACCTCATAATCAATTCCAAAACACTTATAACTTATATTCCTCCCAACAATGTTTTAAGTCCATAACCACATCATTACTCTAGAATTATAAAATGTGCTTGTTGCCACCTTTCTGCAACAGGTTATAGAAAATTCCACACTTCCAGTTATCAATTTCAACTTTGTAGAGCAATGCTGTTGAATTGAACAGTGCAAGTCAAAGGAAGGAGAAACCATTACAATGATTTGTATGAAAACTGGTCAGATCTAAACAACACAGGTCTCAGAAAAGGAACTTCAGAACAGTTTAGCTGACACTGAAGTTGTTGTTCACAAGTCTACCGCACAATGTACCTTACACAGCATGTTCACATTTGTCTAATATGTTGAATCTATGGAAAATACCTGAATGGTAATACTGTATAAACTTGTGCAAAAGGGAGGCCTGTTTCACTTTGTAACATGAAGAGCTCAGATCAACTATATTTTAACTGCAATAAGCAGAATTCTCCACCATCAACCTAATGATGGCCTTCTACTGTATCACATATAACCAAGCAATGGCTACTCAAAGAAAAACTGACCATGGCAGGCATAGTGAGTATGACTGTGCATGTGTCTGTATTACAATTGCATTTAGCAGCTTTCTAAACCACCCATGTCTCATTCTTGACTGTAACCAAAACATTTAAGACTATTTTAGAGGCACTTCTGTCTTCAAATTAATATACAGCCCTGTGTCACAACAGGTGGTGTAGTGCAGTGTTGCTTGGACAAGGAACCAGGTGCAGGCAGGGGTAGTCAGTGTGGATTCTTTAATTGATAAGAAATAAACAAACACCGAGCACAAAACACACAAAGTAAAGGGCTGACTAAAGCAGCAAAAAAAGACAATATGCAATGGAACAAGTACTTACAAACAACAGCAACACACACGACATCCAAACACGACAAGAACAATGAGCCACAATGTGGGGAGCAGAGGGGAAACATATATACACATACAAACGATTCACATTGGGACCTGGTGTGAAGGATTGGAAACATGTGACAGTCCGGGATGTGTTTGTGAGATATGGGAATTTGAGAATATATGGCACGGTGGCGCTGCTGCTCACCGCACCATGACACCCTGGAAAGAATTGAGACCACTTCACCTTTTTCTTTCCTTTCCAAAAAAGTTGAAAAGAAAGTTTTGAGTGAGGCCATATGCCTCACTGTCACGGCACGGTGATGGTAAAAGTCGTTGTGCCGTGTTCTCCCGGTTTCCCGTCCCGTCATGAACTCACCCCGGACTCATCCATTGTCTTGTCTCCCATCAGGGCCGTGCAGAGACCTTTGGAGGGGCAGTTGCTCAAAGTATAAAAGGGGCACATGGAACAAGGCTTTAAATAGGGCTTTGCTCAAAATATCAATACATCAATATATTGTGACACATTCCTTTCTGATACATGTATCGATATGGATGCTTCTGTTTTTATATGGCAGCAAATGTTTTTATGCAGTTTTAAAAAAGAATCAGATTAGAAAAGACCATTTTAAGGTCAAAAGTTTAAAAAACTATTTTCTTTGCACCTATTAATAACTCTGGAATTACAAAATAAAGTGTCTTAAGTTGTCCCAATCTGAAGGCTTTTTCTTCTCTGTTATACAGAATAGTAAAGAACAGCTGTTATAGTAAACTCTGTCTTGGACATCGTCATTATTCAAAATCAACAACGTGGCTGTTTCATACAGTACAGTATAGTTTTATTTAATGCCTTATCAGCATATGTGGCTATTTTCATGACAAAAACTGAATTACAAATAAAAGAGTTACATTTACACAATAAAAGTTATTAATATTATACAAAATTTTTAACATTAAAGGTTAAAACATTTTCTGGTAAAATCCTAAATACATCTTAAGTGCATTTGCTGCTGTTGTTGCTGCTGATACTGCTGGAGTTTATCTGAGAATAGACCTTAAAACAAGCATATGAGATATATTAGCTGATTAAACGATTGTTATGACCATGACAAGCTGTAAAGATTGCTGAAAGTGTTTGTAACTGGCTCACAGTGACTGACCTGCTGTGCTGCAACTGCTGCCAAGGCTGACTGCTGCAAGAAAATAAGAGGATGCTCACAGAGGCTGCTGCACACCAAGAGGTGCAGGTAGAGAAAATAAGATACCAGATTTAAAAAAGCATGGGAAATCATTTGAGAAAGAAACATTAATAGGGGGAAAGGATGAGGGTGGCCATGGCAGGGGTAAGAGTGAGACAGATAAATCTATATAGACAGATATATGTGTGTGTGTGTGTGTGTCTAACAGTATGCAATATTATGATCATGATTTCATATGTTGCATTGTGACTCTAAGATTTTTATTGATTATATGTCTAATCAAAAATCTAAATAAAGAAACTAAAATGTGTGTGTGTTCATTCTGTTGGCAACTACTAAAAACACGGTAGTACTCCTGCAAAGTTGGGAAAGCATGGTCAGTCGAAGGCAGAAAATCTGAACTTTTCTGGCTCTTTCCTCCTCCTTGCTTGTCCAGGGACCTCAGATGGAGGATCCAGGCCCACTGATGCAGCCTTCTCTGTAGCCTGTTTATAAATGTTCTCAAACTCTTCTTCTGTTCTGCTGTAGGCCAGCCTCTTTAAAACTCCATCAACAATGCTGTATGCTGCAGCCAGGTCCATGACTTTCTGCTGCAATGCATCAGATGCAACTGCAGTTACCTGGAAGATTGGACAGGTGATCTCTAAACACAAGAAGAACTCAAAATGTATGCTTTTTAGAAGGATCATTGCATCACCAGCTGAGGAGTCTGGGGGATCTTGCTGTGTCATTTCCTCAAGGAACTGCATGACAGATGGGAGGACCTTCACCAGAGTTTTAAGTGCACTCTCTCTACAGGCCCACCGAGTATCTGACAGTTTCTTCAGCTCCAGTGGACGCTGATCGGGGTGCTTTCTCTTCTGCATTTGAATAAATGAGGAGTGCCGTTTTGATGAGTTGGCCATAAAAGTGTAAAGTTTTTTAACTAGATTGAAATAGTTGACAAAAAAAGATGTTTGACTTTGCACTTTCTTCCAATACCAGATTAAGGCAGTGTGCCTGACAGTGCACATACAAGGCCTTTGGATTTTCCCTGAGGATTCTGGACTGCAGTCCCTTATAGTGCCCACTCATGTTTGCAGCCCCATCATAACCTTGAACCTGGATGGTTTTTATTTTCAGGTCATTTTCTTCCAGTAGAGCCATGACGAGATTTTCAAGAGCATCTCCACTTGTTGAATGCACATTGCACATTGAATGAATCTCTCCTTTATGTTCATGTTGTGTACATATCTCACAACAAAGGAAACCTGTTCAGTGTGGGACACATCTGTCGTTTCATCCAGAATTATCGAAAAGATTTTCCTCTCTTGAATTTCTTCTCTGATGACACATTTTACAGATATAGCCAAAGCTTTGATTATGTCTTTCTGGATTCTGGAGAGGAGCGAGACAAGAGGTCTTTTTTGGGTTCCCTGCTTCTCTTTTACGGCATCAAGGTGTAATTTAATTACACTGTCATACTTGCTGAACAACTCCACTAACTCCAAGAAATTCCCTTGATTTTGGCTTGATGAAGTCTCATCATCTCCCCTGAAAGACATGCCCTGTCTTGCCAGGAAAAGAGTAATGGCAATCAAACGAGACAACACTTCTCTGTTCCTCTCCCTCTCTTTGTCTTTTGCAGCTTGTGACTCAAGGTCACCCACTTCAAAAGCTGCCTCCAGTATTTTTTCTTGAAGGAGTTCCACCTCACCATACCAGACATGTGAGCCTCTGAGGCACTGTGCTTTCCTCCAGCGATTTAACCCTACAGTTTTCCAGTTAGTGTGACTCCTGTATCTTTCATCATTTAAAAAAAGACTGCAGCTGAAACAAAACATGGCATCAGTGCTAGGAGAATATTCTAGCCATGGGTTATTCTCATACCACTTCTTCTGAAATGACCGTCCCTCTACATTCATACCACTTCTTACCTCTACATTCATACCACTTCTTACCTCTACATTCATACCACTACTTACCTCTACATTCATACCACTTCTTACCTCTACATTCATACCACTTCTTACCTCTACATTCATACCACTTCTTCTGAAATGACCATCCCTCTACATTCTTTGGAAATGACCGTCTGGTTTGGCAGGGTCCAATATTATCACACATTCGGATAAAGGCCTCATCGTACTTTATGTTGAATTGTAGGACATGCAGGGTCAGTTGGGTGTTGTAGTCCAAGTAGGTTAGAGAATAGCCCCTCTCTGGCTTCTGTCTCCTTCTCCTGGCTTGCTGTTCCCTTCACTGTTTCTGTCTCTTAGTTTCCCTCTTTCTCTCCAGTCTCTGTCTCCTGGCTTGTTGTTCCCTGTACTGTTTCTGTCTCTTGTGCCTCTACATTTCCCACTTTCTCTCCAGTCTCTGTCACCTGGCTTGTTGTTCCCTGTACTGTTTCTGTCTCTTGTGCCTCTACATTTCCCACTTTCTCTCCAGTCTCTATCTCCATTTTACCATCTGATCTATAACTTTCCACTCTCTGTCCTTCTAGGAACAAGGCACAATTTCAACATTAATCTATTCTTTTAACCATCACCTAATCAATAATACCTTCAGTATTGATACAAAACATTAAATAACTGATACACTGCAATATACTAATTATTATTACTGTTGTAGTTGATGTCTAAAATACCTTTGGAGTGTAAACAAATGGTTTACAGCTCCATGCTCTCTTCACGTCATTGTAAAATAATAATAATAATAATCAGTAAACATTACAAACACACCGCTTCACTGGGAACAGCACTTACCAGCAGCCGCGGTATAGGCTCTGTGCACCAGCGTAGTAACGAACTTCCACTTTTGTCTAGAAATCGGCATTGCAGTTTCCGGTTTACTTCCTGTCCTCATCCGCATTAGTAAACACCTAAACTCACAACAAGATGAGTGATGCTGTTGTACGGAAAAAATAAGAAATATAATGTGCGTGACTGTAACAACTCGTCGCGGTGTAGTGTTGGAGGAACCAGGCGCAGGCAGTACTCTCGTTCGTGGGTTTTTATTAAAACAACAAACAAACCAAACACGAACGGAAAACGAAACTAACTACTGATGAAAATAAAGTGCGCGACAACGCGTCGTAACAATCAACATTCAACAGTAATTTAACAACACTCACCGGTATACTAACAGACAGCAACAATGACAAGCAACAGCAACAATGATCCACCATGTGGGGAGCAGAGGGGAAACATATATACACATACAAACGAGCTAGATTGGGACCTGGTGTGGAAGATGGGAAACATGTGACAGTCCGGGATGTGTTCGTGAGAATATGGGAACTTGTGGAAATATGGCACGGTGGCGCTGCTGCTCACCGCACCATCACAGTACCCCCCCCCAAAGGCCCGGCCACCGGACGGGCCAAGACGAACCCCAGCCCAAGGGAGGGGGGGCGGGGCAGCACAGTACCCCCATCGGCACAAACCCGCCGAGGGGGCGGAACAGCCGCGACTAACCAGGGTGGCGGAGCCGTCGGGACAGGCCGGGGAGGCAGAACCGGCTGAAGAACAGGAACCGGCGGAGGGTCAGGGGCCGGGAGAGCCGACGGAGGGTCGGTAGCCGGCGGAGGGTCAGAGGCCGGGAGAGCCGACGGAGGGTCGGTACCCGGCGGAGGGTCAGAGGCCGGGAGAGCCGACGGAGGGTCGGTAGCCGGAAGAGCCGACGGAGGGTCGGTAGCCGGAAGAGCCGACGGAGGGTCGGTAGCCGGAAGAGCCGACGGAGGGTCGGTAGCCGGAAGAGCCGAAGGAGGGTCGGTAGCCGGAAGAGCCGAAGGAGGGTCGGTAGCCGGAAGAGCCGAAGGAGGGTCGGTAGCCGGAAGAGCCGAAGGAGGGTCGGTAGCCGGAAGAGCCGAAGGAGGGTCGGTAGCAGGAAGAGCCGAAGGAGGGTCGGTGGCCGGAAGAGCCGAAGGAGGGTCGGTAGCCGGAAGAGCCGAAGGAGGGTCGGTAGCCGGAAGAGCCGAAGGAGGGTCGGTAGCCGGAAGAGCCGAAGGAGGGTCGGTAGCCGGAAGAGCCGAAGGAGGCGCCGGGGCGGCCGGGACAGGAGAGGGCGGTGGCAGCCAAACCCCGGCAAGCTCAGGCGGTGCAGGCCACTCCTCCTCGGCAAGCTCAGGCGGTGCAGGCCACTCCTCCTCGGCAAGCTCAGGCGGTGCAGGCCACTCCTCCTCGGCAAGCTCAGGCGGTGCAGGCCACTCCTCCTCGGCAAGCTCAGGCGGTGCAGGCCACTCCTCCTCGGCAAGCTCAGGCGGTGCAGGCCACTCCTCCTCGGCAAGCTCAGGCGGTGCAGGCCACTCCTCCTCGGCCTCAGGCGGTGCAGGCCACTCCTCCTCGGCCTCAGGCGGTGCAGGCCACTCCTCCTCGGCCTCAGGCGGTGCAGGCCACTCCTCCTCGGCCTCAGGCGGTGCAGGCCACTCCTCCTCGGCCTCAGGCGGTGCAGGCCACTCCTCCTCGGCCTCAGGCGGTGCAGGCCACTCCTCCTCGGCCTCAGGCGGTGCAGGCTGCTGCCACTGGCAGGAAGGAGGCGCTGGCTGCTGCTCCAATGCAGCAGGGGGCGCTGACTGCCGCTGCTGGCAGGTAGGAGGCGCTGGCTGCTGCTCCAATGCAGCAGGGGGCGCTGACTGCCGCTGCTGGCAGGTAGGAGGCGCTGGCTGCTGCTCCAATGCAGCAGGAGGCGCTGGCTGCTGCTCCAAAGCAGCAGTGGGCAATCGGCGCCGTGGCGCAGGGACAGGGGCGGCGGAAGGCCGCGGAGCAGAAAGCGGTGTGCGCCTAATTGCCAGCCTACAGCCTGACCAGCCTGCACGGGGTCGAGGAGGCACCGGACATAGAGGGGGCGCCGTCGGGACTTCCCCCGGGCACCCACTCAGCCCCCCCCTAAAATTTTCCTGGGGGGACCTCGGACCAAGCGTTGGGCACCTCGCCCTCTTCTTCCTCCGGCCTCGCCTGCGTCCTGTCCTTCCTGCCTCCTGCATGTCCTGCAGGAGACCCTTCACCAGCTCCCCTTGCTCTTTGGTGAGGGGCTTGACCACTCCATACTGGTCCATGCCCCACAGCGGCACCCCGAACCCGTCTTGGGGCAACCCCCAGCACTGCTCCCCAAGGGGATCCTCCTCCACTCTCCCATAGACCGCTTCGTCGTCATCTGAGGAGAGGGAGTCAGACCCCCAATCGCCCCTCCAGGTATATACCCTCTCTGGAGGGACTGCCTGCTGGTTCCAGGTTTGGTGGATCATTCTGTAACAACTTGTCAAGGTGTAGTGTTGGAGGAACCAGGCGCAGGCAGTACTCTCGTTCGTGGGTTTTTATTAAAACAACAAACAAACCAAACACGAACGGAAAACGAAACTAACTACTGATGAAAATAAAGTGCGCGACAACGCGTCTTAACAATCAACATTCAACAGTAATTTAACAACACTCACCGGTATACTAACAGACAGCAACAATGACAAGCAACAGCAACAATGATCCACCATGTGGGGAGCAGAGGGGAAACATATATACACATACAAACGAGCTAGATTGGGACCTGGTGTGGAAGATGGGAAACATGTGACAGTCCGGGATGTGTTCGTGAGAATATGGGAACTTGTGGAAATATGGCACGGTGGCGCTGCTGCTCACCGCACCATGACAGTGACTCATTCATGTTTCAAGTGGGGCATAATTTTAATCAGGAGAATGTCCTCTTTTTTATAAAATATGGCTTGCGCCATTCAATGACTTCAAATGCTAGACTAGAAATAGTCAGAATAGGCAATTTTTTATATACTTCCACATAACGCAGGTTTAAGCGCAATTAAAACCCTATAGGACCAGATGTTCACTTCCTATGCCAGTTGTTATTTTTCTGTTTCGTTGTGAAATGAGGTAACAGTAGTAAAATTAAAGAGGGGACCTGTTTTGGTGCTTTTTTGAGGCTATGGAATTTTAAGCTTAATTCAGGTTAGAAGAGGCTGAACAAAGGTTTGTTTCAATTCGCTTTCTATGACACGCTAGCGTTCCAGCTCAGCCAGCGTTCTTTTGCCGTTTTTGAGGCTAGGGTGAATTTTTATGCGTTCTATTGTCCTGCCTAATACTACACTAAAAAGGAACACGTCGCTAACTAGCTTAGCCGATAGCCGGCCGGCACACCACAGTAAACTACTTACCCTCGTAGTTGTGCAGATAACTGGATACGTAGAGTTTGAATCCCTTGTTCTGCTTGCTTGTTGAAGCAGGGGACCAGGCATCAACAATTCGATGGACATCACTAATGCTTATTTAAGGCAGGTATTGGAGACATCAGCTAAAAACGGAAATTTTGGCCGATGCGGGTGATCGCCTTAAGTAAACCGGAAACTGATAAGCCGACTTATGGCTAAAGCGGAAGTTTGTCCATACGCTTGTGCACAGAGCCTATTGAAGATCCTCTCCTTCTGGTAGTAGTGCGCGGGCGCAATATTGAAAAACTTGCGTGCGGCAAATCGTGCCGGTCTGGATGAGGTCGTCAGGTGAAAGGTCATCATGTGGTTCATTTTATTTACGAATAAATTATTATTCATTAATTTTACTAATAGTTAGATTTGGGCAATGTAGTTTATCTGTACTGATGTAATGTGCAAGTATTACTCATACTTGAAAAGTGTGTGAGGCCTTTCCTGATCAACAGTACATTTTGCAAATGCAACCATCATATTGGTTATGACAAAAGGACATTCAACAAAATGTGAGGAAGGGATGAACCATTTCAACCCCATTTTCTTCTTAATACATAATGGTGATTATATGTGAGTGATTCTGATACAGTACTGAAGTGATCATGTATAACAGGTGGAGTGTGGGGGCAGCAACAAGAGGGAGCTGGTGAGTTTGAACTTTGGAGCTTCTACTGACATGTATGTTATTGGATTATTCTGACTGCCATGTTCACATTCCTTAGAATCATTTAAAAAGTTTACATTTAAAAATCCTGCCATTTAGAATGTTTTTTGTGTTGTGCTTTTCAATTCAGTGTTAAATTATTACCATGTTGAAAATTCGAGTGGAAGATGCTTTTTCAAAGTGAAGTTGTTTTAAAATGATTGTTTACCATTTACAGGGTAACCAGCCATGTGTGGCGCCATGTCTTCTTCATGTCTTGTACTTCTGCTTGAGTTTCCAAGTGGAACATGAAGTGGCATTCCATTGTTCTGTGAGGACTGAAATGTGGATAATTATTGTTCATCCTACATTCAGCTGCTGGAGCTGATAGAATATTGCTGGATCTTTTCATGAACAGTTTTGGATTTCCAATGAACAGGTTTGACTGTTGGAGAGAAGGTGGAAGCAGTCAATTCATTTATGTCTCGTGCTGCTTTGACAACAAAGTATAAGACCAGATCTGGTGAGTCATTAGATAATAGATCAACTGGAATTGTTGGCTTTGTGCATCATTTCAAATGGACTCAAACGAGCTGCCATTGCAAATGAGAAGAAATAACTGGAAGAGGCTATAACATCATACAATGCCCTGGTCTCAAATGCTGAGGCTGTTGATCCAGCAGACACCATGTTAGCACAAGATTTCCCAATATGGCCTTGGGACCCAGGTAGAGAATAGAAAACATTTATGTCCACGCAGTGCAGAAGTTTGTTTTTGTGTTCACCTACTAGAATAGACCGACACTGAATGTGACTTAGTTCAACACTCAACCACACCAAAGTTCACTGCAACCTCGAGAGTAATAAATAATGACACAAAATATACAAGTATAAATGCACTGTACAGAATAACCAGTAGGGATTTAAGCCGATTGGCGAAGACCTTAGCAAGGACCTCATAGTCCACACAAAGCAAGGCTACATTTCGCCAGTTCTTCAGGTCGCTCAAGTCCCCTTTCTTCAGGAGAGTCAAACTGTCCTACGGCAGCTCAATGGCAACTTCCCAACCCTGACACACTCATATAAAACACAACATAAATCTCCACCAATGAGGCCCCAGAATGTCTGTAAGTAGGCCTGCACACTGACTGGCTGGTAGCACCGAACTCAGAGAGCAGTCAGAGAAGGACCTCCTCACACTCCCCTTCACCAGATTCCCCTACCTCCTCTTCTCCCTGACCCAACAACGTACTGACCTGCACCCTTTTCTTACCCAGGCCCTGCTCCCCAACACCAGGTGAAATACCCAGGGACGCCAACACCTCCTCCACCCCACCAACCACACCTTTCCTCACACTCTTTTTCCTCTTTGGTGTGATCAGCCCCACAAACCCACCAACTGGCTTGTGAAGGACCCCCTTACTCACACCCTCCACTAACACAGCATCAGAGACCACACCACTCCATTCATTCCCAACAACCCTCAGGAGAGGAGGAGACGCAGAGGAGCAGAAGGGGAGATTAGGAAAGAGAGAGTGGAAGAGGAAGACAGGAAGTAAGGAAGACAGGAAGAGAGGAGAGAGGGCAAGGAAAATAGGAGCAGAAGGGGAGAGGAGTGGGAGACAGAGATAGGAGAAGAACAGAGGGGGAGATGAAAAGATGGAATAGAAGATGAGAGGATGATGGAGAGGAGAGGAAGAGAAAGACTGGGGAGGTGAATAAAAGAAGAAAGAGGGAGAGGAGCAGTGGAAGAGAGGAGGAGAAGGTAAAAGAGAGGAGAGGTGGACATTAGGAGAGGAAGTGAGGATGAGGAGGGAGAGGAATAAAAAGGAGAGGAGCAGAAGGAGAGAAGTGGAGAAGGACAGGAGAGAAGAGGAGGAGAGGAAAAGAGAAGACAAGGGGGAGACAGGAAGAGAGGAGCATAGGGAGAGACGAAAAGAGAAGAAGCAAGGAGGGAGAGCAAGGGAGAAAGACAGGGAGGTAAAGAGAGGAGGAGAGGAGATGGGCAAGGGAGTGGGAGAGTAAGAGGAGGATAGGAAAGACAGAGAGAATGAGGAGGAAAGAGGAGACATGAGGAGAGGAAGAGAGAAACAGAGGAGGAAGAGCATAAATAGGGGGAGAGGAAGTGAGGAAGAGAAGAGTAGGAGAAAAGGAGAGGGGGGACAGGAGAGGGAGGTAGAGAGGAGACACTGGATCAGAGGGGACAGGAGAGGGAGGTAGAGAGGAGACACTGGATCAGAGGGGACAGAGACACCCTGAAACACAGGAGAAGACGTGTGTGTGTTTTCTATCCATGTTTCTATCAGGTTCTGTTCACCTGGTGTGCTACATGGTTCTCTTTCTTCATGGTTAGTAGATCAGTTAACAGGAGGAGGTTCACTAAGTTTCTGTTGTTGGACGGTCAACTGTCACATCAATCCAATGGCTTTGGTGGTCTGTGTTTAGTAAAGTATTTACAGCATTCTATCTATCCACACACACACACACACACACATTATATATAAAACAATCCTAAATAATATGTTTTAAAACACCTTTTTTATTCTGTCAAATCTGGGACATTGTAATTCATTTACAGAAGCAGGAATGTTTTGTCAACAATTAAATAAATAAACATTTTAAAGACATCAATGTTTACAGACACCAATGATAAACAATAACAACCAGATGAATGATTTCTAAATGTGAAGGTTTTACAGACCAGTGTGGTGATTCATTCTATTGATTTATGACTAGTTTACAGGTTACATCTTCAGTGGTGTTTAATCAAGAATATTTACAATCATATGATGTATTTACTCACTACTAGAGAGTTATTATCAGTGTTTTACTACAGTGTCCTACTGAACATGACCATGATTAGAGTGAAACATCATGTTGTGTGTGACACAGGGACCATCTGACACAGGGACCATCTGACACAGAGACACTGAGGAGTCAGAATAAACCCAAAATCCTGGATAGAGGGGCTCAGTGAATGTGGTGTTGAATGTGTACAGGTGGGTCAGTGTGTCAGAGGAGACCTTGTAGAAGGACAGAGTGCCGGCTGGCCAGTCCAGATACACTCCTACTCTGTGGGGGTCTGAGGAGGTGACAGGTATGACAGTTGTCTTCTTATTGTGCCTGACAGAGTAACTGTTACCATTACAGAACAGACACCAGGACTTGTCATTGTATCCAAGACAACAGTCTCCACCCCTTCCTCTCCTGTTGATTCCTTTATATGTCACTCCTATCTCAGCCCTTCTCCCACTCCACTCTAACTCCCAGTACCAGCGTCCAGACAGACCCTCTCTACACAACACCTGTGGATAGACCTCAAATCTTTCTGGGTGATCAAGATACGGCTGCTCCTCTCTCCTCCATGTCAGCTTTCTGTTCTCCTCAGACAGAGAGAGGTGTCTGTTTACTGTGTTTGGGTCCAGTGTGAGATCACAGACATCTGATGGATGAGACCAAGACACAATATTACACATCATCATCATTCATATTATACACACACATGCAGAATGAAACAAATATGCACAAACTTAGACACACAGACATGTACACACAAACACTCACACACCAGCTGTATATGTGTTCTGTATAATAAATCACTTACATTTCTTCAGTCCTGATTTCAACCTCCACTCTCCACCATGATCCATACTGTGGAAGAAGCAGAGGAGCAGACAGTCATTCAGTGACACACAATCTGTCTAACACACACACACACACACACACACACACCCCCTCCACAATCACACAAACAACAATTCCCTTTTCACATCACACACCCAACACAACTCAAAGTTTTTGAAAATTTCAAATCATAATTGTTTCTGCAATCACACATTATGACTTCTTCGTTTTTTAATTAAACGTCCTCCATTCTGCCAGAACACACCACACAACCCCCCAATCATACACAAACACAATACACAACCCCCCAATCACATACAGACAAAATACACAACCCCCCAATCACATACAGACAAAATACACAACCCCCAATCACACACAAACACTATACACATCCCCCCAATCACACACAAACACAATACACAACCCCACAATCACACACATACACAATACACAACCCCCCAATCATACACAAACACAATACACAACCCCCCAATCACATACAGACAAAATACACAACCCCCAATCACACACAAACACAATACAAAACCCCCCAATCACACACAGTACACAACCCCCCAATCACACACAAACACAATACACAACCCCACAATCACACACAAACACACCACACAACCCCCCAATCACACACAAACACAATACACATCCCCCCAATCATACACAAACACAATACACAACCCCCCAATAATACACAAACACAATACACAACCCCCCAATAATACACAAACACAATACACAACCCCCCAAAAACACACAAACACAATACACAACTCCCAAACCACAGACAATACGCAACTCCCAATCACACACAAACACAATATACAACCCCCAATCACACAAAAACACACCACACAACCCCCAATCACACACAAACACTATACACATCCCCCCAATCACACACAAACACAATACACAACCCCACAATCACACACAAACACAATACACAACCCCCCAATCACACACAATACACAACCCCCCAATCACATACAGACACAATACACAACCCCCAATCACACACAAACACAATACACAACCCCCCAATCACACACAATACACAACCCCCCAATCACACACAAACACAATACACAACCCCACAATCACACACAAACACACCACACAACCCCCCAATCACACACAAACACAATACACATCCCCCCAATAATACACAAACACAATACACAACCCCCCAAAAACACACAAACACAATACACAACTCCCAAACCACAGACAATACGCAACTCCCAATCACACACAAACACAATATACAAACCCCAATCACACAAAAACACACCACACAACCCCCAATCACACACAAACACTATACACATCCCCCCAATCACACACAAACACAATACACAACCCCCCAATCACACACATACACAATACACAACCCCCCAATCATACACAAACACAATACACAACCCCCCAATCACATACAGACAAAATACACAACCCCCAATCACACACAAACACAATACAAAACCCCCCAATCACACACAGTACACAACCCCCCAATCACACACAAACACAATACACAACCCCACAATCACACACAAACACACCACACAACCCCCCAATCACACACAAACACAATACACATCCCCCCAATCATACACAAACATAATACACAACCCCCCAATAATACACAAACACAATACACATCCCCCCAATCATACACAAACACAATACACAACCCCCCAATAATACACAAACACAATACACAACCCC
Source organism: Esox lucius (assembly GCF_011004845.1). NCBI lineage: Eukaryota > Metazoa > Chordata > Actinopteri > Esociformes > Esocidae > Esox > Esox lucius. The sequence goes on from NC_047579.1 coordinate 12,732,515, forward strand.
CCAAAAACACACAAACACAATACACAACTCCCAAACCACAGACAGACAAAATACACAACCCCCAATCACACACAAACACAATACAAAACCCCCCAATCACACACAGTACACAACCCCCCAATCACACACAAACACAATACACAACCCCCCAATCACACACAAACACAATACACATCCCCCCAATCATACACAAACACAATACACAACCCCCCAATAATACACAAACACAATACACAACCCCCCAATAATACACAAACACAATACACAACCCCCCAAAAACACACAAAAACAATACACAACTCCCAAACCACAGACAATACGCAACTCCCAATCAAACACAAACACAATATACAACCCCCAAAAACACAAAAACACACCACACAACCCCCAATCACACACAAACACTATACACATCCCCCCAATCACACACAAACACAATACACAACCCCACAATCACACACAAACACAATACACAACCCCCCAATCACACACAAACAAAATACACAACCCCCCAATCACAGACAAACACAATACACAACCCCCCAATCACATACAGACAAAATACACAACCCCCAATCACACACAAACACAATACAAAACCCCCCCAATCACACACAGTACACAACCCCCCAATCACACACAAACACAATACACAACCCCACAATCACACACAAACACACCACACAACCCCCCAATCACACACAAACACAATACACATCCCCCCAATCATACACAAACACAATACACAACCCCCCAATAATACACAAACACAATACACAACCCCCCAATAATACACAAACACAATACACAACCCCCCAAAAACACACAAACACAATACACAACTCCCAAACCACAGACAATACGCAACTCCCAATCACACACAAACACAATATACAACCCCCAATCACACAAAAACACACCACACAACCCCCAATCACACACAAACACTATACACATCCACCCAATCACACACAAACACAATACACAACCCCACAATCACACACAAACACAATACACAACCCCCCAATCACACACAATACACAAACCCCCAATCATATATAGACACAATACACAACCCCCAATCACACACAAACACAATACACAACCCCCCAATCACACACAATACACAACCCCCCAATCACACACAAACACAATACACAACCCCCCAATCACACACAAACACACCACACAACCCCCCAATCACACACAAACACAATACACATCCCCCCAATCATACACAAACACAATACACAACCCCCCAATAATACACAAACACAATACACATCCCCCCAATCATACACAAACACAATACACAACCCCCCAATAATACACAAACACAATACACAACCCCCCAAAAACACACAAACACAATACACAACTCCCAAACCACAGACAGACAAAATACACAACCCCCAATCACACACAAACACAATACAAAACCCCCCAATCACACACAGTACACAACCCCCCAATCACACACAAACACAATACACAACCCCCCAATCACACACAAACACAATACACATCCCCCCAATTATACACAAACACAATACACAACCCCCCAATAATACACAAACACAATACACAACCCCCCAATAATACACAAACACAATACACAACCCCCCAAAAACACACAAACACAATACACAACTCCCAAACCACAGACAATACGCAACTCCCAATCACACACAAACACAATATACAACCCCCAAAAACACAAAAACACACCACACAACCCCCAATCACACACAAACACTATACACATCCCCCCAATCACACACAAACACAATACACAACCCCACAATCACACACAAACACAATACACAACCCCCCAATCACACACAAACAAAATACACAACCCCCCAATCACACACAATACACAACCCCCCAATCACACACAAACACAATACACAACCCCACAATCACACACAAACACAATACACAACCCCCCAATCACACACAAACACAATACACAACCCCCCAATCATACACAAACACATACACAAACACAATACACAACCCCCCAATAATACACAAACACAATACACAACCCCCCAAAAACACACAAACACAATACACAACTCCCAAACCACAGACAATACGCAACTCCCAATCACACACAAACACAATATACAACCCCCAAAAACACAAAAACACACCACACAACCCCCAATCACACACAAACACTATACACATCCCCCCAATCACACACAAACACAATACACAACCCCACAATCACACACAAACACAATACACAACCCCCCAATCATACACAAACACATACACAAACACAATACACAACCCCCCAATAATACACAAACACAATACACAACCCCCCAAAAACACACAAACACAATACACAACTCCCAAACCACAGACAATACGCAACTCCCAATCACACACAAACACAATATACAACCCCCAAAAACACAAAAACACACCACACAACCCCCAATCACACACAAACACTATACACATCCCCCCAATCACACACAAACACAATACACAACCCCCCAATCACACACAAACGCAATACCCCAAAAACACACTCACACCTCCTCCCAACATACACCCCTCCTCTAATAACACACCATACACAACCCCTCCTCCAATAACACACCAAACACAACCCCTCCTCTAATAACACACCATACACAACCCCTCCTCCAATAACACACCATACACAACCCCTCCTCTAATAACACACCATACACAACCACTCCTCCAATAACACACCATACACAACCCCTCCTCCAATAACACACCATACACAACCACTCCTACAATTACACACCATACACAACCCCTCCTCTAATAACACACCATACACAACCCCTCCTCCAATTACACACCATACACAACCCCTCCTCCAATAACACACCATACACAACCGCTCCTACAATTACACACCATACACAACCCCTCCTCCAATAACACACCATACACAACCCCTCCTGTAATAACACACCATACACATCCCCTCATCTAATAACACACCATACACAACCCCTCCTCCAATAACACACCATACACAACCCCTCCTCCAATAACACACCATACACAACCCCTCCTCCAATAACACACCATACACAACCACTCCTACAATTACACACCATACACAACCCCTCCTCCAATAACACACCATACACAACCCCTCCTCCAATAATACACCATACACAACCCCTCCTCCAATAACACACCATACACAACCACTCCTACAATTACACACCATACACAACCCCTCCTCCAATAACACACCATTCACAACCCCTCCTCTAATAACACACCATACACAACCCCTCCTCCAATAACACACCATACACAACCACTCCTCCAATAACACACCATTCACAACCCCTCCTCTAATAACACACCATACACAACCCCTCCTCCAATAACACAACATACACAACCCCTCCTCTAATAACACACCATACACAACCCCTCCTCCAATAACACACCATACACAACCCCTCCTCTAATAACACACCATACACAATCCCTCCTCCAATAACACACCATTCACAACCCCTCCTCTAATAACACACCATACACAACCCCTCCTCTAATAACACACCATACACAACCCCTCCTCCAATAACACACCATTCACAACCCCTCCTCCAATAACACACAATACACAACCCCTCCTCTAATAACACACCATACACAACCCCTCCTCCAATAACACAACATACACAACCCCTCCTCTAATGACACACCATACACAACCCCTCCTCTAATAACACAACATACACAACCCCTCCTCCAATAACACACCATTCACAACCCCTCCTCTAATAACACACCATACACAACCCCTCCTCTAATAACACACCATACACAACCCCTCCTCTAATAACACACTATACACAACCCCTCCTCCAATTAATACACCATATTTATTTTTTAAATAGTGGGGCCTGTTCTGTACATTTCTACCACAGTTCCCACAGTAGAAAATATGATTTCTGGATTATGAGTTTAGGAAAAATATACAATAAGATATTGTTAGAATTGGGGAAACTTTCCTAATCATTACCAGTTTGGTGTTTAGGGTTTGGATAAGTTTCGGTATAAAGGTGTAGGTTATTGAGGATTACGGTAAGGTTAGGTTTAGGTTAGGTCTCAGTTCCCCAAAGGAATAGAAGAACAAGTGTATGTGTGTGTGTATGTAAGAGACTAAACACAAAACAACCTTCAAAATATAGAAATCCACTGATTACCCCAAAATGTCCCCATAAAAAATAACATGCTTGATTAGATACAATAGACACAAAGTGCAAACCTCCCAATAACTGGAACACATCTCCAACAATGTACATCCAGTTACTCTTTAAATAGTTCAATCATGAGGTTTTAATTTTTGTTCCTAAAACAGTGAACAAACTATCCATAATGACTGTTGATGGAATTGAGGATGGATGAATGTTTCTTTACAAACTCAGTGCTCTTTCCATGCATACATAATGGTGATCATATTTTGTATGATCTCTAAAGTCATATGACACAAGGCTTTTTCCAGTTCCAGGATCCTGACTTTGATGGAAAGGAGAAGCAGGAACATTGGGAAGGGAAAAGTGACTGCATGTGTCACACTGAGTGACAGTGGTCATAAACTGTATTTGTGTTAAAGAGCATTTTGATCTCTACCTTACTTGACTTAAAGGGTTCTGACTTAAAGGGAGGTAGAGACTTGGTAGTCATAAATAAAAGACAACTGGGGTTTGACCACTAACAGGTGAAGTGAATAACACTGATAATATGTATAAATATATACACCAATCAGCCATTACATTATGACCACTGACAGGTGAAGTGAATAACACTGATAATCTATATAAATATATACACCGATCAGCCATAACATTATGACCACTGACAGGTGAAGTGAATAACACTGATGATCTATACAAATATATACACCGATCAGCCATAACATTATGACCACTGACAGGTGAAGTGAATAACACTGATAATCTATATTAATATATACACTGATCAGTCATAACATTATGACCACTGACAGGTGAAGTGAATAACACTAATAATCTATATAAATATATACACCGATCAGCCATAACATTATGACCACTGACAGGTGAAGTGAATAACACTGATAATCTATATAAATATATACACAGATCAGTGCTGTTTTGGTGGCAAAATGTGGACCTACACAATATTAGGCAGGTGGTCATTATGTTATGGCTGATGGGTGTATAAAACATTTTGAACTATAACAAAACCAGTTGATAAGTGAACATTCACTGTGTCACGTCCCGGCTGTGCCCCTAGCCATCTCTGCGCTGGGCTCGGGGCATAGCCAGGACAGGACAGGAGGTGGCCTTTAGCCACCTCTACTCCTTTTTTTTGGTTTCCCCAATTGGAGGCAGGTGTTAGTTATTGCCTCCAATTGGGGACCCTATTTAAGTTTAGTTTGTTAGGCCCCAAGGCGTGGTTCATTTTGGTTTTGTGTATCCTGTGTAAGGAAGACCCACGTCACTGGTTGCTGCCTTTTTGTTTCTTTTGTTTGATTAAAACATGGATTACCTTCCCTACCTCTACTCTGCGCCTGTGTCCTTTCCATCCCACGACCGTGACAGAATGAACCATCACCAAGAGACACAGCAGAAATGGACGGTAGGGGAACTCCTCGGTTGGCCGGACAGCGACACCGAGGAGGAGGAGAACCCCTACTGTCCTCTGCGGCACACCGGGCCTCCACAGCATCCACCCCGGAGGAGACGTCGACGGAGGCGACGTAAGCAAACCTCCGTGTGTCCGCCCCAAGAATTTCTTGGCGGGGTGCTGTGGGGGCAGGCGGAGTGGAAGGACGCGGCCGTGCCACCCGTGCTCATGTGTGGGGTAGTCCAGGTGCCCCAGCCCTGCCCGGTGCCAGCTCCTAGGCGTCGGGCAACAACGCCGGTGGGGCCTATGAGGGCTTTCCCTGATGTAGGGAGATGTGAGGACTGGTGGGGCTATCGGGACCCGCCGTACCGGTTCTCGCAGCCAGCGCCCCCTGCTGCCTGGGAGCCGCAGCCAGCGCCGCCAGCGCCCCCTGCTGCCTGGGAGCCGCAGCCAGCGCCCCCTGCTGCCTGGGAGCCGCAGCCAGCGCCCCCTGCTGCCTGGGAGCCGCAGCCAGCACCGCCAGCGCCCCCTGCTGCCTGGGAGCCGCAGCCAGCGCAGCCAGCGCAGCCAGCGCCGCCAGCGCCCCCTGCTGCCCGGGAGCCGCAACCAGCGCCCCCCGCTGCCCAGTGGCCTCAGCCGCCAGCTCCTCCCGCCGCCCAGTGGCCTCAGCCGCCAGCTCCTCCCGCCGCCCAGTGGCCTCAGCCGCCAGCTCCTCCCGCCGCCCAGTGGCCTCAGCCGCCAGCTCCACCCGCCGCCCAGTGGCCTCAGCCGCCAGCTCCTCCCGCCGCCCAGTGGCCTCAGCCGCCAGCTCCTCCCGCCGCCCAGTGGCCTCAGCCGCCAGCTCCACCCGCTGCCCAGTGGCCTCAGCCGCCAGCTCCTCCCGCTGCCCAGTGGCCTCAGCCGCCAGCTCCTCCCGCTGCCCTGTTTTCGCCGCCGCCAGGACCCGCCGTGGACTGGCCGCCGCCCGGGCCCGCGGATGTCCCGGCCTCAGCGGCGCCCTCGCCTGTCCCGGCCTCAGCGGCGCCCTCGCCTGTCCCGGCTCCCCCGTCTCCTGCTCCCCCGCCGGCCGTCAACCCTCCGCCGGCTCCCTTGGCTCCTGTTCCTCCGCCGGCTGCCGACCTGCCGCCGGCTCCTGTTCCTCCACCGGCTCCCCCGGCTCCTACTCCTCCACCGGCTCCCCCGGCTCCTACTCCTCCGCCGGCTCTCCCGCCGGCTCTGGACCCTCTGCTGGCTCCGCCGGCTCCTGCTCCTCCGCCGGCTCCTGTTCCTCCACCGGCTCCCCCGTCTCCTATTCCTCTGCCGGCTCCTATTCCTCCGCCGGCTCATCCGCCGGCTCCGGACCCTCCGCCGGTTCCTCCACCAGCTCCCCTGTCTCCTATTCCTCCACCGGCTCCCCCGGCTCCTACTCCTCCGCCGGCTCTCCCGCCGGCTCTGGACCCTCCGCTGGCTCCGCCGGCTCCTGCTCCTCCGCCGGCTCCTGTTCCTCCACCGGCTCCCCTGTCTCCTATTCCTCCGCCGGCTCCCCCGGCTCCTACTCCTCCGCCGGCTCTCCCGCCGGCTCCGGACCCTCCGCCGGCTCCCCCGGCTCCTGCTCCTCCACCGGCTCCTATTCCCCCGCCGGCTCCCCCGTCTCCTATTCCTCTGCCGGCTCCTATTCCTCCGCCGGCTCCCCCGGCTCCTACTCCTCCGCCGGCTCATCCGCCGGCTCCGGACCCTCCGCCGGCTCATCCGCCGGCTCCGGACCCTCCGCCGGCTCTTCCGCCGGCTCCGGACCCTCCGCCGGCTCTCCCGCCGGCTCCGGACCCTCCGCCGGCTCTCCCGCCGGCTCCGGACCCTCCGCCGGCTCCCCCGGCTCCTGCTCCTCCACCGGCTCCTATTCCCCCGCCGGCTCCCCCGTCTCCTATTCCTCTGCCGGCTCCTATTCCTCCGCCGGCTCCCCCGGCTCCTACTCCTCCGCCGGCTCATCCGCCGGCTCCGGACCCTCCGCCGGCTCATCCGCCGGCTCCGGACCCTCCGCCGGCTCTTCCGCCGGCTCCGGACCCACCCCCGGCTCCTGCTCCTCCACCGGCTCCTGCTCCTCCACCGGCTCCTGCTCCTCCGCCGGCTCCTGACCCTCCGCCGATTTCCCCGTCTCCTGCTCCTCCGCCGGCTCCGGACCCTCCGCCGCCTCCCCCGGCTCCTGCTCCTCCGCCGGCTCCTATTCCCCCGCCGGCTCCCCCGTCTCCTGCTCCTCCGCCGGCTCTTCCGCCGCCTCCTGACCCTCCGCCGGTTTCCCCGTCTCCTATTCCTCCACCGGCTCCCCCGGCTCCTGCTCCTCCGCCGGCTGTCGACCCTCTGCCGGCTCCCCCGGCTCCTGCTCCTCTCCTGCCGGCTCCTGTCCCTCCGCCGGCTCTCCCGTCTCCTGACCCTCTGCCTCCCCGGCCTGTCCCTGCGGCTCCGCCTCCCCGGCCTGTGCCGGCGGCTCCGGGCGCTGAGCCTCCGCCGGTCCGGGTGTGGTCGTCCCGGTCTTGCGGTCGGGAGCCCGTGCCTTTGGGGGGGGGTACTGTCACGTCCCGGCTGTGCCCCTAGCCATCTCTGCGCTGGGCTCGGGGCATAGCCAGGACAGGACAGGAGGTGGCCTTTAGCCACCTCTACTCCTTTTTTTTGGTTTCCCCAATTGGAGGCAGGTGTTAGTTATTGCCTCCAATTGGGGACCCTATTTAAGTTTAGTTTGTTAGGCCCCAAGGTGTGGTTCATTTTGGTTTTGTGTATCCTGTGTAAGGAAGACCCACGTCACTGGTTGCTGCCTTTTTGTTTGTTGGAGTCCTTCTTTCTTTTGTTTGATTAAAACATGGATTACCTTCCCTACCTCTACTCTGCGCCTGTGTCCTTTCCATCCCACGACCGTGACACACTGCCAGACAAGGTAAAATAATAAGACAGGCCTGCGTCGGAAGAGAGCAGCCATTTTTCTCTTTAGGATGAATTTGTGTCTGTTATATATCCAACACAATTTAGAGACAATTAACCCTCATGTCGGTACATTTTTGGACCGGATCTGGACAACCTTGGATCTGACTCGGATTGGGTGGTGAAAAAAACAGAATTTCATGAATACAGTAAATAATGTGTTTTCCTCAAATTTATAATTATTGTTCTTGCTACACAAACTGATTACAGGTAGGCAGGTCTGTATTTGACACATATTACATAATGCAAAACAACATGACAACTTAATACCCCATTACTGATTACTGATAGAGAAAACCTCTACAGGACTTACTTGAGTTTCTCCAGTCTCCAGTGTGGATCCTCCAGTACAGCAGAGAGCAGTCTGACTCCCAAGTCTCCTGGGTGATTGTAGCTCAGATCCAGTTCTTTCAGGTGTGAGGGGTTTGACTTTAGAGCTGAGACCAGAGAAGCACAGCCTTCCTTTGTGACCTGACAGCCTGACAGCCTGCACAGAGATTATCATTTATTCACAAAATACTCACATTAACAAAGTCTCTGAACTTTCAAGTACTGATGGGAAACCAAGGCTTTTTAAGATTGTAAAAAAAAAGATGAAATAGTTACTAAAGATGAATTCAGTTATTAAATAATTTACAATAGTGACATCTCCTGATCAGCAATAAATAATTTCAGGTTACGAGTCAGAATGGGTGGTTTGCCTCCCAGGTAACCATTTATTTTAAACTGTTTATCCATAGTAATGTTTAGGATAAAGTGTCATAGCATATATGAAATGAAACAAATCATTTAGACATTATGTGATAGTGTCTCATGTCACTGCCTGTAACTCATAACCCCAACACTAACACATTATGTTCATAGAATGGTGAATTAGGTGTCGAGGTCAGTGAGTGAAAGCAAATTGGCATCCAAGACAGAACTGGGAGCATTTTGCAACAAGGTTTAAAAAGGCATGTAATCAAAGATTCAGACGTCATTGATCACAAGGTTTTGAAGAAGTAACTTCCCATTTTGAAACTAACCATCCATCCATCATCTTCCGCTTATCCGGGGCCGGGTTGCCCAGACTTCCCTCTCCCCAGACACTTCCTCCAGCTCTTCTGGGGGGACACCGAGGCGTTCCCAGGCCAGCCGGGAGACATAGTCCCTCCAGCGTGTCCTAGGTCTTCCCCGGGCTCTCCTCCCGGTGGGACGGGACCGGAACACCTTCCCAGGTTCCCACCTTCCCATTTTGAAACTACATGTTTGAAATCTATGACTAAATCTAACAACCTAGCCCATGCTAATTCAATCTCAATTGCAAAGAAGCCAGGTTTACAAAAGAAAACTATTTACAAAACACGATTTCAGCTGCCACTCTGCTATTGTTGATCAGGAGATTGAACTAAACTCTCCAATCAAGGGTTGCTTTGAAATGTCAACCCATTCTAATCCATGTTAAAGGGCTGAGTCTTGTATCGCTGTAATACCATGTGATTGATGACGTACGAAGCCTCGTTTGATCACATGCTTTTTCCAAATCCTCTTGTAAAATACAGGTTTCTATGGTAGTTTGGTGCCTGAGACTTTAAAACACCGCCCTCTACTGGTCACCTTATTTAGTCATTTATTTGTTCTTTGCATTATAAGTCCATCGATGCCCCAGTGGGTAGTGTCACCGACTCTCACTCTGTGACTTGTTATGGTGACAGATCATGTTTCACTTTTTTAAGTTCAAACGATACTGTTTATTGTTTTTAAATAATTGTTTTTATTTATGTGTATCAGTACTCTGTACTCTTGTCTTAATAATACAAAACATTACAATGGATGCATAGTTGTGTTGTCTGGAAAGGCAGGAAGAATGTGGATATGAACCAGGCATTTTAATTTCCCTTTGGAAAGCACACACCTACCCACTGTACCACAAAGTCATGTTGGAACCTGCAGAAGATACATACATCTATATAAACATTAAACATGTGATATTTATTCCTGACCAGCAGGTGACACCACTGTGCAGTGAGTTTCAAAGCCTTGAGAACATATGATTTTGAAAGCCTCTAACACTTCAGAAAGCCTTGGTTGCCTGTAATACTAGATTCAATAGAAAAGAATACAAAGACAACATATCAAATGTTGAAACTAAGACATGTTATGTTGATGCCAGCAACATGTTTCAAAAAGCTGGAAACATTTAATAAAAACCAACCTGGTGAAAGAGCATACAACTAATTTGGTTTATTGTCTAATTACATGATTGAGTATAAAAAGAGCATCCCAAAGAGGATGAGAATCTGTGAAAAACTGTGCAGGCCACTAGTGAAACAATTTAAGAATAACGCTTCTCAACGTTAAATTGCAAAGAGTTTGGGGATCTCATCATCCACAGTACATAACATCATTAATAGACTGAGAATCCGGAGAAATCTCTGTACGCAAAGGGACAAGGCCAAACACCAATATTGGATGGCTGTGATCTTCGGGCACTGCATTAAAACAGACACGCTTCTTGTAGTGGAAATCACTGTATTAAAAAAAGACACGCTTCTTGTAGTGGACATCACTGTATGGGCTCAGGAACCAGGGCCAGATCATGGAATGGGGCCTGGGCCCAGGGGCCTCTGACAATTAGGGGCCTCAGCTTACAAGGTACCCTGATGGCAAATAATGGTCAGAGGCCCCTGGGACAATATACTGTGAATGCACAATGTAGATAGCGCTTTAATATGTGGACCCCTTAGCCCCTCAAGTGCCTCCTGACTACCAGGGCTCCACCTCAACCTATACCAGGGTCCCTGGCCTCCACCTCAAACCATACCAGGGCCCCTTGGCTCCACCTCAACCCATACCAGGGCTCCACCTCAACCCATTCCAGGGCCCCTTGGCTCCACCTCAACCCATACCAAGGCCCCTTGGCTCCACCTCAACCCATACCAGGGCTCCACCTCAACCCATACCAGAGACCCTTGGCTCAACCCATACCAGGGCCCCTTGGCTCCACCTCAACACTTACCAGAGACCCTTGGCTCCACCTCAACCATACCAGGGCCACTGACTACCAACATGTGTTAGATATTTAATCTACTTGATATTATGTATTTAATAATATATATTATATATAGTACATGTATATTAGATACTGTATTTTCAAAGTGTGAGCCAATAATAATAATAAATAATATTTAGTGATTATTATAATTGGTGTTTAGAGCCATTGTAGTAGTTATATGCTATGATTGTTCTTGGCCTCACTTGTCATTTTGGATAAAACAAACCCTTCGCTAAATGGCTTAATGTGAATGGACTTCTTAATATTTTACTAGATATTAACTTGATATAAAAGCATATTATACAATTTTCACGCATTTTTGGTTGTACTGATGCTTCAGATTAGTAGGATTTTAAATCATTAGTACATTTCCCAACACCAGAAAAATGGGGCAGAAATTAAGTAGATTGTTTGAGTTTGGGCTGCTGGAATAGCTATCGTTAAAAGCACGTAGTACAACAAATATTGTATGAAGTTAGATGACGGCAATTACACCAACATTTGCTTTGAGCAGGGGCGTCGGACTGGGGGTAAAACCGATACTGATTACCAGACCCCAAGGGGAGAGAGGGCACTTGAAAAGTCTGGAATATAATTTATTTCACCTGAATATTTTCATTTCCTAATTACATTTCCTAATGCTTGTCAGATGAAATGTAAAGTGTATCGGCTGAATAACTTGGTTGATTGACTGACTACATTTTGTATACAAAAAAGACTATCTAAGGTCTCACCCACCCCTTACTAATGCGCCAAGTGGTTTAGTCCACCTGCACGCATTTTGTTTAGTTCAGTTGAGCATCTGGTGGAGACGTGGAGCGCTAGGTGGAGCGCAAACCTCTAGTATAGAAATGTCTTTCTCAAAGAAATCCAAACCAGGCTGCCAGAAAAGAAAGGAAAGACAGAATAAGGAGAGAAGAAAGGTGAGCACAAACTAGAAAACGAAATCGTGCTCTACTACTTGAATATCTCCGTGACCGTTAGTGCTAAAAACAGACTGAGACAACCCATATGAAGAGCAGAACACTAATATCTTAATGTATTTTATTATATAACATTACAATTAGGATAAGAGGTTAATATCAAAGGTATCCTTCATAGAGAAAGATGATAGAGAAGATGTGATTGAGGATGATGGGAGTGAAGACAGCAGGGAGTACAGTGTGGAAATGAGAGATGAGGAACTGGAGAGTAGGCAGAGTAAAGTAGGTTAGAGAATGTTGAGAAAGGTTTGAAATGTGTGTAGAGAAATTATCAGCCTACTCTAAGCAGTACAGTTAATAGTTATCACCCTATAAACATCTAGGCCTACAGATTCATGTGTACAGAGACCTGATTATTATTATTATAATTTATTTTTTAATTGGGGGGGGGCATCAGGACTGTCTATGCCTAGGGCCCTGGATCTTGTGCTACGCCCCTGGCTTTGAGTGAAAATCTTCAGAAGAGATTTCATAGACTTATGTCAGCCCTGATAACTATTATACCTATATAACTGTTATACACTATACCTTATGTAATGTAGCTTACTCAGTTGAGTTGAAAGTTAAGTTTAAGACAAATATGTGTTGTAACATTTCTGTTGAGTAATAAGCCTAAAAAGGGATTTTGAAGTATATTAAGTTCAATTATGAAAACGGTGTTGCATGGAAAATAAATATGCATAAATATAATATGCAAGCTAACAAAGTTAGCTATGTTGTGTGTTTTTTAGGCAAAAATTAATCTGGCCCACGATGCTCTCTGGCATTTTCAGTGTGGCCCCCCAGTGAAAAATATTGCCCACCCCTGATCTATATATTATAACTTGTCATGTCAGCCTTAATAAAGGGCATACTTTTAAAACTGACATTGCCAATATATGACACTAGAATGTAAATCATCAATGTTCTCAGTCAATAAATATGTAGGAAATATACAATATGTACGAACAGTAAGTTTGGAGGCTCTGAACACAACTATCTTACACATTTCAGATCCTACAGGCAGCAGTGAGCCTATTCAGTGACCCAATATGCAGGTGAAACCATCTAAAGTCCCTGAATATTTCAAATAGAGAAATAAATAAACCATACACTGTAAAACAGGATCGGAATTGTCGTTGTCCGTGGACACATCCACTATGACTTTGTTTTCCTCACCTTGCTCCTAGTATACTAAACAACTATGCAACTGTTTGCAAAATGTGATTGTGATACAGTTCATGAAAGGAAATCAGTCCATTAACAGATTCATTAGGCCTGAACATATGGATTTTACATTATTTGGCAATACAGAAACTGTATGCCCATATTAAAATGTGTGGGATCTTTATTTCAGCTCAGGAAACACTGGACCAAGACTTTACCTGCTGTTTAGAGTTTGGTTCAATGTAAAAGCAAACACCACAGAGACCATGAGTCATGTTTTTACTTTATCGATTATTCAAATATTCTCGTATTTAGGTATTGAATAATCCATTATGAAAATAATCCATAGCAGCACCCCTACTGGAGAGAAAATAATAATGTAATAATCTGTTGTTGTGTTTTCATGGAGGCCCTGCTGGTTGTGGGTGTTTCACCTCAATGTCTGATAGGAGGTCTGGTGGGGCTTCATCTATCAGACCCTTAGAAAATCCCATTGGGCAGGAGGTTGGGGACTTTGTCCTGCTGGGAGCTCAGGGCTGGTGGAGGTTCACCCATTGACAACAGCAGCTGTTTTTAGTCCCTTGTTGTAGTGTAACACCTCTGTTGTATTATTATAATGTTAATGATCACTATGTCATATTAAATATAAAAATAAACTACTATTACTCACCTCAGAGTCTCCAGTCTACATTGTGGGTCTTTCAGCAGAGCAGAGAGTTTCTCCACTCCTGAATCCGTTGGCTGATTGTTACTCAGATCCAGTTCATTCAGGTGTGAGGGGTTTGACTTCAGAGCTGAGACCAGAGAAGCACAGCCTTTCTTTGTAATTCTACAACCTGACAGTCTGGAGAGAAATTATCATGATGACACAAACAGAACAATAGTTCAGAATAACATTATAATATCCTCTATATATTATATCTTGTCATGCCAGCATTAATTAAGGACATACTTTTAAAACTGACATTGCCAATACATGACACTAGAATGTAAATCATCAATGTTCTCAGGCAATAAATATGTAGGAAATGTGTGTGTGTGTGTGTGTGTGTGTGTGTGTGTGTGTGTGTGTGTGTGTGTGTGTGTGTGTGTGTGTGTGTGTGTGTGTGAATGTGTGGGTGTATGTGTGTGTGAGGGAAGGAGTAGCAGGAATGATAATAAACAGACAAAAAGGGGTAGATCTGTGGACATCAGAGGGTTGAAATGAAGATTAGTTTGAATGGTTAATAAACCTGGAAAGTAGGACTGTAATGATTATTAGAGTAAGTCAACTTATCTAGTCAAATCTGTTCTGTTACGGCCTTAGATTAGTCAATTATATTTCCTATTAGCCTACAAACAGTATGTTTGGAGGCTCTGAACACAGTAATGTCACACATTATTTCACACATTACGGATCCTACAGGCAGCAGTGAGCTACACAGTGACCCAATATGCAGGTGAAACCATCTAAAGTCCCTGAATATTTCAAATAGAGAAATAAATAAACCATACACTATAAAACAGGATCGGAATTGTCGTTGTCCGTGGACACATCCACTATGACTTTGTTTTCCTCACATTTATTTGTTTTCCATACCTTGCTCCTAGTATACTGAACAAACATGCAACAATTTGCAAAATGTTATTGTGATACAGTTCATAAAAGTAAATTAGTCAATTAACAGATTCATTAGGCCCGAAGCTATGCATTTTACATTATTTGGCAATACAGAAACTTTATGCCCATATTAAAATGTCTGGGATCTTTTATTTCAGCTCAGGAAGCATTGGACCAAGACTTTACCTGCTGTTTAGATTTTGGTTCAATGTAAAAGCAAACACCACATAGACCGTGAATCATGTTTTTACTTTTTCGATTATTCAAATAATCTCGTATTAAGGTATAGAATAATTCATTTTCAAAATAATCCATAGCAGCACCCCTACTGGAGAGAAAATTATAATGTAATAATCTGCGGTTGTGTTTTCATGGAGGCCCTGCTGGTTGTGGGTGTTTCACCTCCATGTCTGATAGGAGGTCTGGTGGGGCTTCATCTATCAGACCTTTAGAAAATCCCATTGGACAGGAAGTTGGGGACTTTGTCCTGCTGGGAGCTCAGGGCTGGTGGAGGTTCACCCATTCAGAACAGTAGCTGCTTTTAGTCCATTGTTGTAGTGTAAAACCTCTGTTGTATTATTATAATGTTAATGATCACTATGTCATATTAAATATAAAATAAACTACTATTACTCACCTCAGAGTCTCCAGTCTACATTGTGGTTCCTTCAGCAGAACAGAGATCTTCTCCACTCCCGTATCCTTCAGGTCATTGTTACTCAGATCCAGTTCTTTCAGGTGTGAGGGGTTTGACTTCAGAGCTGAGACCAGAGAAGCACAGCCTTTCTTTGTGATTCCACAACCTGACAGTCTGGAGAGAGAATATCATGATGTCACATACAGAACAATAGTTCAGAATAACATTAGAATATCCTCTATATATTACATCATTGTCATGTGAACTTGTATGACTAACATTGCCAATAAATGACACTAGAATGTAATTTACTATATAGAAAATAATCAATGTACTGTCAATAAATATACTGTTTGTGTGTGTGTGTGTGTGTGTTTGAGAAGAGGGGAGTAGCAGGAATGATAAAAACAGACAAAGGGGGGGGGGGGGGTCTGTGGACATCAGAGGGTTGAAATCAAGATTAGTTTGAATGGTTAGTAAACCTGGAAAGTAGGACTGCAAAGAGAATTCAACAAAGTCAACTTACTTATCTAGTAAAATCTGTTGGGTATTGGCTGTTGATGACTCATCATATTGCCTATTAACCTACATACAGTATATTTGGAAACTCTGAACACATCAATCTCACACATTACATGAAATATTTCTGATCCTACAGGCAGCAGTGAGCTACACACTGACCCAATAAACATGTGAAACAATCTAACATCCCTGAATATTTCAAATAGAAAAATAATGAAACCATAAGTTGTAAAATGGGCTCAGGATTGTCTTTTTCCATGGACACATCGACTATGATTTAACACTTAAAACCAGAGCATACAGACTAGGCTGGAACATCGTATCAGTCTCTTCAAATGCATACGGTTATTGACCAACCAGGACTCAAGTATTATTGTATGTGTAACCAAGTGATGTGTACATATGATTTAACACAGTCGTGACACTATCAGTTGAATTGATGTAACAGTGATTCACTATGATAAAGTTATATCGCTCACATTCTAAAGAATAAGAAAGCCACACTACTACGCTCAGATGCAATAATTTAATATCATACCAACGTTTATACAGACAAGCAGTTTTCTTCAGGTTAGCAAGAGGATATATCTCTCACACTCACAGCTGTATGGAAAGGCAGACCTCATCTGACTTCCTCAGACTCTGGGACCGATGGTCCGAAAAAGAATAATGAGCTGATGGATTCAGACCATGTTCTCCCCAAAAAACATATTGTCTAAATAACCCAGATGTAAAAGATCACTTTAGTTGTTGGTTGTGTTTGGACACAGTATGTTCAAAGGTATGAATATATAGACAAACTAGCTGCTTGAGACCACAGAGTTGTGTAGTTTCCATGATTACGTTCCTTAGTTATATATCATGTTATTTTCATGAACTCAATATTTAATGCCATAGAAGAAGTGGCCAGGTGATCACAAAGATGACTGAATCATTGCTAATAAAATGTAAAAAGGTCATTATTTTCATGCTGGTTTGATTATAGAAGAGCAGTGAACATTTATATTGTACCAGTGAACAGTGGACTTCACCAGGTGGTTGGGGACTTTGTCCTGCAGGGAGCTCAGGGCTGGTGGAGGTTCACCCATTGACAACAACAGCTGTTTTTAGTCCCTTGTTGTAGTGTAACACCTCTGTTGTATTATTATAATGTTAATGATCACTATGTCGTATTAAATATAAAAATAAACTACTATTACTCACCTCAGAGTCTCCAGTCTACATTGTGGGTCCTTCAGCAGAACAGAGAGCTTCTCCACTCCTGTATCCTTCAGGTAATTGGTACTCAGATCCAGTTCTTTCAGGTGTGAGGGGTTTGACTTCAGCGCTGAGACCAGAGAAACACAGCCTTCCTCAGAGATTCCACAACCTGACAGTCTGGAGAGAGAATATCATGATGTCACAAACAGAACAATAGTTCAGAATAACATTAGAATATCCTCTATATATTATATCTTGTCATGCCAGCATTAATTAAGGACATACTTTTAAAACTGACATTGCCAATACATGACACTAGAATGTAAATCATCAATGTTCTCAGGCAATAAATATGTAGGAAATGTGTGTGTCTGTGTGTGTGTGTGTCTGTGTGTGAATGTGTGTGTGTATGGGTGTGTGTGTATGTGTGTGTGTGTGAGGGGAGGAGTAGCAGGAATGATAATAAACAGACAAAAAGGGGTGGATCTGTGGACATCAGAGGGTTGAAATGAAGATTAGTTTGAATGGTTGATAAACCTGGAAAGTAGGACTGTAATGATTATTAGAGTAAGTCAACTTATCTAGTCAAATCTGTTCTGTTACGGCCTTAGATTAGTCAATTATATTTCCTATTAGCCTACAAACAGTATGTTTGGAGGCTCTGAACACAGTAATGTCACACATTATTTCACACATTTCTGATCCTACAGGCAGCAGTGAGCTACACAGTGACCCAATATGCAGGTGAAACCATCTAAAGTCCCTGAATATTTCAAATAGAGAAATAAATAAACCATACTTTGTAAAACAGGATCGGAATTGTCGTTGTCCGTGGACAAATCCACTATGACTTTGTTTTCCTCACATTTATTTGTTTTCCATACCTTGCTCCTAGTATACTGAACAAACATGCAACAATTTGCAAAATGTTATTGTGATACAGTTCATAAAAGTAAATTAGTCAATTAACAGATTCATTAGGCCTGAAGCTATGCATTTTACATTATTTGGCAATACAGCAACTTTATGCCCATATTAAAATGTCTGGGATCTTTTATTTCAGCTCAGGAAGCATTGGACCAAGACTTTACCTGCTGTTTAGATTTTGGTTCAATGTAAAAGCAAACACCACATAGACCGTGAATCATGTTTTTACTTTTTCGATTATTCAAATAATCTCGTATTAAGGTATAGAATAATTCATTTTCAAAATAATCCATAGCAGCACCCCTACTGGAGAGAAAATAATAATGTAATAATCAGTTGTTGTGTTTTCATGGAGGCCTTGCTGGTTGTGGGTGTTTCACCTCCATTTCTGATAGGAGGTCTGGTGGGGCTTCATCTATCAGACCTTTAGAAAATCCCATTGGGCAGGAAGTTGGGGACTTTGTCCTGCTGGGAGCTCAGGGCTGGTGGAGGTTCACCCACTCAAAAGAGTAGCTCATTTTAGTCCATTGTTGTAGTGTAAAACCTCTGTTGTATTATTATAATGTTAATGATTACTATGTCATATTAAATATAAAATAAACTACTATTACTCACCTCAGAGTCTCCAGTCTACATTGTGGTTCCTTCAGCAGAACAGAGAGTTTCTCCACTCCCGTATCCTTCAGGTCATTGTTACTCAGATCCAGTTCTTTCAGGTGTGAGGGGTTTGACTTCAGAGCTGAGACCAGAGAAGCACAGCCTTCCTCAGTGATTCTACAATCTGAAAGTCTGGAGAGAGATTATCATCATGTTACAAACAGAACAATAGTTCAGAATAACATTAGAATATCCTCTATATATTACATCATCGTAATGTCAACTTGTATAACTAACATTGCCAATAAATGACACTAGAATGTAATTTACTATATAGAAAATAATCAATGTACTCAGTCAATAAATATACTGTGTGTGTGTGTGAGAAGAGGTGAGTAGCAGGAATGATAAAAACAGACAAAGGGGGGGATCTGTGGACATCAGAGGGTTGAAATCAAGATTAGTTTGAATGGTTAGTAAACCTGGAAAGTAGGACTGCAAAGAGAATTAAACAAAGTCAACTTACTTAACTAGTAAAATCTGTTGGGTATTGGCTGTTGATGACTCATCATACTGCCTATTGCTTATTTTTGGAAACTCTGAACATAACAATCTCACACATTACCTGAAATATTTCTGATCCTACAAGCAGCAGTGAGCTACACAGTGACCCAATATACAGGTGAAACAATCCAACATCCCTGAATATTTCTTCTGCTGTCATGGTGCGGTGAGCAGCAGCGCCACCGTGCCATACATTCTGAGTTTCCAACACATACGAACACATCCCGGACTGTCACATGTTTTCAATCATTCACACCAGGTCCCAATTGATATTGTTTGTATGTGTTTAAATGTTTTCCCTCTGCTCCCCACATTGTAGTTGTTGCGTTTGGATGTCTTGTTATATGAAAGTACTTTGTACCCGTTGCCTGCTTTCGTTTTTGCTGCTTTAGTCAGCCCTTTTCTTTCATTGTGTTTTTTGTGCTCTGTGTTTGTTTTATTAAAGACTCATCACCAACTACTCCTGCCTGCAACTGGTTCCTTGCTCCGCAACACCCCATTCATTACACCTGCTGGGAGCTCAGGGCTGGTGGAGGTTCACCCATTAACAAAAGCCGCTGTTTTAGTCCCTTGTTGTAGTGTAAAACCTCTGTTGTATAATGATAATGATCACAATGTCATATTAACTATAAAAATAAACTACTATTACTCACCCCAGAGTCTCCAGTCTACATTGTGGATCCTCCAACAAAGCAGAGAGTTTAATCACTCCTGAATCCTCTGGCAGATTGTTACTCAGATCCAGTTCTTTCAGGTGTGAGGGGTTTGACTTCAGAGCTGAGACCAGAAAAGCACAGCCTTCCTCAGTGATTCCACAACCTGACAGTCTGGAGAGAGATTATCATGATGTCAAATAACAGAACAATAGTTCAGAATAACAATAGAATATCCTCCATGTATTACATCTTTGTCATGTCAGCATTAATTAAGGGCGTACTGTTAAAACTGACATTGCCTATATATATGACACGCAAATGTAACCCCTTTTATAGAAAACCATCAATGTTCTCAGTTAATAAATATACTGTGTGTGTGTGTGTGTTGAAGGTATTAGCAAGAACGATACTAAACTGAAAAACAGAGGTGGATTTGTGGACAACAGATGGTTTAAATTAAGATACATTTGAATGTTTGATAAACCTGGAAAGTAGGACTGTAACGACATTTACACTAAGTCAACATACTTATCTAGTAAAATATTTTCGGTTACGGTCTTTGATTAGTCAAATATAATTCCTATTAGCCTAAAGTACATACAGTATGTTTAGAAGCTCTGAACACAACAATCTCACACATTACCTGAAATATTTCTGATCCTACAGGCAGCAGTGAAAAACAGTGACCCAATACACAGGTGAAACAATCTAACATACCTGAATATTTCAAATAGAGAAATAATGAAACCGTATGTTGTAATATGGGCTCAGAATTGTCTTTCTCCATGGACACATCCACTATGATTTAACACTCAAAACCAGAGCATACAGACTAGGCTGGAACATCATATCAGTCTCTTCAAAAACATACGGTTATTGACCAATAAGGACTCAAATATTACTGTATGTGTAACAAAGTAATGTGTACATATGATTTAACACAGTCGTGACACTATCAGTTGAATTGATGTAATAGTGATTCACTATGATAAAGTTATATCTCTCACATTCTAAAGAATAAGAAAGCCACACTACTACGCTCAGATGCAATAATTTAATATCACACCAATGTTTCTACAGACAAGCTGTCTTCTTCAGGGTAGCAACAGGGTATATCTCTCACACTCACAGCTGGATGGAAAGGCAGACCTCGTCTGAGATCCTCAGACTCTGGGACCGATGGTCCGAAAAAAAAATAACTAGCTGATGGATTCAGACCATGTTCTCCCCAAAAAAACATATTGTCTAAATAACCCAGATATAGAAGATCACTTTAGTTGTTGGTTGTGTTTGGACACGGTATGTTCAAAGGTATGAATATATAAGGAAAATAGCTGCTTGAGACCACAGAGTTGTGAAGTTTCCCTGATTACGTTCCTTAGTTATATATCATGTTATTTTCATGAACTCAATATTTAATGCCATAGAAGAAGTGGCCAGGTGATCACAAAGATGACTGAATCATTGCTAATAAAATGTAAAAAGGTCATTATTTTCATGCTGGTTTAATTATAGAAGAGCAGTGAACATTTATATTGTACCAGTGAACAGTGGACTTTACCAGGAGGTTGGGGACTTTGTCCTGCTGGGAGCTCAGGGCTGGTGGAGGTTCACCCATTGACAACAGCAGCTGTTTTTAGTCCCTTGTTGTAGTGTAACACCTCTGTTATATTGTTATAATGTTAATGATCACTATGTCATATTAAATATAAAAAGAACCTACTATTACTCACCTCAGAGTCTCCAGTCTACAATGTGGGTCTTTCAGCAGAGCAGAGAGCTTCTCCACTCCCGTATCCTTCAGGTCATTGTTACTCAGATCCAGTTCTTTCAGGTGTGAGGGGTTTGACTTCAGAGCTGAGACCAGATAAGTACAGCCTGTCTTTGTGATTCCACAACCTGACAGTCTGGAAAGAGATTATCATGATGACACAAACAGAACAAAAGTTCAGAATAACATTAGAATATCCTCTATATATTACATCATTATCATGTCAACTCTACTTAAGGACAAACTTTTAAAACTGACATTGCCTATATATATGACACACAAATGTAACCTCCTACACAGAAATATATCAGTGCTGTCATGTCAACATATATTGTAGATGTAAAAAGAGGGTTTGTGTGTGTGTGTGTGGTGGGGGGGGGGTTAATTTGTGGGGGGTAATTTGCATGACTGTACTTACAGAGCAGTTCTGCAGGTTTTGATCACTGGCAACAACCCCAGAAGACCTTCCTCTGATGTGGAGTATTTCTTCAGGTCAAACACATCAATCTCCTCTTCTGAAGTCAGTAACACAAATACCAGAGCTGACCACTGTGCAGGTGACAGTTCTTCTCTGGAGAGACGTCCTGAACTCAGGTACCTTTGGATCTCCTCCACTAGAGAATGGTCATTCAGTTCATTCAGACAGTGGAACAGATTGATGCACCTCTCTGAAGAGGGACTCTCCCTGATCTTCTCCTTGATGTACTTGACTGTTTCTCTGTGGGTCTGTGAGCTGCTTCTGGTCTTTGTCAGTAGACCTTGTAAATGCTTCTGATTTGACTCCAGTGAGAGACCCAGAAGGAAGCGGAGGAAAAGGTCCAAGTGTCCAGTCTTACTCTGTAAGGCTTTATCCACAGCAATCTTGTAGAATTTGACTTGAGACTTTTTTTTTAACCACATTAAAACTTTACTGATGGTTGATTGTTGTTCATACATTTTATTTCTGTTGTTGTTGATTAATGAGCAAAAAACATATACAGCAGCTAGAAACTCCTGAATGCTCAGATGGACAAAGCAGAACACCTTGTTCTGGTTCAGCTCACATTCCTCTTTAAAGATCTGTGTACAGACTCCTGAGTAAACTGATGCTTCATTGATATCAATGCCACACTCTTTCAGGTCTTCTTCATAGAAAATCAGATTGCCTTTCTGTAGCTGTTGAAAAGCCAGTTTTCCCAGTGTCAGAATGATCTCTTTATTCCAGTGTGGATCAGTCCCTTTTTTCCCATCATACTTTACATTCCTGTGTGTGGACTGAAACACAAGGAAGTGTGAGTACATGTCTGTTAGGGTCTTGGGCAGCTCTACTTTATCATCTGTAGTCAAGATGTACTCAAGGATTGTGCCAACGATCCAACAGAAGACTGGTATGTGACACATGATGTGGAGGCTCCTTGATGTCTTTATGTGTGAGATGATTCTGCTGGCCAGGTCCTCATCACTGAATCTCTTCCTGAAGTACTCCTCTTTCTGTGGGTCTTTGAACCCTCTCACCTCTGTCACCAGGTCAACACACCCTGAAGGGATCTGATTGGCTGCTGCCGGTCTGGTAGTTATCCAGAGGAGAGCAGAGGGAAGCAGATTTCCCTTGATGAGGTTTGTCAGCAGCACATCCACTGAGGTTGACTCTGTGACATTAAACACACACTCATTGTTGTAGAAGTCTAGGGGTAATCTACACTCATCCAGACCATCAAAGATGAACACAACTTTGCAATTGTCAAAGTTGGAGAATCCTGGAGTTTCAAAACACTTATCAATAAGATGTAACAAACTTAATTTGTCCTTTAACACATTCAGATTTCGGAATGGAAATGGAAATATACACTGGATGTCCTGATTAGCTTTTCCTTGAACCCAGTCCAGAATGAACTTCTGCACAGACACTGTTTTTCCAATTCCAGCCACACCCTTTGTAAGAACGGTTCTGATTGGGTTGTCGTGTCCAGGTGTGGGTTTGAAGATGTCATTACATTTGATTGCTGTCTCTGGTCTTGCTTGTTTCCTGGTTGTTTTCTCAATCTGTCTCACCTCATGTTCATTATTGACCTCTCCACTTCCACCCTCTGTGATGTAGAGCTCTGTGAAGATGTTATCCAGATGTTTTGTCTTTCCTTGTTTATCTATACCCTCAGATATTTTTTCAGACATATTCTTCAGCTTCTCTTTGAGCTTTTTAATTTCAGTTTGGCACACCACAGCACAGTCATCTAAATTACCAAACAAGGATAAGAGTGTTATGCAACAAAAGTGTACTGTACTCAATATGTGATGGAATATTAAATATGAGAAATAAAATAAGAAAGGGAGAAAGGTATATTACTAATTATCAGTCATTTGCATTTCAAGAAATACCTTGTAAACCATTCAAAAAGGTATTTCATACATTTACTTGAATGGACAAGAAGTTTGCATACATACAAGACAACACATTTTATTTAAACTGGAAGTAAATATTACCTGTATTGCAGTTCTCCATTAATCTCTCAGCAAGATCGTTCCGGTTCATCTTTTTCAAGACCGCCATTGAGTTCTTCATAGCATTGCCATGGGTGTAGGTCTGCACCATCATATCCACTGTGACTTCTCTGTCAGCATCCTCTAACTTGCTCTTAGGGATGCTGCAAAAGTCTTTCTGAAGGATCATCTCATCAGCATGCTGCAGGTACCATTGAAATGTCTTCAACTCTTTTTTGCCCAGCTTTTGCAGAGTAGCCAGCAGCAGCTCTCGAGCAGCAGTAGCCATTCCAGATCCCCAGATACTTGGAAAAACACAGTAGGATCCTCAATGTAAATTTAGAAAATTTTGTTTAGAAAGGTCTTAAGGTCGAGCAGCAGTGGCCATTCCAGATCCCCAGATACTGGGAAAAACACAGTAGGATCCTCAATGTAAATTTAGAAAATTTTGTTTAGAAAGGTCTTAAAGAAAGATACAAATGCTTTAATATCCAGTACAACCCTACAGCCTTGTTGAGGAGAATTCTGTAGATAACAATGTCATTTAATTTGCAGGCCACCAAAATATTTTTTGGGGAAGTTGGTTTTGCAGTGCATTTCCTATATCTACAGTATAACATGTAAAGCCTCAGGATATAACAGGATCTTCAAACTAAGTACCGGTCTCCTGAGCCTCTGCAGCACAGACACGTCCATGATGACCACAAACACACCGCAGGATATTAAAACAGATTGATACAAACGTGGTCCTTAACTAGTGCAAATGTGCATATTCCTATTATGTCACATGGCGCAAACAAGGGTATAGTGATGTGGGGCTCTGTTCCCATTGAGCAAAGGATGTTGCAAAATACATTGAAAAGACATTGAAAAGACGTCTTTCAAATTATTTTGCTCAGTGGCTTTTCACTGCTGTTTACCCACCTCTTGTAGGCAGGAGCTCATGAAGGTTAGGCTGCCTGGTGTTTAATAACCTTTGTGGCTCCTTTCATAAAGACACACTTGCTTCCAGGCAGAAGGAAGCACTCCTAGCACCACCCACTGCTAGCACCTCTGGCAGTTGTAACACCTCAAAGTCTTGACAACATATGGCCTCACAGAATAACTCATATCTCCATGGTAACCATAATATGCAGCACACTGTCCTCAGAACACAACAGAACTGTCAGACTGTGCCCCCGAACACCATCCCTCAACGCTTGCAGCCTTTGAACTTTCATAAGCCGCCTCACCTCAAATTACCCTCAATTTCTCTACTATCAAAACTCAAAGTCCCCCCAGTTATCACCCCTTTGACCCATTGCTTCCCTGTCTGAGCCTCCACCCGGCTCGACCCCACCTTAAGACCTCCTACCTGCTTCACCCCCAAGGCCCTATTTCTCTGCTCCTGATCCCTACACACTATGACAACCTCCCCCCCCTTCAACACATTAGCCCCCACCACATCCCCTACTTCTTTGTGGATTGCAGCTGTTTGTTTCATTGGACTCATCCCCCCTACACCCCCACCCTCCATAAACATCAGCACTATTGTGTTGCCCATATCCATGTCACCTGCTTCTGACCCTTCCTCCCTTCCTCCACACTACCCTCTCCCCCTCCCCTGTCACCATTACCATTACCCATACTGTCAACCATACGTCTCTTGTTCCCCTCTCCCTCCATTACCCATACTGTCAACCATACGTCTCTTGTTCCCCTCTCCCTCCATTACCCATACTGTCAACCTTACGTCTCTTGTTCCCCTCTTCCTCCATTACCCATACTGTCAACCTTACGTCTCTTGTTCCCCTCTCCCTCCATTACCCATACTGTCAACCTTACGTCTCTTGTTCCCCTCTTCCTCCATTACCCATACTGTCAACCTTACGTCTCTTGTTCCCCTCTCCCTCCATTACCCATACTGTCAACCTTGCGTCTCTTGTTCCCCTCTCCCTCCATTACCCATACTGTCAGATGTAGTCTCTTGTTCCCCTCTCCCTCCATTACCCATACTGTCAACCTTACGTCTCTTGTTCCCCTCTCCCTCCATTACCCATACTGTCAAATGTAGTCTATTGTTCCCCTCTCCCTCCATTACCCATATTGTCAACTGTAATCTCTTGTTCCCCTCTCCCTCCATTACCCATACTGTCAAATGTAGTCCCTTGTTCCCCTCTTCCTCCATTACCCATACTGTCAAATGTAGTCTCTTGTTCCCCTCTCCCTACATTACACATACTGTCAAATGTAGTCTCTTGTTCCCCTCTCCCTCCATTACCCATACTGTCAGATGTAGTCTCTTGTTCCCCTCTCCCTACATTACCCACACTGTCAGATGTAGTCTCTTGTTCCCCTCTCCCTCCATTACCCATACTGTCAAATGTAGTCTCTTGTTCCCCTCTCCCTCCATTGCCCATACTGTCAACTGTAGTCTCTTGTTCCCCTCTCCCTCCATTGCCCTGTCCAATCTTTTCAAACCCCCTTGGGTACCTCCCCTATCCCGTTCCTTATGCTTACCAGTCTTGCCCTTAACTGTACCGCTATGCTCCACAGCTGCGTCACTCACCCCTCCAATATCGCCCATCCTGACCCAGGCACAACACAACCATGCCCAACCATCACCGCCAACAGGCCCTTGTAACAAAATAATACAAACAAAGAAAATGCTCCCATGCTGTTGAAAACAAGAATCGAGCTAGCTGATGGGCTAATATTGAAGGCAGTCATATGACATTACCCAGGCCTCATGTTAATGATCCTTTTCCTTCTTGATGGTGTCGCACCATGGGGTTTAAACATGAGCACATGCGCATCAGAGGCTACAGTCCTCCTGTCATATTTGTACAACTGGACGGCATTATATTTTACTTGTACAAGTGACTGTATAATCGCCAAAAACACAATATCACATTACGATCTCGAACGAATAACTATGTTAAGCTTCTTTACACTACTATTGTGGACTCTCATTATGGCCCGAAGAGAGATTCACCCACGTGATAATTTAATGTGGCCTAGACACAGGAGTTTCTAGGTCTCACTTGTACGAATAACAATGAAGCTTCTATACACCAGTCTACGCCCTACTCAACTAGACTGGACTTTCCATACCCACACAGAAAGGTCCCACACAATAAAAATCAGGGCGTAGATAGGGGAATTAAGTAGGTCATCTTCAACTGCAAAAATGCAAAATGAGCCCCTAACCCAGCAAGCAACACGCCACCGGCCCACTAGCTTTCTCCCGCTGCGGCCGCCGAACGTTTCTGCAAATCTGCAGGCTTTTTGTTTTACAGCGCGCTTGGCAGTCGGCCATTTTCATCACAATGCCTTCCAACAATACCCTGATCAGCAGCTCACCAGCGGCCCGACGGGGGCTAGCTGCTTTTTTGCACTAAACCCAGTGGGATGCCTCATGCCCCAATATTAGGTTTTATTTATAATAATCCTTTACAATAATTTTGGTCATATCACAAATGACAATGTACTGAATTAAATATAAACAGTTTTTTTCAAATAAGGCAAGATGCATAATTTTTTTTTTAAAACAGGCATTGTACAGCAAGCGTACAAAATAAACATGTGAAAAATAAATCCAATCCCTCGGGGATACAGGAGATGTGTATGTACGTATCACATACAGTGGGGCAAAAAGGTATTTAGTCAGCCACATTAGTCTCACAGTTGAAGTGTACCTATGATGATAATTACAGGCCTCTCTCATCTTTTTAAGTGGGAGAACTTGCACAATTGGTGGCTGACTAAATACTTTTTTGCCCCACTGTACAGTGGGGAGAACAAGTACTTGATATACTGCCGATTTTGCAGGTTTTCCCACTTACAAAGCATGTAGAAGTCTGTTATTTTTATCATAGGTACTCTTCAACTGTGAGTGACAGAAACAAAAATCCAGAACATCACATTGTATGATTTTTAAGAAATTAATTAGCATTTTATTGCATGACATAAGTATTTGATACTTATGTATCAGAACTTAATATTTGGTACAGAAACCTTTATTTGCAATTACAGAGATCATATGTTTCCTGTAGTTCTTGACCAGGTTTGCACACACTCCAGCAGGGATTTTGGCTCACTCCTCCATACAGACCTTCTCCAGATCCTTCAGGTTTCGGGGCTGTTGCTGTGCAATACAAACATTCAAAGATTTTGTATGGGGTTCAGGTCTGGAGACTGGCTAGGCCATTCCAGGACCTTGAGATGCTTCTTACGGAGCCACTCATTAGTTGCCCTGGCTGTGTGTTTCGGGTCGTTGTCATGCTGGAAGACCCAGCCACAATCCATCTTCAATGGTCTTACTGAGGTAAGGAAGTTGTTAGCCAAGATCTCGCGATACATGGCCCCATCCATCCTCGATGTTTCCACCTCGATGCTTCATGGCTGGGATGGTGTTCTTGGGGTTGTACTCATCCTTCTTCTTCCTCCAAACACAGCGAGTGGAGTTTAGACCAAAAAGCTCTATTTTTGTCTCATCAGACCACATGACCTTCTCCCATTCCTCCTCTGGATCATCCAGATGGTCATTGGCAAACTTCAGAAGGGCTTGGACTTGCGCTGGCTTGAGCAAGGGGACCTTGCGTGCCCTACAGGATTTTAATCCATGAGGGTGTAGTGTGTTACTAATGGTTTTCTTTGAGACTGTGGTCCCAGCTCTCTTCAGGTCATTGACCAGGTCCTGCCAGGTTGTTATGGGCTGATCCCTCACCTTCCTGATGATCATTGATGCCCCACAAGGTGAGATCTTGCATGGAGCCCCAGACCGAGGGAGATTGACCGTCATCTTGAACTTCTTCCATTTTCTAATAATTTCCCCAACAGTTGTTGCCTTCTCACCAAGCTGTTTGCCTATTGTCCTGTAGCCCATCCCAGCCTTGTGCAGGTCTACAATTGTATTCCTGATGTCCTTACACACCTCTCTGGTCTTGGCCATTGTGGAGAGGTTGGAGTCTGTTTGATTGAGTGTGTGGACAGGTGTCTTTTATACAGGTAACGAGTTCAAACAGGTGTAGTTAATTCAGGCAATGAATGGAGAACAGGAAAGAAAAACTAACAGGTCTGTGAGAGCTGGAATTCTTACTGGTTGGTAGGTGATCAAATACTTATGTAATGTAATAAAATGCAAATTAATTATTTAAAAATCATACAATGTGATTTTCTGGATTTTTGTTTTAGATTCCATCTCTCACAGTTGAAGTGTAGCTATGATAAAAATGACAGACCACTACATGCTTTGTAAGTAGGAAAACCTGTAAAATTGGCAGTGTATTAAATACTTGTTCTCCCCACTGTATATATATATAAATATTTATATATATTTTTTTTATATATAGTATTTAACTATAATGTGTGAAAGGATTTCACTATTGTGTGTGAGAGGTGTTTCAGTAAAACCGGAAAGCCTTCCGGTCAACAAAAATGCACAATTCACAGCGTGATTCACGTGTTGATCGTCTGCCACGTTGTTCACAACACTAATCTGCCCAACATCCTGCAAGCCTAACTGAGGCAGCAGCGTTACTTCACACTGTGCTGGTGTCAGCAGAGACCATCAGAACCTTGTCAAATGCCACAACAGTCGGGCAGCGTTTCAGTAGTGTATATAAGAGCGTTTCACTTGTATGTATGAGAGCTTTTCAGTAGTGTATATAAGAGTGTTTCACTTGAATGTATGAGAGTGTTTCAATTGTATGTATGAGAGCTTTTCAGTACTGTATATAAGAGCGTTTCACTTGTATGTATGAGAGCTTTTCAGTAGTGCATATAAGAGTGTTTCACTTGAATTTATGAGAGTGTTTCAATTGTATGTATGAGAGCTTTTCAGTAGTGTATATAAGAGTGTTTTACTTGTATGTATGAGAGCTTTTCAGTACTGTATATAAGAGCGTTTCACTTGTATGTATGAGAGCTTTTCAGTAGTGTATATAAGAGCGTTTTACTTGTATGTATGAGAGCTTTTCAGTAGTGTATATAAGAGCGTTTTACTTGTATGTATGAGAGCTTTTCAGTAGTGTATATAAGAGCGTTTCACTTGAATGTATGAG
This sequence comes from Esox lucius, assembly GCF_011004845.1. Taxonomy (NCBI): domain Eukaryota; kingdom Metazoa; phylum Chordata; class Actinopteri; order Esociformes; family Esocidae; genus Esox; species Esox lucius. The sequence continues at coordinate 12,763,233 of NC_047579.1, forward strand.
AGCTTTTCAGTAGTGTATATAAGAGCGTTTCACTTGTATGTATGAGAGCTTTTCAGTACTGTATATAAGAGCATTTCACTTGAATGTATGAGAGCTTTTCAGTAGTGTATATAAGAGCGTTTCACTTGTATGTATGAGAGCTTTTCAGTAGTGTATATAAGAGCGTTTCACTTGTATGTATGAGAGCTTTTCAGTAGTGTATATGAGAGTGTTTCACTTGTATGTATAAGAGCTTTTCAGTAGTGTATATAAGAGCGTTTCACATGTGTTTGTGAGAAGTAATTCTGAATAATGTCCCTGACGGCCACTCATAGCTATGTATGTGACTCAACGTTCAATAATCTTCAGTCCAATGTCAAAAAAAATCTTGATCTTCGTTTGTTTCGGGAGAACTGTCCCCCATGAAGCGAGTAAAGTCGAGGCTAGGCGAGTAGTTGAGCTGGTAACATGCAGTGGTAAAGGGCCATTAGTTCGGGAAAAAAATGATGGTACGCAATGGCGAGACACGGCTGTTTCTATGTGTTTAATGTACATGTCTAAACAAAGGTCCTTTACAAAAGCAAAAGTGCATAAGTCTATTTTATTGATAAACTACCAGTGTCGCCCCTCCAAGAACTGCCACCTTAACGTGGTGGAAGGGTTTGAGTACCCGAGTGACTCTAGGAGCTATGTTGTCTGGGGCTATATGCCCCTGGTAGGGTCTCCCAGGGCAAACAGGTCTTAGGCGACGGGTCAGACTAAGAGCGGTTCAAAACCCCCTTAATGAAGAATAACTTCAACGCCCACGTGGGCAACGACAGTGACACCTGGAGGGGTGTGATTGGGAGGAACGGCCCCCCTGATCTGAACCCGAGTGGTGTTCAGTTATTGGACTTCTGTGCTAGTCACAGTTTGTCCATAACGAACACCATGTTCAAGCATAAGGGTGTCCATCAGTGCACGTGGCACCAGGACACCCTAGGCCGCAGGTCAATGATCGACTTTGTTGTCGTCTCATCTGACCTGCGGCCGTATGTCTTGGACACTCGGGTGAAGAGAGGGGCGGAGCTGTCAACTGATCACCACCTGGTGGTGAGTTGGATCCGATGGCGGGGGAGGAAGCTGGACAGACTCGGCAGGACCAAGCGTACTGTAAGGGTCTGCTGGGAACGTCTGGCCGAGTCTCCTGTCAGAGAGATCTTTAACTCCCACCTCCGGCAGAGCTTCGACTGGATCCCGAGGGAGGTTGGAGATATTGAGTCCGAGTGGGCCATGTTCTCCACCGCCATTGTTGAAGCGGCTGCTCGGAGCTGTGGCCGTAAGGTCTCCGGTGCCCGTCGAGGCGGCAATCCCCGAACCCGGTGGTGGACACCGGAAGTAAGGGATGCCGTCAAGCTGAAGAAGGAGTCCTATCAGTCCAGGTTGGCTTGTGGGACTCCTGAGGCAGCTGACGGGTACCGACAGGCCAAGCGGGCTGCAGCCCGGGTGGTTGTGGAGGCAAAAACTCGGGCCTGGGAGGAGTTCGGTGAGGCCATGGAGAAGGACTATCGGCTGGCCTCGAAGAGATTCTGGCAAACCATCCAGCGCCACAGGAGAGGGAAACAGTGCCCAACCAACGCTGTTTACAGTACAGGTGGACAGCTGTTGACCTCAACTGAGGATGTCGTCGGGCGGTGGAAAGAGTACTTCGAGGATCTCCTCAATCCCTCTGACACGTCTTCCATTGAGGAAGCAGAGGATGAGGGCTCAGAGGTGGACTCGTCCATCACCCGGGCTGAAGTCACAGAGGTGGTCAAGAAACTCCTCGGTGGCAAGGCACCGGTGGTGGATGAGATCCGCCCTGAGTACCTCAAGTCTCTGGATGTTGTGGGGCTGTCTTGGTTGACACGCCTGTGCAACATCGCGTGGCGGTCGGGGACAGTGCCTCTGGGATGGCAGACCGGGGTGGTGGTCCCTCTTTTTAAGAAGGGGGACCGGAGGGTGTGTTCCAACTATAGGGGGATCACATTTCTCAGCCTCCCCGGGAAAGTCTATGCCAGGGTTCTGCAGAGGAGAATACGGCCGATAGTAGAACCTCGGATTCAGGAGGAACAGTGTGGTTTTCGTCTGGGCCGTGGAACAATGGACCAGCTCTATACCCTCTACGGGGTGTTGGAGGGTTCATGGGAGTTTGCCCAACCAATCCACATGTGTTTTGTGGATTTGGAGAAGGCATTCGACTGTGTCCCTCGCGGCATCTTGTGGAGGGTGCTTGGGGAATATGGGGTCCTGGGTCCTTTGCTAAGGGCTGTCAGGTCCCTGTACAACCGAAGCAGGAGCTTGGTCCGCATTGCCGGCAGTAAGTCAGACTTGTTCCCAGTGCATGTTGGACTCCGGCAGGGCTGCCCTTTGTCACCGGTTCTGTTCGTAATTTTAATGGACAGAATTTCTAGGCGCAGCCAGGGGCCGGAGGGTGTCAGGTTTGGGGACCACACGATTTAGTCTCTGCTCTTTGCAGATGATGTTGTCATGTTGGCCCCTTCTAACCAGGACCTTCAGCATGCACTGGGATGGTTTGCAGCCGAGTGTGAAGCGGTAGGGATGAAAATCAGTACCTCCAAATCCGAGGCCATGGTCCTCAGTCGGAAAAGGTGGCTTGCCCACTTCAGGTTGGTGGAGAGTGCCTGCCTCAAGTGGAGGAGTTTAAGTATCTAGGGGTCTTGTTCACGAGTGAGGGAAGGATGGAACGGGAGATTGACAGACGGATCGGTGCAGCTTCTGCAGTAATGCAGTCGATGTATCGGTCTGTCGTGGTGAAGAAAGAGCTGAGCCGCAAGGCGAAGCTCTCGATTTACCAGTCAATCTACGTTCCTACTCTCACCTATGGTCATGAGCTTTGGGTCATGACCAAAAGGACAAGATCCCGGATACAGGCGGCCGAAATGAGCTTTCCCTGCAGGGTGGCTGGGCGATCCCTTAGAGATAGGGTGAGAAGCTCGGTCACCCGGGAGGAGCTCAGAGTAGAGCCGCTGCTCCTCCACATCGAGAGGGGTCAGCTGAGGTGGCTTGGGCATCTTTTTCGGATGCCTCCGTCCCACCGGGAGGAGACCCCGGGGAAGACCTAGGACACGCTGGAGGGACTATGTCTCCCGGCTGGCCTGGGAACGCCTCGGTGTCCCCCCGGAAGAGCTAGAGGAAGTGTCTGGGGAGAGGGAAGTCTGGGCATCCCTGCTTAGACTGCTGCCCCCGCGACCCGGCCCCGGATAAGCGGAAGAAGATGGATGGATGGATGGAACTACCAGTGTTGACCAAAATGTTGTACACTAAGATTTAACAATATTAAAATAAAGTTAATACAAATAATCAGTACAACAATAAAAGGGGTACAATTGCATCTTTGCTGGAAGAAAATGGCAACACAAGCAGATACATTAGTTCACAACACACGCCCTGTCTTTGGCGGATATTCGCCAGCGTAAAGCAGGCGGGCCGCTGGTGGAAAGCCGCCTGAGATGCAAACTGAGATCAGGAGAAAAGCGGCAAAAGCTGGTGGCCCGTTGGCTGCCGGTGGGGCGCCATCGATTGGCTGCCGGTGGGTTGAAATAATGATTGCGTAACCCAGTCATCAAGGAAGAAAGTAATTCAGTTATTTATTGCAGAATTTGATGGTCTTTTGTCCATGATGTTACAGACTCAATCTTACGAACTTTTCTCAAAGAAACTTCCGGTTATACTTTATAGACATCGCAGTCCAAAATACACATCACCAGTGGTTAATTTGAGCCGGATCCGGCCGGAAACAAGAACCAGCACCTCTCAGATTTTCCTCAGTTAGTTCCGGCACCTACTTTTCACAGATCCGATCATCTGCGCATGACTTGTCTTTTTCCATCAGTGTTCGCTTTGCACTCTAAAAATTCTACTATAAGCAATCAGAGTTCATAAAGTTGACTCTTCCTAGAGCTTCTTGTAGCCTCAGCACTGCCTGAAAAGATTGTGAGAGTTTTAGCTTTTTGTTTTCCGCTATTTGTGCTACCGATGTGCTGTAGCTTATTTACGTCAATTTGCCAACCGGATCCATGTCTTTCGTGCCCCCCAATGTGTTACGGGACCTTCCGATTTGCAAACTATGGCTGATGTCCACCAGATACTTCAACATTTTGAGTATGTTATTTTTGTCGGATGCCCTGTACGTAGTTTTTCGTACATGACACACATGCTTTCGCAAGGCAATACGGTTGGAAGCAGGAAAAATATTATTTTTTCAGTCTCTAATGAACCTCTGACAAAAGTGCATATTACTACTGGGACATCAACTCCAAAAATGCAGCCTGGAGCAGGATTGCTACTAGAGTTATATCTGCGCAGTTGAATGAGATAAACTACTATAATTGTGGAAAATAGGTGCTGGTGATTCAGCTAAGTTAGAGCAGAATGGTTTGTATTGGACAGTAGTTTGATACAATGCAAGCTAACAACAAGACAACTAATTATTTAATTAGTTTTGAGTTTGTTAGGTAGGCTACTGTAGCCACTTGAATTATTTTATTTAGCAGATTATCAAATTTACCATGAACAATATAGATTTGACATTGTAAATAATATAACATTTGATAAACCTGACACGTTTTTATTAGTTGGCTATGGTCATGCTGTGTGCCACTCGTTGCCATGTACTCCTTTCATTGGAAACTTGAACTTCCATCGGATCGACTGTAAAACCATGCACAAGTTGAAAATATTGAACGCTTGCATTACACCAAACGCACCGCAATGCAGCACCGCATTGAAAACTTACCTTTTCGGATTGCTTCATTGACAATGAAAGACTTCAGGCGCAACACAACAAGCTTGACGTACCTGGTGGACACGTACGCCCCCGCAGTGTGTCTCACTGCTGGACATCAATGACAAAGACCAGCTATATGTCCATCACCTGCCGCTACATAGAGGCCTTTAAATTGTCCTCTCACCTCCTGGACTGTTTTGTCTTAACTGAGAGGCACACTGCAACTCACCTAGCAAGTGAACTCACAAGAGAAACACATGAATGGGGTGTTACTCAAAAAGTGGTGGCTTGTGTAAGTGAAAATGCAGGTAACATACAAAGTGCACTGGACTTTCTGGGATGGGCCCAGTTTGCTTGCTTCACTCATACACTTAACCTTGTGGTGAGAGAGGGCCTGAAGAATATTCATGACACAGTGCCAAATTTTCTCAAAAATGCTTAGCTATTAGCTAGCCATCTATAATAATCTTTGTACAACAGTACACTTCAGTTCCGTTACAAACGTTTTGTTGCCCACTTTATCTCAGCAAAATTGTAAAGAGCTGTATGGAAAACCTGTAGTGTAGCGGGGACATCCCTGTTCTTCAATATTCTGACCCTGGTTCAATTCCCCTTTAAGATGTTCCAAATATTGTATTTCACAAATGTATAGCCACTTGGTACGTTTCAGCCTTCACACAACAATATATATCCCCTCTGTAATACCATGATTCTCCTATATTTAGAATAATTGTTTTATGTGACCCTTATATACTGTTATTTTCTTCCAAAGACACAAATCAGCCATGGAGTGATTGGAGTCATTGTTTTCGTTATAAGTATGATGTTTAGCTATTAGCTATATAGTCTTTATGCAAGACTACTCTTTAGTTCCATTAATAAATGTTCTTTTGTCCACGTTACTTCAGCAAAAATGTAATGGCTGAGGTAAAAGTTGCATTCTGCTGTTTAAATAGTGTAATGATTAAAGACAGTCTGCCACATAGAAAACCAGGGATTTAAACTTGCCAGCGAGAACAACATTCATCCCTTCTAATCGGCTGAACTAGGATTGCCTGGCTCCTTTTATGGTTCAAAGGGGTTTTTGTTTTGTTTTGATTTCTTCTCCTTCGATTGGACATCCTGACTACTAGCAGCATTGGACATTTGTTAATAGCAAAACATTTCTCTAGTGAGAGCATGCAGTGAGATGCTTCCTGTGCCCTGCTCGCAGCTTTAATTTTTATATTATAACTGCTGTTACTTAATACAGCGGTCCCCAACCCCCGGGTCATTTGGTACCGGGCCGCAGAGAAAGAATAAATAACTTCGATTATTTCAGTTTTATTTATTATCTGAGTCTCAACAATGTTTTATTTTGAAAAATGACCGGATTCTCTCTGATACATCCGTCTATGACCACTCTTGACGCTTGTCTCGGTCACGTGATACGTTGCCGCGAAAATTAACCCCTCAAGCTAGCAAAATTAGTAAAACACAAACTTCTTTGGAATGTTTCTTTGCGAAGGGGAAAATGCCCAGTGAGGAGACAGAAGAAGATCCTACGACTTCCAAGAAAAAGAAAGCTGCATTTAACAGACAATACCAGGAGTCCTACTTAAAATATGGATTAATCGCAACAGGTGATTCCCGCAAATTCGAGTCCACTGAGAGCATCATACTTGGTGGTTAATCGTATTGATAATGCTAAGAACCCATTCACCATTGGTGAAGAATTGATCCTGCCCGCCACTAAAGACATTTGCCGTGAACTTCAAGGAGAGGCTGCGGTTAAAAAGATAGCACAGATGCCTCTTTCAGCTAGCACCGGCACTCGGCGCATTGAGGAAATAGCAGAGGACATTGAGACACAATTGTTGGAGAGGATTAATACATCACTGTGGTACGCATAGGCGCCGATTTATGTTTTCCTCCGTGGGTGCTCATAGGCGCACGCCATTTATATATATATATATATATATACACACCTATATATACCTATATATACACACCTATATATACACCTATATATACATATATAAACGCACTACGCACACCTATTCATTTACTTATTAATAAAGCCGTAAAGTAGATCTTTCAAAATTTACCACTTATCACAAATACAGGATTGGAGATGAAAAGGTTAACTGACACGTAGGCCTAACCGCGATCAGTTCGTGGGAAATTAATGTTTTGCGCTATTATCTAAATATCGATAAAAAAAAACGACACAGTTTCTGGGAGCTTCTCCCTAATTTCTGCTACGAGTTTTTGATAGTGGCATTTTTTCATCTGAGAAACGCTGTGATTGGTGGATAGGGAGCACCCGGAGCAGGCGACTGGTTATATGTCGCTGTCACTAACATCGACATAACCAATCACAGTGTGACAGACGCTTTACATATCACCAACGGCAAGTTTAATTTTAAATGAATGTAGCCTACTGGCGGACTGGCGGTCTGGCACACGTGGGTGCTCGTGCTCGGTATTTTCGTGGGTGCTCGCTATTTTCCGTGGGTGCTCGAGCCCCGGAGCACCCACGGTATCGGCGCCTATCATAGACTGTATATATAATGGACGACGCCCTTTCACTCTTTTCCATTGGTGAAAAATGAAGCCACCAGTGTCCTGATACGGCGCTGACATCTTGGACTTGCGTCTGCGCAGATAGCGATCTTGGGACCAGTTCTGCGCAGTAGTTATGCGCAGTAGCGAGAAGGAAGTAAAGCCCTAAAGCCGCGAAATCAACGGCCCCACCCCTGTGCCCCGCCCTCACTCTCCCTCGCAGAATGCGCATACCGTAATCAATCGCAAGTCCAAGTACAGTACAACCTTTGCTTGTTAAACCTAGACGATATGTTATAGCTTAACTTACATCATGTTTAACCTTAATTTAGAATAGGCATAATACAAAAATAATTGGTAACTTCTAGCTAACGATCACCTGCTAGCTATTAACATGGCTATTAACGAGGCTTGTTGTCTTTTAGCTAACGTTAGCTAGCCCATTACATTTATTTACTAATTAAATAGCTTATAAATTTAACTTACCGAAAAAAATTCAAAGATCGATTGGAAATGCCAGATCGGTTAGCACAATGTACTGCAGAACAACCCATTATGTCCGTGTGAAATTATAGAAATGTAGAGATTAAATGTAAAGTTCCAATCTCCTCAGTCCTCCGAAGATTCAGTGGCTCCTCGGCTCAGATAGCTGTCAATCACAGCTGTGAATCACGACGTCACACCACCGTTTTTAGAGCATTAAATAACTAACTAAAAACAAACTTATTTTAAAAACAAACTCTTGAATTTACATTAGGGTGATACAAACTACAGTAAATGACAGAAACCAGCTTCGGAAAAAATATATTTGAAGGGTAATTTAATTGTTTAGTTGGTCTCGCGTCCCATTGAATAACATGGGGAGGGCGGGATTTATGACCTATACTGGGACCACTCACCAGGGGGCGATCGAGACGTTTTGGCTTCACTTTTCAGGGCTTGTGCGGCACGCTTGGCGCCTATGGTGGTAAGCACTCCAGGTTGACGAGTCTACAGATAACAAGGCAATACTACTTGTTTATGTGCGATATCTTCATCAGGAGGATGTGCATGAGGATATGTTATGTGCACTATCGTTGCCAACCAAAACCACAGCCGCAGAACTAGTCAAACCGCTGGATGATAATATATAAGGAAAACTGAAATGGTCCTTTTGTGTCGGCATATGCACAGACGGAGCTGCTGACATGGCCGTCTGTCTGGTTTAACTACTCGGATTAAGGAGGTTGCACCTGAATGTGAGTCTACGCATTGTGTCAACTCGCGCCTATACAAGCAGCTTTGTGAGGGGATGGACGCGCAGCACAGGCACCCTCTCTTATACACAGAAATAAGATGGTTATTAGGATTAGGGTTAGGGTAAGGGAGATCGCTGGCCAGAGTGTTTGAATTACGAGAGCCGCTGCAGAGATTTTTCTGTGGCAGCACATTTCAGTGACGAGGAATGGGTCGCAAAACTTGCTTACTTGTGCGACATATTCAACCTGCTCAATTAACTCAATCTGTCACTTCAGGGGAAAATGACAACTGTCTTCAAGTTGGCAGATAAAGTAGCTGCATTTAAAGCCAAACTGGATTTGTGGTGATGGCACATGAACAGAGGTATATTTTACATGTTTCAAAGATTTGCAGGGATTTTGGAAGAGACTGAGCCAGAGCCTTCATTCTCCCAGCTGGTGCACGACCATCTGTCTTTGCTTTTAAAAAGCACTACTTCCCAACCACAAAAGACCCACGAACTGCCAAGGAATGGATCGCGACCCATTTGTCAACAAACCAGGTGAATCCTATGCAAGAAGAAGATCAACTGCTGCAGATTGCAAATGACGGCGGCCTTAAAAGTATGTTCGAGACAACAACTCTGCGGAGTAGACTGGACATAAGCAACACACTTCGGGTGTCATTGTCTCCCATTACCCCTAGATGGGTCCGTCTCGTTGCAGAGAAACAAGCTCAGGGCTCCCATTGATTTAGCGTTATGGTGAGTTGTATTTTTCATGCACTTTATATTTGTTTTTGTGTTGTATCTTATTTTGAAGGCATGTTTAAACGTTACCATAGCGACCAGAGAGTGTTAGGGGGCAGAGAGGATGTTACTCATGTTATGTTGTTGGCTCGATGTTTCGAGGATGCTGCTAATAAAGTTGCATATGAGTACACAGTGGATTCACGCTTATTATTATATTTAGAAAATACCACAGTTTTTATGCCGGTCGTATCATTTTATTTTGTGTATTTATCTGCCACACCTTAAAGGCCGGTCCGTGAAAATATTGTCTGACATTAAACCGGTCCGTGGCGCAAAAAAGGTTGGGGACCGCTGGTCTAGGCTATGGAATGTACAGTGACCAGTACAGTAAACATACTTCAGTGTCACAGTTCTTATAGACTTCATCAACTAAATATACTAGTCTTTGCTTACTTAAGAAACACAAACTGGCGGTCATACACAGCAAAATAAATTGCCTATGAAATTACAGTAGATTACTGGCAGCTGGGTTGTCAGCTAATTATTGTTCTTATACAGTTGACTTACTGTATACTAGATATCATAGGACAAGGGGTACTGGGGGGGTAGACCCCTTTTGTAGCATCAATAAATGGAACATCAAAAACATCTATTAACGATCATAATTGCATGCTTATAAAACACTGACTGCAGTATCAGTAAAAACTCACTCATGCTTCATTCCATTCAGTTCATTATTACTCAACATTTCCTGAAGTTTACTTTACTTAACTTCTGGAGACTCTGCTTATGTGCTATTGGCTTTACTACTATTATTACAGACATTCTGTAATTTTCAATTAACAACTATAGAAAAACAATCGTGTTCTTTGAAGTTTTCGTTCTGCTGTATGAATGCATTGAGTAAATAACTTAAAACTTTCAAATACAAAAGTACCATCAAAGCTTGAGGATCACATCATTACTATTGGAACCTATAGGTCTTTAATCCTCCTCAGTACTACATCATTACTACTGGAACCTATAGGTCTTTAATCCTCCTCATTACCACATCATTACTACTGGAACCTATAGGTCTTTAATCCTCATCATTACCACATCATTACTACTGGAACCTATAGGTCTTTAATCCTCCTCAGTACCACATCATTACTACTGGAACCTATAGGTCTTTAATCCTCCTCAGTACCACATCATTACTACTGGAACCTATAGGTCTTTAATCCTCCTCAGTACCACATCATTACTTCAGATAACTGACTCTGTGATATTAATGTCCATAACCATGAATGTCTTGTACTCACCATGAAGTATGTAGTTTCCCTGTTCACCTGCTCTGTGTGTTGCTGTGTGTTCCCTCCTGTCTCTCTGATATCAGTATCTGACAGTAATCATGTACAGTCATGTGACTGACAGGAACACAGTTTGTACCTGGTTGGACCGGTTGTTCTAGTTGGGCACATTCTGATGAGAAACCACTTTGTCACTTATGTCACTCTGGTAGGTAACCTACTGTCTTGTCCTCTGGTAGGTTACCTACTGTCTTGTCACTCTGGTAGGTAACCTACTGTCTTGTCCTCTGGTAGGTAACCTACTGTCTTTTCCTCTGGTAGGTAACCTACTGTCTTGTCCTCTGGTAGGTAACCTACTGTCTTGTCACTCTGGTAGGTAACCTACTGTCTTGTCACTCTGGTAGGTAACCTACTGTCTTGTCACTCTGGTAGGTTACCTACTGTCTTGTCACTCTGGTAGGTAACCTACTGTCTTGTCCTCTGGTAGGTAACCTACTGTCTTGTCCTCTGGTAGGTAACCTACTGTCTTGTCACTCTGGTAGGTAACCTACTGTCTTGTCGTCTGGTAGGTAACCTACTGTCTTGTCCTCTGGTAGGTAACCTACTGTCTTGTCCTCTGGTAGGTAACCTACTGTCTTGTCACTCTGGTAGGTAACCTACTGTCTTGTCCTCTGGTAGGTAACCTACTGTCTTGTCCTCTGGTAGGTAACCTACTGTCTTGTCCTCTGGTAGGTAACCTACTGTCTTGTCCTCTGGTAGGTAACCTACTGTCTTGGCCTGTGGTAGGTAACCTACGGTCTTGTCCTCTGGTAGGTAACCTACTGTCTTGTCCTCTGGTAGGTAACCTACTGTCTTGTCCTCTGGTAGGTAACCTACTGTCTTGACCTGTGGTAGGTAACCTACTGTCTTGTCCTCTGGTAGGTAACTTACTGTCTTGTCCTCTGGTAGGTAACTTACTGTCTTGTCCTCTGGTAGGTAACTTACTGTCTTGTCCTCTGGTAGGTAACCTACTGTCTTGTCAACTGGTAGGTAACCTACTGTCTTGTCCTCTGGTAGGTAACCTACTGTCTTGTCAACTGGTAGGTAACCTACTGTCTTGTCCTCTGGTAGGTAACCTACTGTCTTGTCATCTGGTAGGTAACCTAAGGTAATAATACAGCTCGATAATACAGCTCGGGAAAATATTAAGAGACTGTTATAACCTTCCTTGTTATATTTCTGATTGAATCACTCAGACAACAGATTTAACTTTCTTCCATCCTTTATCTCCGTTTCCTTATGTGATGACCTTTATGGCGTCACATCCATACACAACATCCCCCCTTTACTTGAATATGAACTTCAACAAAACATTCAAATTTTCTTACAAATTAACATGTTAAGAATGTTCACAGTACATGTATAACACTGTATATCTTAATTGAACAACAGCAATGCTTTCTGAATAAATACACTGCACAACAACATAACTCTTAATCTTTTTTTTTTTTTTTTTTTATACATAACCTTATGTAAAGAAAACTTATGTTAGGTTACTTCCATAACCTAACTTTTGTCAGTCACTCAACAACATAATCTCTAAACCTTTCAGGACGCTTGATTTGTCTCTGGGGTCTGCAAGGTTTAGGAATCTGTTCGTCTCTCTGAAATGTTTCACAGTCCCCTTTGTTTCCCTCTGCACTTCCCTTCTCCTCCTCATCATGACTTGGCTCTTGAGCACATGTCATTTCACCATCCAATGTTGGTGTTTCCGCAGACAGAAACTTTTTGACACATGTTGTATTCCGAGCATACTTTGCTCCAGTGGATGACTGAATGACAACGCTGTTACCTTCTCTGCGTATAACCTTGTGAGGAGTGCTGTGAAATGTTGTTGTGAATTTGTCTTCTTTATCCTGTTTCACAAGCACTTGATCTCCAACCTCAATGTTTGATGTTTTAGCGCCTCGTCTGTGATCTGTGTATAGCTTGGCTTTTCCTTTCCGCTCTGCATCTTTGTCTCGAGCTTCAAGGTCACTGTGTGGAGTTGTGATGTCTGGTAGTTTCCCTCTGATCTTCCTCTGAAAAAGAAGTTCAGCTGGGCTTTTGCCCGTTGTGGCATGTTGTATGGACCTGTAGACAGTCACATATTTGCGTAGCTCTCTTTTCCAATCCTGACCTTCAGCTTGTGCAATTCTTACTCGTTTCATCAATGATGCGTTTTGTCTTTCCACTTCTCCATTTGCTTGTGCCCACTTTGGAGTCGTTTTGATATGGTGTATTCCATTCTCCTGACAAAAAACCCGGAACTCACTGGACTTGAATTGTGGGCCACAATCTGACCTGATTGTTAAAGGAAGTCCGTGCCGACTGAAAATGTCTTCCAAGCGGTCAATCACTTTTTCCGCGGTTGTTGACTTGAGGATTACATATTCATAATACCTGCTGTAATAGTCCACAACAACCAGAATTGAATGTCCATCCGGTAAAGGACCAAGTAAATCTGTGGCTAAGTTTTTCCATGGCCCTTCAGGCATCACTGTGGGCGACAGTGGTTCCGGAACATCTGGTTTCGCTACTAACTGGCAACCATGACACGTCCTCACAAATCTTTCTGCAGCCCTGTCCATTCCGGGCCACCAAACCTTTGTTCTCAGGTGTTGTTTTGTTCCTACCACACCAAGATGACCCTCATGTGCCAGCTGTAACGCTCTTCCTCGGAGTGACTGTGGCAAGACGATTCTTGTTCCTCTGAGTATTATTTGGCCAATGACACACAGCTCACCTGCAATATGTCGGTATGCAGGACAGTCATCAAAACAACCTGTCTGGATGGCAGTTCTCAGTCCCTGTAATTCCCAATCATTTGCTGAGATTTGCTCAACTTCCTTGGTAGTCAGGGCGGTGGGTGTCGCACAAACTGCTATAAACCGCACGTATTCCTCTGCTTTATGTGTGTGCGTCTCACCTCTTGCTGATGGGCCCAGTAAGCGTGACAGAGGATCTGCAATGTTGTGTGACCCGGGTATGTGAATAACCCGGAAATCATAAGGCTGTAATCTCAAGACCCATCTTTCGATTTGTGCGCATGGTTTTGAGCGAGGGCTATAAATTGCTTCCAATGCTTTGTGGTCTGTGACAAGATCAAACTTCCGACCATAAACATAGGGGTGCAACCGTTCACAAGCCCATACCAAAGCAAGTGCTTCGCGCTCTGTTTGCGAATACCTTTGTTCGCACTCTGTCAAACTCCTGCTCACATAGCAGACAGGAACCATTCCTTCACTTCACATTCCTTCACATTCTTTTCTCATGAGTCTCTTTGTCAGGTGCATGGATGATGATGTCGTCTGATACGTTCTCCACTCCTTCGATGCCAGCTAGAACAGTGGCTATTTCGTGCTGGTACTGCTCACTCGCTGACGACACTCCGAACACCAGTCTTTTGAATCTGTATATGCCATTATGAACAGCGAACGTGGTGATATCCCTTGGTTCCGGGGTCAATTCCAGCTGGTGGTAGCCCCATTTTAGATCCAGTTTGCTGAACACAACTGACCCATTCATTCCTTGCAACAGCTCATCCACTGTGGGGTTCGGGAACCGCCCACGAACGATTGCAGTGTTTGCTTGTCTCATGTCCAAACACATCCTTATTTCCCCATTTGCTTTGGGTACAATGACAATTGGGTTTACCCAAGGAGTTGCTCCATTGACTTTTTCGATATTGTCCATGTGGAGCAGCTCATCTATTTTTTCTTCAACAGCCTCTCTGAGGTGGAATGGGACACGCCTAAGAGGCTGTGCAACTGGTGTCACTGCGCTGTCTATGTGTAGGCTGATTTGTTTTGTGTTTAGTTTGCCTACTCCACAGAACAATTTGGGGTACTTCTGTTGTATCATGGACTTCACATCACTCACCACTGCAACATTAGCTCCAACCCTCAGCACTCCTAATTTAACTGCTGTTTCCTTTCCGAGCAATGGCTCTCCTCTCCCGCAAATAACTGTAAACTCAGCTGTTGTGCCACGTTTTCCAATTTCGACCTCACACCAGAAAACTCCTTTTACTGGTAAAGGTTCACTTGATGAGTATGCATACAGTTTTTTGTCTGATTTAGCAGAGCTGCATTTGATCTTTTTTTCTTTCAGCATTTCCCACGTTCCTTCATCCACTATGTTGCTTGTTGCTCCTGAGTCAACTAACATGGGTAATCTAACCCCTCCCACTGAAAATGTTATTCTGTCCATGTTGTTCTCTTTTCTTACAACAAATGCAAAATCTTCATTTTTCACATCGGATTCAACTCTTTTTATTGTCTGTCTTACACTTTCCTTTGTTTTACACATTTTTGCAAAATGATCTCTGCCTTTGCATTTTCGGCATGATTTTCCACATGCAGGACATTTATAATCTTTTGCAAAATTACCTGTCTGTCCGCATCTGTAACAAGATTTGTTTAAATCAGCACTATTTTTATTACCTTGCATTCGTTTTTTCTGGTCTCCTCCTCCTTTTCTGGACACAAGACTCACAGTCTCTTTCACTTCAGTCTCTGGAGAAATGTGAAATGCTGCCATCTGCAGTTCAACACGTTCGCACTGCGCTGCGATTTCTAGAGTGCAAACAAGTGTCAAAGCAGTTCCTTCCTCCAGCAGTTTTCTACGCACGTATTCAGAGCTGCACCGACTAAGAACAGCATCCCTTATTTGATTGTCTTTATCATCTCCAAAAGCACAATCTTTTGCCGCTTGACTTAAACATGTTGTAAACTGTTGCACAGTCTGTCCCGTTTTCTGCTTTACCTGATAAAACGTCTGTCTTGCAAACGCCGTGTTTACCCGTGGCACAAAGTATGCGTTCAGTGCTGTCACTGCATCCGCGTAGTCTGCTGGCCCTCCTGTGTTAGCGAGTGTGGAGAAAATGTCCTGTACATCTGTCCCAGCGTGATGTAAGAGCAAGGCTCTCCTTCTTTGCTTTGTAGCGGCAGGTGCATCATCAGTCAGGATCAAACCCTTTCCATCGGCAAAAAGTTCAAATGCATTTAACCATCTTGTCCACCGCGGACCCAACGTGGCTGGATCACTGTAACAGTCGAACTTCGGAACAGCACCCTCCATCTTTAACGCGCGTCGCCTGTTTACACTAAACTTTTCAGTTAACTGATAAAACTACGGTCGGATTGACGCACGTCTAACTCACTTTCAGATTTAACTAACGAGTGAGTCCTTGTAACATCCTCGTCGCCAATGTTATAACCTTCCTTGTTATATTTCTGATTGAATCACTCAGACAACAGATTTAACTTTCTTCCATCCTTTATCTCCGTTTCCTTACGTGATGACCTTTATGACGTCACATCCATACACAACAGAGACCACTCCTAATTGTTCTTAAATCAGCATCTCTACATGTAAGGCAGCCATTCCATTCCAGTGTCTGTGAATTCCAACACAAGCACACCTCATTTTACTTAATGTAACAAGGACGCGCGTGGAGGACGCGCGCCACCCCCCCCGACGTGGTATTAGGCGCGCGTCGTCGCCGGTCCTCTAGCCACGCCGCTCCTCCTCCCACGGCACTGTCATGTCTTGTTATTGCACACACCTGGTGTCCATTCCCTCATTAGGTTGCCTATATTAGTTCCTGTGTTTCTGGGTGTCTTTGTGTGGTATTGTTCTATGTCTTTATATTGTGGAGAGAGGCACGTTCGTTTGAGCGTTTTATCGCCGTGTATAGCGTGCCTTTGTTGTATTATTATATTTTTGAGAATACAGTTTTGTTTATCGCCTCCCTGCGTTTGGCTCCAAGTTCTTTGACACACTCCACTACACCCAGCCGTGACAGAATACCACACCACCATGGAGTCAGCGGGGAGTGACCTGCTCCACCACCATGGCAGCATGATTGCGTCCCTGGGGGAGGCCATGACCGAGATGGTCCAGGCTATGCGGCGGTTGGAGGCGAGGCTGCCACCTGAGCAGCAACCACCACCAACACTCAACCCGGCCGAAGTGCCCCTGCCATCGTCTCCACCGTCGCAGAGAAGGACCATTCAGCTGAGCCTTCCTCAGGGATTCAGCGGAGACGCAGCCCAGTGCTCTGGGTTTTTGCTCCAGTTGGAGCTATATTTCGCCTCCCTCAGCCCTCACCCGGGGGATAGGGAGAAGGTCTCGGCCCTTGTCTCCTGCCTGAGGGGCAAGGCGTTAGACTGGGCCAACTCCGTTTGGTCCACTAACGGGCCGGAGTTGGCCCATTACGGGGCGTTCGTCGGCCTCTTCCGGGCCGTGTTCGATCACCCGCCCGACGGCAGGGAGGTCGGCGAGCGTCTCGTGCACCTGAGGCAGGGGACAAGGAGCGTACAGGCCTTCGCCCTGGAGTTCAGGACCCTGGCGGCGGGGTCGGGCTGGAACGACAGGGCACTTATTGATCATTTCCGGTGCCACTTACGGTCCGACGTCCGTAGGGAGCTGGCTTGCCGGGACGCCATGTTGACCTTCGACCAGCTCGTCGACATGGCAATCCGGCTGGACAATCTGCTAGCCACCCGCGGACGCACCGGGAATGATCAGCCCCCTCCGGTACACCCCGTCGCCGGACCTGAACCCATGGAAGTGGGAGGCGCCGCACGAAGGGAGACGGTGCGGTCTAGGGAGTGTTCCTTTTGTGGGAGGAAGGGACACTCTGCCTCCCACTGTTTCCAGCGAGAGAGGGTCGAGCGGAGGAAGCCTGACACCACTACACCGAGTCAGGTGAGTAGACCACACACACTGTCAGGGCTCTCTGCGAAGCACATGACACTTTTGGTGGCCTTCCCTGATTTCCCTACTAACTCTGAGTGTAAGGCGCTCGTAGACTCAGGCGCAGCTGGGAATTTTATGGACAGCGGTTACGCACGGAAACTGCGCATTCCGCTGGTGCCATTGTCTCAACCTAGGTCCATTACGGGCCTAGACAGCAAACCACTAGGCACTGGTCTCGTTGAGCACGTCACAGTCCCTATCACGATGACCGTACAGCACGCCCATACCGAACAGATTGAGTTTCATGTTATTCACTCTCCTGCTTTCCCTGTGGTGCTGGGTCTTCCATGGTTGTCGGGACACAACCCAACTATTTCCTGGTCGCAGAGAGTGTTGACAGGGTGGTCTCAGGGGTGTCAGGAGAGGTGTCTAGGTGTTTCCGTTGGTGCGACCTCGGTGGAAAGTCCAGACAGTGTCTCCGCAGTGCACATTCCCCCGGAATATGCCGATTTAGCGCTGGTCTTTTCGAAGACCATGGCTAGTCGTTTGCCACCACATCGGTCCGGGGATTGTGCTATAGACCTAAAGGGAGATGCTGTGCCGCCTTATTGTCATGTGTATCCCCTGTCGCAGGCAGAAACCGCAGCGATGGAGACCTATGTGGCCGAATCCCTGCGGCAGGGGCAGATCCGCCGTTCCACCTCGCCCGCCTCCTCGAGTTTCTTTTTTGTGAGGAAGAAGGATGGGGGTTTGCGTCCGTGCATTGACTACAGGGCGTTAAACAAACTGACGATCCGGTACTCATATCCTATCCCCCTGATTTCCCAATATATTGAGTCAATGCATGGGGCGCGCTTCTTCACGAAACTGGACCTCCGGAGTGCGTACAATTTGGTGAGAATCCGAGAGGGAGACGAGTGGAAAACCGCCTTCAGCACCACCACGGGTCACTACGAATACCTGGTGATGCCGTATGGGTTGATGAATGCCCCGGCAGTGTTTCAGTCCTTTGTGAACGACGTGTTTAGGGACATGCTGGGGCGCGGAGTTGTGGTTTACATTGACGACATCCTCGTGTATTCCACTACGCGTGCTGAGCATGTGTCTCTCGTTCGCAGGGTGCTGAAGCGGCTGTTGGAGCATGGCCTGTACGCTAAAGCAGAGAAGTGCGCGTTTTTCCAGCGAGCCGTCTCCTTCCTCGGGTTTCGGATTTCCGCCGGTGGGGTGGAAATGGAGGTCGATCGCGTGTCAGCCGTGCGTAATTGGCCCGTTCCCACCACGGTTAAGGCGGTGCAGCGATTTATTGGGTTTGCCAATTTCTACCGTAGGTTTATACGGGGCTTCGGCAAGGTGGCAGCTCCTATTACTTCCTTGTTGAAGGGTGGGCCGAGCCGGATCACCTGGACGACCGAGGCAGACGTCGCATTTCGCACCCTTAAGAGAATGTTCACCTCTGCCCCGGTTCTGGCTCACCCCGATCCGTCACTGCCGTTCATAGTGGAGGTGGATGCCTCTGAGGTTGGGATAGGTGCTGTGTTGTCCCAACTATCAGGTACCCCTCCTAAGCGTCGCCCCTGTGCTTTTTACTCGCGAAAGCTCAGTGAGGCAGAGCGCAACTATGGCGTCGGTGACAGGGAGCTGTTGGCTGTGTTTAACGCCTTGACTGTTTGGAGACATTGGCTCGAGGGAGCGAGACACCCGTTTGTAGTCTGGACCGACCACCGTAACCTGGAGTACATCCGGGCGGCGAGGAGACTGAACCCTCGCCAGGCCAGGTGGGCGTTGTTTTTTGCCCGGTTCGATTTCACTCTTTCATACGTTCCGGGTACAAAAAACGCCAAGGCAGACGCGCTGTCTCGGTTGTGCGACGCGGGTGAAAGGCGGGTAGATGATACACCGATTCTGCCCGCCTCGTGCATTGTGGCGCCGGTTGTGTGGGACGTGGACGCGGACATTCAGCGAGCGTTGCGTGGCGATCCTGGGCCTCCTGGGTGTCCTGCGGGTCGTCAGTACGTCCCGCTGGATGTCCGTAACCGTCTCATTTACTGGGCCCACACGTCCCCTTCCACGGGTCACCCAGGCATAGACCGTACTGTGCGCTGCCTTACCGATAAGTACTGGTGGCCTGGTCTGGCTAAGGATGTGAGGGCGTACGTGTCCTCCTGTTCGGTGTGCGCTCAGTGTAAGGCACCTAGACACCTTCCGGCGGGTAAGTTACATCCTTTGCCCGTTCCACAACGACCATGGTCTCACTTGTCCATTGATTTTCTGACCGATCTTCCCCCCTCACTAGGCAATACCACGGTCCTGGTTGTTGTGGATCGGTTTTCAATGGCCTGCCGGTTCCTTCCCCTCCCTGGTCTCCCTACGGCTCTGCAGACCGCAGAGGCTCTATTCACCCATGTCTTCCGGCACTACGGGGTGCCGGAGGACATTGTTTCTGACCGGGGCCCTCAGTTCACGTCCCGGGTCTGGAAGGCCTTTATGGGCCGGTTGGGGGTCTCGGTCAGCCTCACCTCCGGGTTCCACCCCGAAGCTAATGGGCAGGTGGAGCGTGTGAACCAAGACCTGGGGAGGTTCCTGCGGTCCTATTGCCAGGACCGGCCGGGGGAGTGGGCGGAGTTCCTGCCCTGGGCAGAGTATGCTCAGAATTCA
The DNA here is from genome assembly GCF_011004845.1 of Esox lucius. Taxonomy (NCBI): domain Eukaryota; kingdom Metazoa; phylum Chordata; class Actinopteri; order Esociformes; family Esocidae; genus Esox; species Esox lucius. The sequence goes on from NC_047579.1 coordinate 12,783,163, forward strand.
CTCCGCCACTCCTCCACGTCCTTGACTCCCTTTCAGTGTGTCCTGGGGTACCAGCCGGTCTTGGTACCCTGGCAGAGCCAGCCCGAGTCTGGGGTTCCGGCGGTGGACGACTGGTTCCGGCGCGCCGAGGACACCTGGTCCGTGGCCCATCGACACATCCGGCGCGCCGGGGTTCGCCAGAAGTCCGCTGCTGACCGCCGGCGTAACGACACCCCGGTCTACGCTGTGGGCGACCGGGGCTGGCTCTCGACCCGGAACCCTCCTCTCCGCCTGCCCTGCCGGAAGCTGGGCCCGCGGTTTGTAGGGCCGTTCAAAGTCCTGGGGAGAGTGAACGAGGTAACTTATAAATTACAACTTCCCCCTGATTACAGGATTAATGCCTCGTTCCATGTGTCTCTCCTCAGGCCGGTGGTGGCTGGTCCCCTCCAGCAGTCTGAGGTGCGGGAGGTCCCTCCGCCCCCTCTGGACATCGAGGGGGGCCCGGCGTACTCTGTCCGTTCCGTCATCGACTCGAGGCGCCGGGGGAGGGGCCTGCAGTACCTGGTGGAGTGGGAGGGGTACGGCCCGGAGGAGCGTTGCTGGGTGCCGGCGGTGGACATTCTTGATCCTGAGCTCCTCACTGACTTCCATCGTCGGCGCCCTGATCGTCCTGCGCGGCGTCCTCCGGGTCGGCCTCGGGGCCGGCGGGGGCGCGCTGCGGGAGCCGCGCGTCGAGGGGGGGGTACTGTAACAAGGACGCGCGCCATCCCCCCCGACGTGGTATTCGGCGCACGTCGTCGCCGGTCCTCTAGCCACGCCGCTCCTCCTCCCACGGCACTGTCATGTCTTGTTATTGCACACACCTGGTGTCCATTCCCTCATTAGGTTGCCTATATTAGTTCCTGTGTTTCTGGGTGTCTTTGTGTGGTATTGTTCTATGTCTTTATATTGTGGAGAGAGGCACGTTCGTTTGAGCGTTTTATCGCCGTGTATAGCGTGCCTTTGTTGTATTATTATATTTTTGAGAATACAGTTTTGTTTATCGCCTCCCTGCGTTTGGCTCCAAGTTCTTTGACACACTCCACTACACCCAGCCGTGACACTTAATGAGGTACTGATTAGGTGATTACCTGAACTAAATCTAATTTAATGAGGAAAAGTATAAAAACCACTGTTGTGGTGTTGTGGAAATCTTTGAACTAAGATACATTTGAGAAATGTCTGTCTTTCTCTTACGAGGTAAGTAACTCTTGACTTTGATTGTGACACACGTCTGTATAATATCAGAGGATTATTAGGTACTCAGACCATGTTTATCTGCTTAAACCAAGAAGGGTATCAGTCCTTTGTTCCATAGGAATGTGATCCTTGGGGGGAAGTTAGGTCAATAAGGCCTCTTTAAATAAACACAACAGTAAACATTATGGCAGGAAGGATAAGATGGGGGGACAGCCCACCCTTTGGGTCAAACCTATGTGACATAAGACAGATGGGCAGCATCTTACCACACCCATTTTAACTGTAATAAATATGGACTGTTCATGTTTCTACTTCAGAGACTCCTCAGATGATTATTCTGTAAGCGTTTGACCTTTAATTGTGCCAAGAGAATTTTGTCTCTGTACTTACTCCCTTTAAAAGTTCTGATCGATGGATTTACCATCACACTTTGGGGGCTTGTCCTTGGTTACTTAACCTGGTGTCTCAAAATCATATTCTAGCGGGTCAACTGTGCACGGCCAGAGACTAGGTCTCTGGAGCCCTAAATCCTCCCCCGCTCGTGGACTGGCTGCAAAAGGGGAGAGAGTCAGGGTGCCCTGCTTAAATTATATTAGGGGTTCATCAGTACAGGTACCGGCTGAAATTTTGAAATCAGGAGGTAAGGTCACAATACAGTCAATCAATCAAATGTATTTATAAAGCCCTTTTTAAATCAGCAGATGTCTCAAAGTGCTTTTACAAAACACCCGGTCTTAAACCCCAAGGAGCAAACAGCAGTAGTGTTGAATTTCAGTGGCTAGGTAAAACTCACTAAGAATGCCAAAATTTAGGAAGAAACCTAGAGGGGACCCAGGCTCAGAAGGGGTGGCAAGTACATATTAAGATTACAAATGTAATAATTAATAAATGCATGTTGGCTGAGTCTAGAGTCTATTTAAACTTAGTCCAGGTTCGGACAAATTACCTAATGGACAAGGAAAGGGACAACACAGGAGGTGGAGGCGTCAGCACAGTGGCGGCTGAAATCGTCAGTCATCGTCTCGATTTGCAACACAACCAGGAGGACTCTGGACAGGAACAGCAACGGGTCTCCAAAGCCATGTACTCCGCCGATGTGGGCCAGGATCTCATGTTCTCCTAAGTTCAAAACGGGAGGAGACTGGGAAAATTCTGAAAATACATTCCTCATATCAACAAGGATTAATAGAGGAGAAGGAGAACTTATTGGAGAAGGAGAACTGGCCCTACTCCCCCAGCACAATAAAATAGCAGCATAAGACCTTGGGACTGAGACAGAGGGTCCGGTGATACTGTGGCCATATCTGGGGAAGGCCCTGGACAGGGCCCAATCCACCCACATTGCCAAGCATCAACCAAAGGGACACCCACCAACCACAATCACCCTGAATGAGGGCTGAGTATTGCCAGCAGAGTACAGCCCAATTGCACAAGTGCGCAACAGAGAAACAACAACCAGCCAGTGACTCCTCCCCCAAGAGGCATTAAAGGGAGTGCATCCCAGTGGCGATGAGACAGCAAGGGTGGAAAGTATCAAGCCTTCTGGACACCTTCACGCCCCTGGGCCAGGCTACACCTAATCAAAGACCGTGCTGTAGAGATTCCTTTTTAGTAGACACTTGAAAGTTTGCACTGAGTTTGCATTTCTTACCTTAATTGGCAAATAACATAAATGTTATTTGTCTTCAGGAAGGCATTCAGTTGTTGGGGAAAAAAAATTATACGATTTTTGAGAGGAACGGGAGGTTCGATATTGGCCTATAATTGTTTAATATGTCAGGATCCAGATGCAATTATTTAAGAAGAGGCTTAATTTACGCTATTTTAGTGAGTTTGGTACATATCCGGAGGAAAGGGAGCAATTTGAAGTTCAAGTCAGCCTTTGGTTGAAACTGTTAACAGTACAGTGGTTGGACCACTGTATAAAACACTGGTATAAGGAGTATCTTGCAAAAGGGCTGATGAGCTTATTAACGCATGCTGGGAACATTAATCAAGGTACCAGGGTGACTGGTGGTGGCATGACGACCCCATGGGGTTCGCTCTGGATCCGGCATTTTCGCCACGCTTAGGTTTGCTGATGGGTTGGTGCGTTGGTTCATTTTCGACGGCCCCTCGTACTTGCTATGGACAGGCAAGAATAACGTAACTGTGGTGTTTGGACATGTGAACATCTGTATCTTTGGGAGTTATTAGGTTTTCCGGTTAATGGTGTTTTCATTTGGTGATGGATGCATGGCCTACTGGGCAGATTGGAGGAATATGGATGAGGTAACGTATGGGAGTATGATATACATTAGTTTGGAAGGCGTAGGCTACAGTATGTAGACAGTGGTGACTGATGGAAGCTTTGGGAAAGGTTGTGTGGGGTTTATTGATCTGTGTTGTAGTTCTTTTCGCTCAGGTTGGATGGATCATCCCTCTGACCGCCCCCACCCTCCCGCGGTGTTCCGTGTGATGGTAATTCCATCGATCGACACTCTTAAAGGAGTAAGAAACAGACAAAATTCTCTTGGCACAATTTAACAGTTTATTAAGTATTTGCAAATAAGAGAGACGCGTCAAACGCTTACAAACATAATCGTCTGAGGAGTCTCTGACTCAAATCATGAACAATCTGTATTTACTACAGTTAAAAGGGGTGTGGTAAGTTGTTGCCCATCTGTCTTGTCACATAGGCTTTTACCCAAAGGGCGGGCTGTCCCCCACCTTATCCTTCCTGCCATAATGTTTACTGTTGAGTTTACCTAAAGGGGCCAACTGACCATACTTCCCTTTGTTCTATTACTACCTAGGCTTACACAAGGGGCAAGCTATCCTCCCCCACATGGGTAACCTTTTCAACTGTAGAAGACAGCATCTGGACAAACAACAGATAGAGAACCCTATAATCTGCTGATACCAGTCAATAATGACACTAAACACCAGATCCCCCTCTCCTACATTCCTTTCCTTATCCAAACATGGGTACTCAGTACTTTAACTAGTAACTCATTCATACATGTATAGAACCAAGAATACATCAGTTCAAGAATTTCCACAACATCCGCCAGGCCGATCGCTGGGACTTCTTGGAGTTTTGCGTGGTCCCACCCCGCCCGTTGACACTGCATCGGTGTCGAACATTTCCCTACAATCGACGTAGACAACCCCGCTGGTGACCAAGATAGCCCCCGACTCGTTTCACTCCATGGACCCTTTTTGTTGTGAACGTCGGAATGCTGTAGGCCATCTGGAGGCCGTTTTGCTCCATCAAGAGATGATTCGAAAGGGAGAAGAACATACCAGATGCGTAACCTCTGTTGGCCAGGGCGGTGTTTAAGGTGACTAAGACCAAGGAAGACTACAGACCCGGGGTTGAGGAAGATACAATGCTAACCGCTACATTTAAATTTATGAAGCTACCGCTAGACATTCGACTGGACATTGGATTTGGGAAGATACCTATGGGAATCGAAACGATGCCTGTTTATGTAGTGTTCCTTCAAGAATAGAGACAGTTCTGGCTGCCTCTCTGGCCTCACCGCGAGCGACCCAACGGGAACACGCAGGAATGCTAAACCGCCTGAGGGAGGGGTGTTGACGGTTGGAGGAGACGGACCAGGGAGCATCAACCGGTGAGATCATTTCTTAACACAACCCTGGTTTTTCTCTAACATATTTGGAGGATACAGGCGTTACAGCTTTCATATGCTTTAGTAAACTATGTGGTTGGGTTTAGTATGTCAGATTTGATGGATTTGTGGAAGTAGATAGGTGGTTTTGAGAAAGTACGGTTTGTAGGGGTAATTTTTTTAATAGTATTTCTGTTGTAACTGTAGTGAAGAAAAGGCTGTTGTTCCGCGTCCTGTTAGCACTGGGAACACTCCCATGCTGTCTTTGCCGAGCGATTCGTGCAGGATTTTAAGCAGCTCTCTGTTGGTGGAATTGGTTTCTGTGCAACTGCATTTCTGTGCAAAATGCGAGAAAGATGTCTTGTTTGTTTTTCGACAGTAGAGGAATTGTGCCCTTATGTCTCCTCGTGCAACCTGTATTATAGGTAAGAGAGATTCTGACATGTGGGCTAGTGGTGTGCAGATCTCTGGTTGATTTCCAACCACGTAGAAAGGGCACTGATAGCTTAGGGGCTATAACTGTTGCGCATCTATGTGGTGGGGTATAACCACATGCTATGCTCAAAATGACCTTGCAGACTTTGTCAAGTTCTATGTCCACCCATTTAAGAGACTGTAAGATAGAGTTGGGATTGCTCCTGTAAAACACCCAAGTTGTTGGTCAGCTTGTGGTTTGGTGAATGGTAGAATTAATGAAGTTGTATATGCGTGCGCACCGATTGTGCTTGCTCTGTATAAGATTGTGACCCGAGTCCCGGGCTTCTGTGGATATCTGGTTATGGTCGACCTAGTACATGCATTTTCCATTTTGGTATTCCCTGTCCACGAGGGGTCCGATTGGCTGCATTGTGTATCCCTTGGTGGAATATTTGATTTCGTTTACCAAGATTGTTGTTAACCTGGAAGTTTTGCCTTCGCCAGGTTTTGCTTTGTTGGGTGTACACTTGGCGAACGCATTCATTGCGTCGTTAATGTGATACTTTGGCGAGTCCCACTCTTTCAGCTTTAGCACGGAGTCTGCGAAATTGATGTTTGTGTTCCAGTGTTGTGCTGGTGGCTGGCACACGTGGAGGTATTCGCATGGTAACTTAGGATTCTATACCGGCATAATGTCCTGAATTTCATCCGAGTGATAAATTGGAAATTGGTACAATGATGCTTTCCTAATTTGGTAAAACATGGTCTTGTGGTTTCATTATAATGGGTTAAATTTTTTTGTTTCTCTCACCTTGTATGAAGTAGTACAATGAAGAACCTCATGGTGATAGACTTCACTTTGTTTTTGTTTAAAATGATAACTGGGATAATATTTGTGTTTTAAAACCAACACCTGATACTCATTATTGGGGAGATAGGCTGCTTAAAATGTTTTTTTGACTGTTTGAACTCGGAAATGTCAATTCCATGTTTATTTACATATTCAATGACTCTTCATTATTTTTACATGTATACCTACAGTGCTGCTTCTTTGTACTAAATTCCTATACTAGTAGGCAATCATTGGAATGTTAACGGTTAACAGATGTTTCTTTAAGGTGTGAATTCGCCTTATTCACCTACGGCACTTCCTTTAAACCAAAAAGAGGCTGCGGGGTACGGAATTAACGTTGGCCCGCCCAACTGTAGACTTCTGTCACAACATTACCTACAATGCCGCCGCATTGTTGTATTCCCAAATGTACGTCTTCAAAGAGAAATAAATCCTATACAGGTCAAACCTTCCATCGTTTCCCCAAATATCCTGTACTTCGCTGTGAATGGATTCATAAAATAAGAAGAGATCCAGGTCGCCATTTCAAGGTAAGATATTAACATTAGTTTAAGATGCTAACGTTAGCCATATTTACGTTAACTGTCATAGAGAGAGCTAGCTAAACCTTCCGGCTAAATAGACATGACTTGATTAGCCACGAACCGGTCCTTTTTAAGTTATAACAAGCGAAGGGCTGATTCGGGGGAAAAGTTAAGCAAGTTGTTGCTCTTTTTACTAGCCTGGTCAGCTAACGTCCTGCCGTGGGTAGCCGTGTCTTACAGCAAAATATAAACAAGACGTGATCTGTGCCTATTTATGATAATAACCATTGCTAATCTAGACCATGTTAAGCACACAACTACGTATAAACAGTAACATCCATTTTACTGGGTTTGTGCATCCAAGTAGACGACATTACTGATTCGTTTTTAGCATCTGTGTTACCTGTGAGACCTGAATAGTACCTTCCCCAACCCTACGTAACATCGCTATGTGAACTGAGCAACCCATGCCTGTAAACAAATTAACTTATACTTAATATTTAATCATTTTAATAACCAACAGTAGCACCCTGCCTTGCTTTGTAGTGATACATTGGAAACAAGCTATTTTGACTGATGGTTCCAATACACTTTTAGCTAAAGATCACATCAACTGCACATAACATGTTATTTTTAGTCTAGCAGGGAAAGATGAACTGTTGATATGAACGATCAAGATGAACTGTTGATATGAACGATCAAGATGAACTTTTGAACGTTTAGCAAGCGTATTTTTTCTAGCAGTGGCACCACTCCTCAAACTGAGCAGTTTATCCACAGTCATGATACCTGAATGTTGTAAGGTGCCTCGTTTTTTCGCATTGAGCGAAAATACTTCGCTCTCACACTGACTGTCTCGCTCTCTTGACTGTCGGTAAAATAATTTATTGTTAACACTCAAAATAAGTCAGTTTGGTGTGGTTAATATATCTTAACAATGCTTAGCATCAGCTTGTAATGTTGTCACGTCCTTGTGTTTTATCTAGCTAACAAGCTAACTTTAAAAGTAACGTTAACTCATGTTGATTTCATAAAAAAAGCTGTGATCGTCCGTGCATTACCTTCCACGTCGTGCACATATCCCTTAATCCAGTTGCTGTATCCTTTCAGAAAAACAGCCCGGGGAATCATGCAGTCCTTATTGGCCCATTTTTCGACATAGTCCACTGTTATTTCGGGAAGACATGAAAGATTTGATGTCCACACAGGTATCGCCATGATGACAGACGCCCGCTGCTGCGCTCTGTCAATGAACTTCCGGTTTAGAGTGTACCCCACAGCCTCGTTTTGGATTTCAAGATGGAGGCGCGGTGAATAAGGTCAATGATGAGACAAAAAGGTTTGCTTGCTATTCCCTAGCTGGTTTGTTTCTCAAGATAACAACAATGTGTCCCTAATCGATAAGGTGAGCTCTGGGGAGATAGGGAATAAAGGGGGGGGGGGGGTCATGATTTATGACAGGATTACAGAGTGTCTTTGATGTGCTAGGATTATAAGAAGAGACTTGGAGAAATGCACACTGAGTTTCATCTTGTAGAGAAATTAGGCTAAATAACAGTTATGTTAGCTGACCTTCGAGATGGTGTGACATGTCTTGATTTGCAATAAGGTATTTGATCATTCATTTATTCAGCAAAGCTGAATTTCGATAATAGTTTGAAACAATTAAATGTAATTATATATCAACTGAGATCTGGTTAGATGATGAACTACTCTTTGGGAGTGTTACTTCAATGTAAGCAAACTATAATAACTTATGATGAGTAATTGGAACAGTAATGGGAAATTGAAAATTGTGTTCTTCTGTTCTTTGTGTTGTTTTTAAACCAACTATAGAAAAGAGTGGAATTGTTATTTTGCTACACTAGCAGGACAGAAGCACCAGAAAATGTTAATATTTTAACTATACTGTTACTGTTTACAACTGTTCTAATCTATTTAGACAAAGGATGTAGAAAGACATTGTAAATATAGTTTTGAGTGTTAGGTAGGACTGGGTTCTAATGCATTAGCAAGATGCAACAAGCTAATGTGATGGACATGTTTCTGATTGTGTACTGTGCAGTTGCAACTAATCTTCTCAAGGAGAATTCGCTGACAGGTACAGGACACTTGGAAGCGATTCGGCAATATGACTGGTTGGAGCCCATAGAGACTGAGTTTGGCTTAACTGTGAGGTGGGCGGAAAATAGATGGATCTCACACTGACCCACAGCTACGAGCGGACTCTACCCTGGGGCGCCGCACGTCTACAGTGATGCCTGGTTCCTGACAGCTGGACTCATTCTAGTCCTGATCATTCTGCCATGAGATGGAGAAGGCAACCTCCAGCCGAGAGGATGGGGGCTAAGGAAAGCTCCCGTTCTGGACAACGTTTAATGGGGTGCAGAAAAGCCCAACTGCACGACATCATGCCACGCTGATTGGTCCATACCAGGTACACTCATCTGCTGTCCAGGTAGCTGAGAGAGGAACCTGGGGACAACGACACACGCTACAGGAGGGCTTCAGGGTTTAAATATTAGACACAGTGAATTGAAGTCACTGAGGGAAAAGAGAGTTTTTTGGTACAGGTAACCGTCACTTCCGATCCAGCCCTTCAGCTATAGAGCCCTTAGATAAAACTGTACAAAGAAGAGGACACTGATTCACCTGACCTGGCTGATAAAGCAGCTAGAATGGAGACAACTAGAGCTGTGTCACGGTAACCTGCATTTGAGCATTGAACAACTTGGAATATACATTTGACTTTTACTTTCTGTTACAATGGTCTGCCAAGAAATGGTTCATTACTGACTGTCTGACGTTTGGAAGAGCAGAACATTTGTGATGACTTTGGAAGTACATCTAATTGGAACTATGAGAGGACTTTTCAGTGAATCAAACAATTGGCATAAGAGGACCTTGTGCTAGTAACTGATTGAAGAATGTATTCAGTGATAGGTGTTTACACACCCACGTGTTGATGTAACTTGCCCCATACTTTCAATATATGTGTCATTTGAGATTACTTCCTTTGACCTGTGATTTTAACATAAAAGGTTTTGCTGTACTATGCTATAGTTCTGTATAATGAAATTGTGTGATCTTGGAAATAATATACAGGTAATGGTCTAGAAGCATTTAAATGAGGATCTAGACATTTCGGATATATTCCGTTCTCTAATCATTAAGGGTAATAATATTGACTGGGTCATGTTGTTAAAGAGTACTGTTTTGTTGCAGTCTACATCCTAATGAGTAAACTGTTTAAGGATTGATACCAAGGGTTGATTTGGTATCAAGTAGGTTATGGAAATTTAGAATTTAGGTGCCTGGTATGTAACTATTTTCTTTGATTGAGATACACATGTCTGCATAGTATCAGAGCATCACTAGGTACTCCGGCCATCTGTTCCTCTGCTTAAACCAAGAAGGGTATCAATCCTTTGTTCCTCAGGAATGTGGTCCTTGGGGGGAAGTAGGGGTACCTGGTTTCTTTAGGTAAACACAACAGTAAACATTATGGCAGGAAGGATAAGGTGGGGTAAAACCTTTGTGACTTAAGACAGATGGGCAGCATCTTACCACAGCCCTTTTCCCCCTATAAGTACTGATGATTGTCATGTATTAAGTTAGAGACTCCTCAGATGATTATTCTGAAAGCGTTTGACTCGTCTCTCTATTTGGAAATAAACTTTTAATTGTGCCAAGAGATTTTTGTCTCTGTACTTCTTCCTTAGAAAGTTCTGATCGATGGAATTGCCATCACACTATTAAAGAACATATTAGACAAACATGTTAAATGTTTGATCGATGGAATTGCCATCACACTTATGGCCTCTCCTTAACTCAACATCTCCACAGAAGTTACAGGATAGTCAAAAGATTGAGACAAGTATGAGCGTGTTTCACCAAACCATTCTGATTCTTATCACAGTTTATCTGATACATGTGTGCTTGAGGGTAACACATTCCCCACCATCCCCATTGTCAGTTATGTTGTAGTTTATTATTACTCACCTCAGAGTCTCCAGTCTACATTGTGGGTCCTTCAGCAGAGCAGAGAGCTTCTCCACTCCCGTATCCTTCAGGCCATTGTTACTCATATCCAGTTCTTTCAGGTGTGAGGGGTTTGACTTCAGAGCTGAGACCAGAGAAGCACAGCCTTTCTTTGTGATTTCCAGACCTGACAGTCTGGATAGAGAATATCATGATGTTACAAACAGACCAATATTTCAGAATAACTTTAGAATATCCTCTATAGATTACATGTCTGAAAAAATTTACATTGATGGTGTAGTCATATATACAGGTGCTGGTCATGAAATTAGAATATCATCAAAAAGTTGATTTATTTCAGTAATTCCATTCAAAAAGTGAAACTTGTATAATGTATACATTAATTCCACACAGACTGATATATTTCAAGTGTTTATTTATTTTAATGTTGATGATTATAACTGACAACTAAAGAAAACCCCAAATTCAGTATCTCAGAAAATTACAACACGGAGGGCAAGACACAAAAGGTCATAGCTAAAGAGGTTGGCTGTTCACAGAGCTCTGTGTCCAAGCACATTAATAGAGAGGTGAAGGGAAGGAAAAGATGTGGTAGAAAAAAGTGTACAAGCAATAGAGAAAACCACATACTGGAGAGGATTGTGAAACAAAACCCATTCAAAAATGTGGGGGAGATTCACAGAGTGGACTGCAGCTGGAGTCAGTGCTTCAAGAACCACCACGCACAGACGTATGCAAGACATGGTTTTCAGCTGTCGCATTCCTTGTGTCAAGCCACTCTTGAACTAGACACAGCATCAGAAGCGTCTCGCCTGGGCTAAAGACAAAAAGGACTGGACTGCTGCTGAGTTATGTTCTCTGATGAAAGTAGATTTTGCATTTCCTTTGGAAATCAAGGTCCCAGAGTCTGAAGGAAGAGAGGAGAGGCACAGAATCCATGTTGCTCGAAGTCTAGTGTAAAGTTTCAACAGTCAGTGATGGTTTGGGGTGCCATGTCATCTGCTGGTGTTGGTCCACTGTGTTTTCAAGTCCAAGGTCAACGCAGCCGTCTACCAGGAAGTTTTAAAGCACTTCATGCTTCCTACTGCTGACCAACTTTATGGAGAAGCAGATTTCATTTTCCAACAGGACTTGGCAACTGCACACAGTGACAAAGCTACCAGTACCTGGTTTAACCTTTTCACGCGTGAGTTTCAAATATTCCTTACCGACCCCCCAGCGTGAGTTTTTTTGCACGTGACTTCGGTACTCTGCAGCATTTGAACTCATGCCAGCCTTTGAACAGTCACCTTGCTAGGTAAGGAACACTACATGCATTGCATTGCAAGCTTCTCTCGTTGACTCGAATTCTAAGAGCTACAAAAGTTGGTTGATTTATTACTGTAGCTAGCCAGAAAACGTCAGCTAACCGTTAGCAAACGTCAGCTGCCTGCTAGCTAACAAATCGTGACCAGTTATTCAATGCAGTGAAAATGAATAAACTATATAAAATGCATACAACGGGGAACGTAACTTCTAGAAAGTTTTTGCAATGGTTTTGATCGGTAGTAGTCGCTAATATAATTCGTTTTTGTGCATTAGTGTTGGCTGTCTGTTGGTACGTAACTAACACTTCTTGTCCCGATTTGAATGCTTTCTACCTGGTTAATATCATAGTATGGTCTTGAAACAATTACAATCAGGAAATAAAGTTATAAACACTGTTTGAGCTAAATATGAGTAAATAATAGCGCGGTTTTACCAGCCATTGTTACGTTACTTGTAGCTAGGTATGCTAATGGTGCGTTCTAAACATGACGTTCTAATCACACCGGTGTGATCGTACGCTCCAGGGACCACTCTAGATTGATCACACTGGTGTGATCGTACGCGCCAAAGGGTTAAGGACCATGGTATCCCTGTCCTTAATTGGCCAGGAAACTCGCCTGACTTTAACCCTATAGAAAATCTATGGGGTATTGTGAAGAGGAAGATGCGATACACCAGACCCAACAATGCAGAAGAGCTGAAGGCCTCTATCAGAGCAACCTGACTAGTGCCACAGACTGATCGACTCCATGCCACGCCGCATTGCTGCAGTAATTCAGGCAAAAGGAGCCCCAACTAAGTATTGAGTGGTGTACATGCTCATACTTTTCATGTTCATACTTTTCAGTTGGCCAACATTTAATTTTTTTGTATTGGTCTTTAGTTGTCACGTCCTGGCTGTGCCCCTAGCCATCTCTGCGCTGGGCTCGGGGCATAGCCAGGACAGGACAGGAGGTGGCCTTTAGCCACCTCTACTCCTTTTTTTGGTTTCCCCAATTGGAGGCAGGTGTTAGTCATTGCCTCCAATTGGGGACCCTATTTAAGTTTAGTTTGTAGGCCCCAAGGCGTGGTTTATTTTGGTTTTGTTTATCCTGTGTAAGGAATACCCACGTCACTGGTTGCTGCTTTTTGTTTTGTTGGAGTCCTGCATTCTTTATTTTGTATTAAATGGATTACCTTACCTACCTCTACTCTGCGCCTGTGTCCTCTTCATCCCACGACCGTGACATTAGTAATATTCAAATTTTCTGAGATACTTAATTTGGGATTTTCATTAGTTGCCAGTTATAATCATCACATTTAAAAGAAATAAACATTTGAAATATATCAGTCTGTGTGTAATGAATTAATATAATATACAAGTTTCACTTTTTGAATGGAATTACTGAAATAAATCAACTTTTTTATGATATTCTAATTTTATGACCAGCACCTGTAAATACCAATAATGAATGAATGTTTTCCTCAAATTTGTCTTTTCCTCAGTTACCCAGTGTGATATCACTGTGTGATACAGTTGTTGCTCATAAGTTTGCATACCCTACAGAAATGTTGAAGTTCTGGCATTGATTTTGATAGGACTGATCATGCAAAATAAACCTGTCTTTTCTTGAAGGATAGTGATCACATGAGGCCATTTATTATCACTTAGTTATTTAGCTCTTTTTTAAATTATAATGATAACAGAAATCACCCAAATGGCCCTGATCAAAAGTTTACATACCCTTGAATGGTTGGCCTTGTTAGAGACACAAGGTGACACACACATGTTAAAATGGCAATTAAAGGTGAATTTCCCACATATGTGGCTTTTTCAATTGCAATTAGTGTCTGTGTATCAATTGTCAATGAGATTGTTAGCGCTCTCATGGATGCACTGAACAGGCTAGATACTGAGCCATGGGGAGCAGAAAGAACTGTTTAAAGACCGGTGAGACAAGGTAATGGAACTTTATAAAGATGGAAAAGGTTATAAAAAGATATTCAAAGTCTTGAAAATGCCAGCCAGTACTCTTCAATCACTTATTAAGAACTGGAAAATTCAGGGATCTCTTGATACCATGCCAAGGTCAGGGAGACCAAGAAAGATTTCAGCCAATACTGCCAGAAGAATTGTCTTCTGTTTTGGGGGTGTGCAAGCTCTAAAGGCACGGGGAATCTTGTGAAAATGGATGGCAAGATGAATGCAGCATGTTATCAGAAAATACTGGCATACAATTTGCATTCTTATGCACCAAAGCTGTGCACTGTAATGTCTTGTTATTGCACACACCTGGTGTCCATTCCCTCATTAGGTTGCCTATATTAGTTCCCTTGTTTCTGGGCGTCTTTGTGTGGTATTGTTCTATGTTTGGTGTTACTGATTGTGAAGCTGTTTGCACGTTTATTTTGCACCTGTGTGGTATTGGTCTATGTTTGGTGTTACTGATTGTGAAGCTGTTTGCACGTTTATTTTGCACCTGTGTGGTATTGGTCTATGTTTGGTGTTACTGATTGTGAAGCTGTTTGCACGTTTATTTTGCACCTGTGCGCTCTTGTTTTACGCATGCCATTTTTCAATAAGAAAAGAAACAGCTAGTGACTGGGTATTCCAGCATGACAATGACCCGAAACACACAGCCAGGGCAACTAAGGAGTGGCTCTGTAAGAAGCATCTCAAGGTCCTGGAGAGGCCCAGCCTCTCTGCAGACCTGAACCCAATAGAAACTCTTTGGAGGGAGCTTTAAGTCTGTATTGCCCAGTGACAACCCCGAAACCTGAAGGATCTGGAGAAGGTCTGTATGGAGGAGTGGGCCAAAATCCCTGCTGCAGTGTGTGCAAACCTGGTCAAGAACTACAGGAAACGTATGATCACTGTAATTGCAAACAAAGGTTTCTGTACCAAATATTAGGTTCTGCTTTTCTGATGTATCAAATACTTATGTCATGCAATAAAATGCAAATTAATTACTTAGAAATCATACAATGTGATTTTCTGGATTTTTGTTTTAGATACCGTCACTCACAGTTGAAGAGTACCTATGATAAAAATAACAGACTTCTACATGCTTTGTAAGTGGGAAAACCTGCAAAATCGTCAGTGTATCAAATTCTTGTTCTCCCCACTGTATTTAATAATAAATGTGCACTTACAGCTAAAAACTGGTGGTGTTGACATCTGGTGGTGTTGACATCTGGTGGTGTTGACATCTGGTGGTGTTGACATCTGCTGAGGCCAAGGTCTAGCAGGGACTTCAGTTAAGAACAAAGACTTTATTAAAACAGGGGTGGAACATCAAACGTGCATCCTGTAGGTACTGACATACACAAGACTAAAATCATACTGTAGACTGGTGAAACCAGGGTTCCCAAGTAGTGTAGGTGGGTTGGCTGATTGATGGGGCTTTAGGAAGTCCATCGGGCCAATGCTGTAATCTTACTTTTCACCATCTGTATCAGAGGCTTCTTGAATGCATCGCCTACAACAATATAAAAAAATTCTCAATCATATTCAGACCAGATTGAGACACTCATTTTAATCTCCATTAAAACATGGTTACCTCAGGCCCCGCCAGACTGATGTAAAGCCATCATGGCATTTACTGTTTACTCCTAATTTCCTAACATTATTTCTATCCATGTTTAACTTTTCTAATACCTTGACTTGTGTGAAGGCTCCATCTAAAAAAACACCACCATTCCAAACACTGGGCCTGTAATAGTAAATGCATATTATCAATACTAAACTTTTGCATAATTCTCATGTTAATAAATGTGGGTTATCAAAAAGAAACTAAGGATTTCTTGGATTTTCAGGCAATTTAATCCAAAGACAGACATGACATTTAAATTAGTATCTAAAGTTTAATTAAGAAATTATTCAAAGTAAAATTAAAGCTGCGAGCAGCGTTTCAGGTATTTGTGCAAAACTACTCTCACTGCATGCTCTCAGTAGAGAAATGTTTTGCTATTTAAAAATGCCCAATGCCGCTAGTAGTCAGGATGTCCAATCGAAGGAGAAGAAATCAAAACAAAACAAAAAGACCTTGAAACCAGAAAAGGAACCAGGCAATCCTAGTTCAGCTGATGAGGAGGGATGAATATTGTTGTCGCTGGCAGGTTTAAATTCCTGGTTTTCTATGTGGCAGACTGTCTTTAATCATTACTTAATCATTTAAACAGCAGAATGCAACTTTTACCTCAGCCATTACATTTTTGCTGAAATAACGTGGACAAAAGAACATTTATTAACAGAACTAAAGAGTAGTCTTGCACAAATACTTTTTTGTGATGTAAAAGACTGACACAAAGATAAATCATGTCAGAACTTTTTTCCACATTTGATGTGACCTATAATGTGAACAATTCAATTAAAAAACAAACTAAAATCTTTGAGGAGGAAAAACGAAAAATAAAAAGCTTACAATAACCTGCTTGCATAAGTGTGCACACCCTCTTATAACTGGGGATGTGGCTGTGTTCAGAATTAACCAATCACATTCAAACTCATGTTAAATACAAGTCATTACACACCTGCCATCATTTAAAGTGACTTTGATTAATCACAAATAAAGTTCAGCTGTTGATTTTGCTGACCTTTTTTTAGTTGCATCTCAGAGCAAAAGCCATGGTCTGCAGAGAGCTTCCAAAGCATCTCATTGTTGAAAGATATCAGTCAAAAGAAGGGTACAAAAGAATTACCAAAGCATTAGATATACCATGGAACACATTGAAGACAGTCATCAACAAGTGGAGAAAATATGGCACAACAGAGGCTGGCAAAAACAAACATCAAGTCCCCCAAAAGCACATGGGAAAATGTGTTATGATCTGATGAAACCAAGGTTGTACTTTTTGGCACAAAAACAACACTGCACATCACCCAAAGAACACCAAACCCACTGATAGATATTGGGCATGAAAAGTAATAGCATTAAACTTGACACAATGTATGAGAGTACTAACTATCTCTTTACGAAGGACACTGTTTTTCTTCAGCTCGAACTGGGGCATTAGTCAGGGTGGGGGGAATTATGAACAGTTCCAAATACCAGGCAATTTTGGCACAAAACCTTCAGGCGTCCGTTAGAAAGCTGAAGATGAAGAGGAAGTTCACCTTTCCGGATGACAACGATCCAAATCCTCAAAAGCATGGCTTCACCAGAAGAAGATTAATGTTTTGGAATGGCCCAGCCTGAGCCAAGACCTGAATCCAATTGAACATCTGTTGGGTGATCTGAAGAGGGCTGTGCATAGGAGATGCCCTCACAACCTGACAGATTTGGAGCGCTTTTGCAAAGAAAAGTGGGCAAATATTGCCACATCAAGATGTGCTATATTTATAGACTCCTAACCGAAAAGACTGAGTGCTGTAATAAAATCAAAAGGGGCTTCAACAAATTATTAGTTTAAGGTTGTGTACACTTATGCAACCAGGTTATTGTGAGTTTTTTATTTTTCTCCCTCAAATATTTCAATTGAATTGTTCACGTTATAGGTCACATTCCACAAAGGTGGAAAAGGTTCTGATATGATTTCTCTTTGTCTAATTCTTTTACATCACCAGAACCTGGCATTTTAACAGGGGTGTGTAGACTTTTTATATCCACTGTATCTCATGCCACTTCAGGAAATCATTTTATTATCATTAGTATTATGTAAGGCCTGTTAAAATTAGAAAGGTAACAGGTTTACCATGAACCACCAATGGACTACTGAAAACATTATGAAAAAAAACAAAAACTGAATTTCAATACAAACTGGAAAAATTTAGCTGTTCTGAAATATTTGACCGGTAGTGTATGTACATTTCAGATTGTACACTCTTTTACAAGCCTACTGCGCAAGGAAACATATTCAGTTTTATTAACAATAACATTGTCATACTTAATTTAGCTACATACATCATACACTTTTAGGTTTTGAAAGTCGGGTGCGCTTAAGAATATGGGCCATTGACAAAGTACACAATCCAAAAGGAGATCTCAGCACACGTAGGCTATAGGTGGTGTGGCCCTCTTATTTTACTTTCACTGTTGGGCCACATACCGCACGCCAAACTTGGCCAAGAAATTCTAACACATCATTAAACATATGCTTATCTATCGTTTCTGGCACAGTACTGGCCCATATGTATCTAGGAGAACATGAGATCCTGGCCCACATCTGCGGAGTACATGGCTTTGGAGACCCGTTGCTGTTCCTGTCCAGAGTCCTCCTGGTTGTGTTGCAAATCGAGACGATGACTGACGATTTCAGCCGCCACTGTGCTGACGCCTCCACCTCCTGTGTTGTCCCTTTCCTTGTCCATTAGGTAATTTGTCCGAACCTGGACTAAGTTTAAATAGACTCTAGACTCAGCCAACATGCATTTATTAATTATTACATTTGTAATCTTAATATGTACTTGCCACCCCTTCTGAGCCTGGATCCCCTCTAGGTTTCTTCCTAAATTTTGGCATTCTTAGTGAGTTTTACCTAGCCACTGAAATTCAACACTACTGCTGTTTGCTCCTTGGGGTTTAAGACCGGGTGTTTTGTAAAAGCACTTTGAGACATCTGCTGATTTAAAAAGGGCTTTATAAATACATTTGATTGATTGACTGTATTGTGACCTTACCTCCTGATTTCAAAATTTCAGCCGGTACCTGTACTGATGAACCCCTAATATAATTTAAGCAGGGCACCCTGACTCTCTCCCCTTTTGCAGCCAGTCCACGAGCGGGGGAGGATTTAGGGCTCCAGAGACCTAGTCTCTGGCCGTGCACAGTTGACCCGCTAGAATATGATTTTGAGACACCAGGTTAAGTAACCAAGGACAAGCCCCCAAAGTGTGATGGTAAATCCATCGATCAGAACTTTTAAAGGAGTAAGTACAGAGACAAAATTCTCTTGGCACAATTAAAGGTCAAACGCTTACAGAATAATCATCTGAGGAGTCTCTGAAGTAGAAACATGAACAGTCTGTATTTATTACAGTTAAAATGGGTGTGGTAAGATGCTGCCCATCTGTCTTATGTCACATAGGTTTGACCCAAAGGGTGGGCTGTCCCCCCATCTTATCCTTCCTGCCATAATGTTTACTGTTGTGTTTATTTAAAGAGGCCTTATTGACCTAACTTCCCCCCAAGGGCCACATTCCTATGGAACAAAGGACTGATACCCTTCTTGGTTTGAACAGATAAACATGGTCTGAGTACCTAATAATCCTCTGATATTATACAGACGTGTGTCACAATCAAAGTAAAGATTTACATACCAGCCAATGGAAAGAAAAACATTTCTCAAATGTACCTTAGTTCAAAATGTCCATAACAACCCATCCTCTTGATACCAAATCAAACCTTGGTATCAATCCATAAACACTTCACTCATTAGGATGTAGACTGCAAAAAAAAACAGTACTCTTTTACAACATGACCCTGTCGATATCATTACCCTAATGATTAGAGAATGGAACAAATCTGAAATGTCTGGATCCTCATTTAAATGATTATAGACCAATAACTTCGTATTAACTCCAAGATCACACATTTTCATTATACAGAATCATAATATAGTACAGCAAAAACGTTTATGTTAAAATTATTGTTCAAAATTTCCATAACATTGGCCAATGATATTTTGCTGACAATGTCAAGTTTTGACCCGATAAAAGTCAGCTTTTTTTAACAGAGATGTACTTGTGATGGTTCACAGCAGTTCAGTTTGAAGTTTTGAGGGTTCACATCAACTACTTTGTTCTGCTGCAAAAACTTTATACCCTGTTTAGGTCCTCAGTAAACCGCTGGTCAATTCATATGGAAGAACCGTGCAAAAAGACCACTGTCAAAAACCAGATGGGAGTGTAATATTACATCTCTGTGCTACCAGCTTCCTGAAATTGTCAATGCTTTGTCTGTCTTAAAGGAGTGTGTTACAGAAAAATGACATGCAGATGTTGTTTCAAAAGCTGAAGGCATCTGCAAGGAAATGCAGACATGGCCCATCATCCTTTGTAGAATTTTATGGTACCATGTGAACTGGATGGACAGTGACTACAGTAACATGGTGGAGGGGGGAGAACGGAAGACTGGATGGACAGTCACTACAGTAACATGGTGGAGGGGGAGAATGGAAGACTGGATGGACAGTGACTACAGTAACATGGTGGAGGGGGAGAAAGGAAGACTGGATGGACAGTGACTACAGTAACATGGTGGAGGGAGGAGAACGGAAGACTGGATGGACAGTGACTACAGTAACATGGTGGAGGGGGGAGAAAGGAAGACTGGATGGACAGTGACTAGAGTAACATGGTGGAGGGGCAGGAAGACTGGATGGACAGTGACTACAGTAACATGGTGGAGGGGGAGAATGGAAGACTGGATGGACAGTCACTACAGTAACATGGTGGAGGGGGAGAATGGAAGACTGGATGGACAGTGACTACAGTAACATGGTGGAGGGGGAGAATGGAAGACTGGATGGACAGTCACTACAGTAACATGGTGGAGGGGGAGAATGGAAGACTGGATGGACAGTGACTACAGTAACATGGTGGAGGGGGGAGAACGGAAGACTGGATGGACAGTGACTACAGTAACATGGTGGAGGGGGGAGAACGGAAGACTGGATGGACAGTGACTACAGTATCATGGTGGAGGGGGAGAAAGGAAGACTGGATGGACAGTGACTACAGTAACATGGTGGAGGGGGAGAATGGAAGACTGGATGGACAGTGACTACAGTAACATGGTGGAGGGGGAGAAAGGAAGACTGGATGGACAGTGACTACAGTAACATGGTGGAGGGGGAGAATGGAAGACTGGATGGACAGTGACTACAGTAACATGGTGGAGGGGGAGAAAGGAAGACTGGATGGACAGTGACTACAGTAACATGGTGGAGAGGGGAGAACGGAAGACTGGATGGACAGTGACTACAGTAACATGGTGGAGGGGGGAGAAAGGAAGACTGGATGGACAGTGATTACCGTAACATGGTGGAGAGGGGAGAACGGAAGACTGGATGGACAGTCACTACAGTAACATGGTGGAGGGGGGAGAACGGAAGACTGGATGGACAGTGACTACAGTATCATGGTGGAGGGGGAGAAAGACTGGATGGACAGTGACTACAGTAACATGGTGGAGGGGGGAGGAAGGAAGACTGGATGGACAGTGACTACAGTAACATGGTGGAGGGGGGAGAAAGGAAGACTGGATGGACAGTGACTACAGTAAAATGGTGGAGGGGGGAGGAAGACTGGATGGACAGTGATTACAGTAACATGGTGGAGGGGGGAGAAAGGAAGACTGGATGGACAGTGACTACAGTAACATGGTGGAGGGGGAGAATGGAAGACTGGATGGACAGTGACTACAGTAACATGGTGGAGGGGGAGAAAGGAAGACTGGATGGACAGTGACTACAGTAACATGGTGGAGAGGGGAGAACGGAAGACTGGATGGACAGTGACTACAGTAACATGGTGGAGGGGAAGAAAGGAAGACTGGATGGACAGTGACCACAGTAACATGGTGGAGGGGGAGAAAGGAAGACTGGATGGACAGTGATTACAGTAACATGGTGGAGGGGGAGAAAGACTGGATGGACAGTGATTACAGTAACATGGTGGAGGGGGAGAAAGACTGGATGGAAAGTGACTACAGTAACATGGTGGAGGGGGAGAAAGGAAGACTGGATGGACATTGACTACAGTAACATGGTGGAGGGGGAGAAAGACTGGATGGACAGTGACTACAGTAACATGGTGGAGGGGGAGAAAGGAAGACTGGATGGACAGTGATTACAGTAACATGGTGGAGGGGGAGAAAGACTGGATGGACAGTGACTACAGTAACATGGTGGAGGGGGAGAAAGGAAGACTGGATGGACATTGACTACAGTAACATGGTGGAGGGGGGAGAAAGGAAGACTGGATGGACAGTGACTACAGTAACATGGTGGAGGGGGGAGAAAGGAAGACTGGATGGACAGTGACTACAGTAACATGGTGGAGGGGGGAGAAAGGAAGACTGGATGGACAGTGACTACAGTAACATGGTGGAGGGGGAGAAAGGAAGACTGGATGGACAGTGACTACAGTAACATGGTGGAGGGGGAGAATGGAAGACTGGATGGACAGTGACTACAGTAACATGGTGGAGGGGGAGAATGGAAGACTGGATGGACAGTGACTACAGTAACATGGTGGAGGGGGGAGAAAGGAAGACTGGATGGACAGTGACTACAGTAACATGGTGGAGGGGGGAGAAAGGAAGACTGGATGGACAGTGACTACAGTAACATGGTGGAGGGGGAGAATGGAAGACTGGATGGACAGTGACTACAGTAACATGGTGGAGGGGGGAGAACGGAAGACTGGATGGACAGTGACTACAGTAACATGGTGGAGGGGGAGAAAGGAAGACTGGATGGACAGTGACTACAGTAACATGGTGGAGGGGGGAGAACGGAAGACTGGATGGACAGTGACTACAGTAACATGGTGGAGAGGGGAGAAAGGAAGACTGGATGGACAGTGACTACAGTAACATGGTGGAGGGGGAGAACGGAAGACTGGATGGACAGTGACTACAGTAACATGGTGGAGAGGGGAGAAAGGAAGACTGGATGGACAGTGATTACAGTAACATGGTGAAGGGGGGAGAACGGAAGACTGGATGGACAGTGATTACAGTAACATGGTGGAGGGGGAGAACGGAAGACTGGATGGACAGTGATTACCGTAACATGGTGGAGAGGGGAGAACGGAAGACTGGAGGGACATTGACTACAGTAACATGGTGGAGGGGGAGAAAGGAAGACTGGATGGACATTGACTACAGTAACATGGTGGAGAGGGGAGAACGGAAGACTGGATGGACAGTGACTACAGTATCATGGTGGAGAGGGGAGAAAGGAAGACTGGATGGACATTGACTACAGTAACATGGTGGAGGGGGGAGAAAGGAAGACTGGATGGACATTGACTACAGTAACATGGTGGAGGGGGGAGAAAGGAAGACTGGATGGACATTGACTACAGTAACATGGTGGAGGGGGAGAAAGACTGGATGGACAGTGACTACAGTATCATGGTGGAGAGGGGAGAACGGAAGACTGGATGGACAGTGATTACAGTAACATGGTGGAGGGGGGAGAAAGGAAGACTGGATGGACATTGACTACAGTAACATGGTGGAGGGGGAGAAAGACTGGATGGACAGTGACTACAGTATCATGGTGGAGAGGGGAGAACGGAAGACTGGATGGACAGTGACTACAGTATCATGGTGGAGAGGGGAGAACGGAAGACTGGATGGACAGTGACTACAGTAACATGGTGGAGGGGGAGAAAGACTGGATGGACAGTGACTACAGTAACATGGTGGAGGGGGGAGGAAGGAAGACTGGATGGACAGTGACTACAGTAAAATGGTGGAGGGGGGAGGAAGACTGGATGGACAGTGATTACAGTAACATGGTGGAGGGGGGAGAAAGGAAGACTGGATGGACAGTGACTACAGTAACATGGTGGAGGGGGAGAATGGAAGACTGGATGGACAGTGACTACAGTAACATGGTGGAAGGGGAGAATGGAAGACTGGATGGACAGTGACTACAGTAACATGGTGGAGGGGGGAGAAAGGAAGACTGGATGGACAGTGACTACAGTAACATGGTGGAGGGGGGAGAAAGGAAGACTGGATGGACAGTGACTACAGTAACATGGTGGAGGGGGAGAATGGAAGACTGGATGGACAGTGACTACAGTAACATGGTGGAGGGGGGAGAACGGAAGACTGGATGGACAGTGACTACAGTAACATGGTGGAGGGGGAGAAAGGAAGACTGGATGGACAGTGACTACAGTAACATGGTGGAGGGGGAGAAAGGAAGACTGGATGGACAGTGACTACAGTAACATGGTGGAGGGGGAGAAAGGAAGACTGGATGGACAGTGACTACAGTAACATGGTGGAGGGGGAGAAAGGAAGACTGGATGGACAGTCACTACAGTAACATGGTGGAGGGGAAGAAAGGAAGACTGGATGGACAGTGACCACAGTAACATGGTGGAGGGGGAGTAAGGAAGACTGGATGGACAGTGATTACAGTAACATGGTGGAGGGGGAGAAAGACTGGATGGACAGTGATTACAGTAACATGGTGGAGGGGGAGAAAGACTGGATGGAAAGTGACTACAGTAACATGGTGGAGGGGGAGAACGGAAGACTGGATGGACAGTGACTACAGTAACATGGTGGAGGGGGAGAACGGAAGACTGGATGGAAAGTGACTACAGTAACATGGTGGAGGGGGAGAACGGAAGACTGGATGGACAGTGACTACAGTAACATGGTGGAGGGGGGAGAAAGGAAGACTGGATGGACAGTGACTACAGTAACATGGTGGAGGGGGGAGAAAGGAAGACTGGATGGACAGTGACTACAGTAACATGGTGGAGGGGGAGAAAGGAAGACTGGATGGACATTGACTACAGTAACATGGTGGAGGGGGAGAAAGACTGGATGGACAGTGACTACAGTAACATGGTGGAGGGGGGAGGAAGGAAGACTGGATGGACAGTGACTACAGTAACATGGTGGAGGGGGGAGAAAGACTGGATGGACAGTGATTACAGTAACATGGTGGAGGGGGGAGAAAGGAAGACTGGATGGACAGTGACTACAGTAACATGGTGGAGGGGGAGAAAGGAAGACTGGATGGACAGTGACTACAGTAACATGGTGGAGGGGGAGAAAGGAAGACTGGATGGACAGTGACTACAGTAACATGGTGGAGGGGGAGAAAGGAAGACTGGATGGACAGTGACTACAGTAACATGGTGGAGGGGAAGAAAGGAAGACTGGATGGACAGTGACCACAGTAACGTGGTGGAGGGGGAGAAAGGAAGACTGGATGGACAGTGACTACAGTAACATGGTGGAGGGGGAGAACGGAAGACTGGATGGACAGTGACTACAGTAACATGGTGGAGGGGGGAGAAAGACTGGATGGACAGTGACTACAGTAACATGGTGGAGGGGGGAGAACGGAAGACTGGATGGACAGTGACTACAGTAACATGGTGGAGGGGGAGAAAGACTGGATGGACAGTGACTACAGTAACATGGTGGAGGGGGAGAAAGGAAGACTGGATGGACAGTGACTACAGTAACATGGTGGAGGGGGAGTAAGGAAGACTGGATGGACAGTGACTACAGTAACATGGTGGAGGGGGGAGAAAGGAAGACTGGTTGGACAGTGACTACAGTAACATGGTGGAGGGGGAGTAAGGAAGACTGGATGGACAGTGACTACAGTAACATGGTGGAGGGGGATAAAGACTGGATGGACAGTGACTACAGTAACATGGTGGAGGGGGAGAAAGACTGGATGGACAGTGACTACAGTAACATGGTAGAGGGGGGAGGAAGGAAGACTGGATGGACAGTGACTACAGTAACATGGTGGAGGGGGAGAAAGACTGGATGGACAGTGACTAGAGTAACATGGTGGAGGGGGGAGAACGGAAGACTGGATGGACAGTGACTACAGTAACATGGTGGAGGGGGGAGAACGGAAGACTGGATGGACAGTGACTACAGTATCATGGTGGAGAGGGGAGAACGGAAGACTGGATGGACATTGATTACAGTATCATGGTGGAGAGGGGAGAACGGAAGACTGGATGGACAGTGATTACAGTAACGTGGTGGAGGGGGAGAAAGACTGGATGGACAGTGACTACAGTAACATGGTGGAGGGGAAGAAAGGAAGACTGGATGGACAGTGACCACAGTTACATGGTGGAGGGGGAGAAAGGAAGACTGGATGGACAGTGATTACAGTAACATGGTGGAGGGGGAGAAAGACTGGATGGACAGTGACTACAGTAACATGGTGGAGGGGGAGTAAGGAAGACTGGATGGACAGTGACTACAGTAACATGGTGGAGGGGGAGAAAGACTGGATGGACAGTGATTACAGTATCATGGTGGAGGGGGAGGACGTCTGGATGGACAGTGACTACAGTAACATGGTGGAGGGGGGAGAAAGGAAGACTGGATGGACAGTGACTACAGTAACATGGTGGAGGGGGGAGAAAGGAAGACTGGATGGACAGTGACTACAGTAACATGGTGGAGGGGGAGTAAGGAAGACTGGATGGACAGTGAGTACAGTAACATGGTGGAGGGGGATAAAGACTGGATGGACAGTGACTACAGTAACATGGTGGAGGGGGAGAAAGACTGGATGGACAGTGACTACAGTAACATGGTGGAGGGGGGAGGAAGGAAGACTGGATGGACAGTGACTACAGTAACATGGTGGAGGGGGAGAAAGGAAGACTGGATGGACAGTGACTACAGTAACACGGTGGAGGGGGAGAAAGGAAGACTGGATGGATAGTGACTACAGTATCATGGTGGAGGGGGGAGGAAGACTGGAAGGACAGTGACTACAGTAACATGGTGGAGGGGGAGAAAGACTGGATGGACAGTGACTACAGTAACATGGTGGAGAGGGGAGAAAGACTGGATGGACAGTGATTACAGTAACATGGTGGAGGAGGAGAAAGACTGGATGGACAGTGATTACAGTAACATGGTGGAGGAGGAGAAAGACTGGATGGACAGTGACTACAGTAACATGGTGGAGAGGGGAGAAAGGAAGACTGGATGGACAGTGACTACAGTAACATGGTGGAGGGGGGAGAAAGGAAGACTGAATGGACAGTGATTACAGTAACAAACACAACCCCTCCTCCAGTAACACACCATACACAACCCTTCCTTCAATAACACACCATACACAACCCCTCCTCCAATAACACATCATACACAACCCCTCCTCTAATAACACACCATACACAACCCCTCCTCCCATAACACACAATACACAACCCCTCCTCCAATAACACACCATACACAACCCCTCCTCTAATAACACATCATACACAACCCCTCCTCTAATAACACACCATACACAACCCCTCCTCCAATAACACACCATACACAACCCCTCCTCTAATAACACACCATACACAACCCCTCATCTAATAACACACCATACACAACCCCTCCTCTAATAACACACCATACACAACCCCTCCTCCAATAACACACCATACACAACCCCTCCTCTAATAACACAACATACACAACCCCTCCTCCAATAACACACCATACACAACCCCTCCTCTAATAACACACCATACACAACCCCTCCTCCAATAACACACCATACACAACCCCTCCTTTAATAACACACCATACACAACCCCTCCTCTAATAACACACCATACACAACCCCTCCTCCAATAACACATCATACACAACCCCTCCTCTAATTACACACCATACACAACCCCTCCTCCAATAACACATCATACACAACCCCTCCTCTAATAACACACCATACACAACCCCTCCTCTGATAACACACCATACACAACCCCTCCTTCATTAACACACCATAAATAACCCCTTCTCTAATAACACACCATACACAACCCCTCCTCTAATAACAGACCATACACAACCCCTCCTCCAATAACACAACATACACAACCCCTCCTCTAATTACACACCATACACAACCCCTGCTCCAATAACACAACATACACTACCCCTCCTCTAATAACACACCATACACAACCCCTCCTCTAATAACACACCATACACAACCCCTCCTCTAATAACACACCATACACAACGCTCCTCTAATAACACACCATACACAACCCGTCCTCTAATAACACACCATACACAACCCCTCCTCTAATAACACACCATACACAACCCCTCCTCTAATAACACAACATACACAACCCCTCCCCATTGTGAAGGGAAGAGTGGCTGCATGTGACACACTGAGTGATGCTGATCATGAGACTGTTAAAGAAATGTACTGAGTTGGTGTCATAAATAAAAGACAACTGGGGTTTGACCACTAACAGGTGAAGTGAATAACACTGATAATCTATATAAATATATACACTAATCAGCCATAACATTATGACCACTGACAGGTGAAGTGAATAACACTGATAATCTATATAAATATATACACAGATCAACCAGAACATTATGACCACTGACAGGTGAAGTGATTAACACTGATAATCTATATAAATATATACACCGATCAGCCATAATATTATGACCACTGACAGGTGAAGTGAATAACACTGATAATCTATATAAATATATACACCGATCAGCCATAACAATATGACCACTGACAGGTGAAGTGAATAACACTGATAATCTATATAAATACATACACCAATGTGTCTAGAACCGGTCGAATACTTCACTCATTAAAAGGCAAATCATTGAGTTCCTCAATAATATTGTATGTGATAATGTGAGGTTCCACCATCATGACATCACTAGTGACCAATGTCACAATTGGGTTTGCAAAGTCAAAATATTCTTTCCGCAGTGCATGAAAAATTAAGATATTAATTGTGACATGGACAATATATCATGACCAAATGCCAAAGACATAATTGATGCTAAACATTGATATTTATTTATTTCTGATAGTATTTGTTACTAATGCGGAAGAGCACTGGAGAGCTGGACAGCAGGTCATCCACACCAGCGTGGCTGAGCAGGTAGACTGGGTGACTGGACCGGTTGGTTAGAGGGTCCACCTCTTGGTTGAGGTCAGGCAGGCCGGTTGGTTAGAGGGTCCACCTCTTGGGTGAGGTCAGGCAGGCCGGTTGGTTAGAGGGTCCACCTCTTGGGTGAGGTCAGGCAGGCCGGTTGGTTAGATTGTCCACCTCTTGGGTGAGGTCAGGCAGGTCGGTTGGTTAAAAGGTCCATCTCTTGGGTGAGGTCAGGCAGGCCGGTTGGTTAGATTGTCCACCTCTTGGGTGAGGTCAGGCAGGCCGGTTGGTTAGAAGGTCCACCTCTTGGGTGAGGTCAGGCAGGCCGGTTGGTTAGAGGGTCCACCTCTTGGGTGAGGTCAGGCAGGCCGGTTGGTTAGAAGGTCCACCTCTTGGGTGAGGTCAGGCAGGCCGGTTGGTTAGAGGGTCCACCTCTTGGGTGAGGTCAGGCAGGCCTGTTGGTTAGAAGGTCCACCTCTTGGGTGAGGTCAGGCAGGCCGGTTGGTTAGAGGGTCCACCTCTTGGGTGAGGTCAGGCAGGCCGGTTGGTTAGAGGGTCCACCTCTTGGGTGAGGTCAGGCAGGCCGGTTGGGTGGTCTGCCTCTTGGATGAGGTGCGGGATGGCCTGGAAGGCCTTACTGGTAAGATCAGATCGGGGTCTAGTATGCCCTGAGCCTGGACCCATGAACTTTCCTCGGGTCCATTACCCTCCCAATCCACAAGGTAGTAGATGCAGCTGTCCACTCTCTTGGAATGGAGGATGGCGTGGATGATGTATGCTGGGGTACCCCCGACATCCAATGGAGGTGGTGCTCTGTGGTGGGTAACTGGAGGATGAAGTGGGCTGTACCGCAGAGGTTTGAGGAGGGAAACAGGAGGAGCGTTGAGGAGATTCTGTAGTGACAAGGTAACTGCAGGTGGTTGGTGACAGGGTTGATATGCAGAGTGATTTTGAAGGGACAGATGAACCGGGGTTTGAACGTCTTCCTGGGGAGCTGTAGCCGGATGTCTCGGGGTCGATAGCCACACCCTCTGCCCAGGATGAAGATGGGGAGTGGGACGTCGGCGCCGGTCTGCAAAACGTTTTTCGGAGAGACAGGCTTGATGGAAGTGCTTGTGGGCGGTTTCCCACACTCGCTCACTCCGTCAAAACCATTCATACACAGCAGGTACAGAACCAGACTCTGTCTCCCAGGGGAACAGAGGTGGTTGGTATCCAAGCAGAGTGAGTTTGAGAGAGGCGGGGACCAGTGAATTCTGCCCATATTCAGCCCAGGCTACATTCTGGCTCCACTCATGGGGATGGTGAGTGTTGTCTAAGGTATTTCCCTGGTTCAGTCTGTCTGTTGGTTTGAGGGAGACACCCAGTCTGTCACAGAACGTTTCCCCAGGTGTCCTTTATGTTCCTGATTGTTGTCATTGGTGTTTCCCTCCTGGCAGTCATGAGTGCATCGCCTAACTGCTGAGGTGGACCAATCAGTGGACACTCCTCCTAATTGCACCACCTGTTCCTTTTATCCTTTACCCAATCACATCACACATCCCTGGTTTTAAAAACCCAGTCAGTTGGTTATCCCAGAGAGACTCTTTTGCTTTACCTCCCTTGGGCGTAGACACTCTTGAGATACATACCCTGTTGATGCATACATCATTTAGTTTAGCACATACATCTCACTTTGTCCTGTGTCATGTGAGTATGTATTGTTGTGGTGTTTTGTTTGGTGTTGTTTAGTCCATTGTTTGCTCTTTAGTCCCACTTTAACCTGTGTGCTTTGTTTGTCCCTGTGTCCCTGAGCGGACCACCCACTGTATTTTTGTATTGGTTAGTAGTCAGCCAAGCGGTTCTTGAAGCGGTTGAAGTTCAGTTTAGAGGTGTTTGCCATATTATTTCATTTCTTGGGTCCAGCTCAGCCCCTTTTCCCTAAACCCTTTACCGTGTGTTTACAGGTGCTGGTCATATAATTAGAATATCATAAAAAATTGGATTTATTTCAGTAATTCCATTCAAAAAGGGAAATTTGTATAATGTATACATTCATTCCACACAGACTGATATATTTAAAGTGTTTATTTATTTTAATTTGGATGATTATGATTATGACAACAAATGAAAACCCCAAAATCAGTATCTCAGAAAATTAGAATATTGTGAAAAGGTTCAATATTGAAGACACCTGGTGCCACACTCTAATCAGCTAATTAACTCAAAACACCTCCAAAGGCCTTTCAATGGTCTCTCTGTGTAGCCTACAGAACTAGACTATCATGGGGAAGACTGCTGACTTGACAGCTGTCCAAAAGACGACCATTGACACCTTGCACACCTTACTAATGAGACAGGCTGTTCACAGAGCTCAGTGTCCAAGCACATTAATAGAGAGGCGAAGGGAAGGAAAAGATGTGGTAGATAAAAGTGTACAAGCAATAGGGATAACCGCACCCTGGAGAGGATTGTGAAACAAAACCCATTCAAAAATGTGGGGGAGATTCACAAAGAGTTGACTGCAGCTGGAGTCCGTGCTTCAAGAACCTGCCCGCACAGACATATGCAAGACATGGGTTTCAGCTGTCGCATTCCTTGTGTCAAGCCACTCTTGAACAAGACACACCGTCAGAAGCGTCTCGCCTCGGAGAGGACTGGACTGCTGCTGAGTGGTCCAAAGTTATGTTCTCTGATAAAAATACATTTTGCATTTCCTTTGGTAATCAAGGTCCCAGAGTCTGGAGGAAAAGAGGAGAGGCACAGAATCCACGTTGCTTGAAGTCCAGTGTAAAGTTTCCACAGTCAGTGATGGTTTGGGGTGCCATGTCATCTGCTGGTGTTGGTCCACTGTGTTTTGCTGCAGTAATTCAGGCAAAAGGAGCACCAACTAAGTATTGAGTGCTGTACATGCTCATACTTTTCATGTTCATACTTTTCAGTTGGCCAACATTTCTAAAAATATTTTTTTTGTATTGGTCTTAAGTAATATTCTAGATTTCTGAGATACTGAATTTGGGATTTTCATTAGTTGTCGGTTATAATCATCAAAATTAAAAGAAATAAACACTATATATCAAATATATCAGTCTGTGTGGAATGAATGTATACGTTATACAAGGTTCCCTTTTTTGAATGGAATTACTGGAAAAAATCTACTTTTTGATGATATTCAAATTTTATTACCAGCACCTGTACAGTAGACTGTTTAAAGTTGTCGAGGGGCTGAAAGAGTACGACTGTTAGATTGGAGCTATTTCCGGAAAATGTCAGCGGGGTCGATTGTGACCGCAGACAGTTTGACTGACGTAAGACCCTGAAGCCCCGCCTTACGTTAACACCATCCTCAGCACAGCATAGAAACAGACAGACCGCCTGTCACTATCAAGCAGTCTGAATAATTCACGAAACATGTCTCAAGATTACAACCAAGCGGTGATTGAAGAACCCAAGGCTGAGAACTGGCTGTGTGATGCCTGGGATGACAAGCCTTTTACGGAACCCCTGACCAAGACCACTCGATTCCACCTGCAAACCCAGCAAGAAACTAGCACTGGATTGACTGGGTTGGTGATCAGCTAGGTCCTCTTAACCTGTCATACCTTTCAAACGCTAACAAGAGTTATCACAAAATGGACAATCACCTTGTACCAAAAGTTTTAAAGATCATCAAAGCAACAATGGGTATGATTCTGGAAAACGTTGTTGGGGCTATTCTACACAAAGCATGTATCAGATGTGAAGTGGACCACCCGAGCCACCACCACCCCTACCTCCACCTGTTACCCACCACCCCTACCTCCACCTGTTACCCACCCACCACCCCTACCTCCCCCTGTTACCCACCACCACCCCTACCTCCACCTGTCACCCACCACCCCTACCTCCACCTGTTACCCACCCACCACCCCTACCTCCACCTGTTACCCACCCACCACCCCTACCTCCACCTGTTACCCACCACCACCCCTACCTCCACCTGTCACCCACCCACCACCCCTACCTCCACCTGTTACCCACCACCACCCCTACCTCCACCTGTCACCCACCACCACCCCTACCTCCACCTGTTACCCACCACCACCCCTACCTCCACCTGTCACCCACCACCACCCCTACCTCCACCTGTTACCCACCCACCACCCCTACCTCCAACTGTTACCCACCCATCACCCCTACCTCTACCTGTTACCCACCACCACCCCTACCTCCAACTGTTACCCACCCATCACCCCTACCTCTACCTGTTACCCATCCACCACCCCTACCTCCACCTGTTACCCACCCACCACCCCTACCTCCACCTGTTACCCCCCACCACCCCTACCTCCACCTGTTACCCACCACCCACCAGCCCTACCTCCACCTGTGACCCACCACCACCCCTACCTCCACCTGTTACCCACCCACCACCCCTACCTCCACCTGTTACCCACCCACCACCCCTACCTCCACCTGTTACCCACCCACCACCCCTACCTCCACCTGTTACCCACCCACCACCCTACCTCCACCTGTTACCCACCTAAATATTTTAATGGGGGGATTGGTACTGCTACCTTGTTCATTGTCTATGGGGATTATGTTGTGGTTTAGTGTTGTTATCAGTAGTATTGTATACATGATCATGTGATGGCAGTGAGTTACCCTCAAGGAGAAGAACATAACACCAAACCATGTACAAGTTATTGTTGTTCATGTTCCAATAAATGGTTAAACTAAAGTCTGGGGTTTTCTGGTGGAATTAATCTGACCTATGTTATGGAAATTTTTAACTAAGGTACATTTGAGAAATGTCTGTTTTTCCATTGGCTGGTATGTAGATCTTTACTTTGATTGTGACACACGTCTGTATGATATCAGAGGATTACCATGTTCTCCTGCCTAGACAAAAAAGGGTGTCAATCCTTTTGTTCCTTAGGAATGTGGTCCTTGGGGGGAAGTAGGAGCAATTGGCTTGTTTAAGTAAACACAACAGTAAACATTATGACAGGAAGGTTAAGGTGGGGGAGAACAGCATTTGACTTGTGTGATAGAACAAAGGGAATGTGTTTTATTGACAGGACAGATGGCAGCATCTTACCACACCCCTTTTTCTATGTGATTTATACGGTTGAATGAGCTATATTGAGTTAGAGACTCCTCGGATGATTATGTATGTAAGCGTTTGACGTGTCACTCTTATTTGCAAATATTAAATGAACTGTTAATTTGTGCCAAGAGTATTTCATCTCTGTACTTCCTTCTAAAAGAGTTCTGATCGATAAAATTACCATCACAGGTCTCGTACTCATATCATGGCGGGTCATCCGTGCATGGCCGGTGATTAAGTCCTGGAGCCCAAATCCTGCCCCGCTTGTGGACCGGCTGCGAAAAGGCTGAGAGTCAGGGTGCCCAGCCTAAATTATTTTTGGGATTCATCAGTACAGGCACCTGGGTTTAAATTTTGAACTTGGGAGGTAAGGGCAACCTATTGCGGGGCATTTCGTGCAGGATATTAAGCAGTTGGACTGCGGCAGTTGGACTGCTGGAAAATCTGCAATGTAGGTTGGACCTTTACATATGCAGTTGAGGTTGGACGTCATCGTTAAACTATGCAGTTAAGGTAGGGCCGTATTGCTGTATACTACATGCGAGAAAGATGTGTTGTTTGTTTTTCGACAGTAGAGGAATTGTGCCCCTATGTCTCCCTGTGGAACCTGTATTATAGGTAGGGGAGACTCGGTCCTGTGGGTTAGCGGTGAGCAGGCCTCGGGTTGATTTCCAACCACGTAGGTAGGCACTGATGGCTTAGGGGCTATATCTGTTGCGCGTCTATGTGGTGGGGTATAGCCAAATGCTGTGCTCGGAGGACCTCGCGGATTTTGTCAAGCTCTATGTCCACCAATTTAAGAGACTGTAAGATAGAGTTGGGATTGCTCCTGTAAAACACCCAAGTTGTTGGTCAGCTTGTGGTTTAAATTAGTAGTGGTTCTAATGAAGTCGTATATGCGCTCGCGTACATTTTGTTTGTTCTGTATGTGATTGTGGCCCAAGTCACAGGCATGTGTCAATATCTGTTTGTGGTCGACACCTAGTAAATGCATTTGTCCATTTTGGTATTCCCTGTGCACAAGGGTTCTGATTGGCTGCATTGTGTATTCCTTGGAGGAATATTTGATCTTGTGTACCGAGGTTGTTGTTACCTTGGAAGTTTTGAAATCGGTTTTGCTTTGTTGGGTGTACGCTGGGGCGAGGCCTACTCTTTTGGCTTTTGCCTTGGTACCGAATCTGCAAAATTTAAATTTGCCTTCTAGTGTTGTGCTGGTGGCTGGCACACGTGGAGGTGTTAGCCTGCTAACTTAGGATTGTATGTCCTAAATTTAATTTGCTGTCCAGGTAGCTGAAAGAGGAACCTGGGGTCAACAACACACGCTACAGGAGGGCTTTGGTGTTTAAAGGTTAGGCACGGTAAATTGAAGTCACTGAGGGAAGAGTGAATTTTCTGGTGCTAGTAACCATCACTTCCGACCCGGCCTGCAGCTATAGAACCTTTAGATAAAACTGGTCATCTTGGCATTCACAAGGGAAAAACACACAGATTCTCCTGACCTGGCTGATAAAGCAGCTAGAATGAAGACAACAAGAGCTGTGTCATGGTAACCTGCATTTGAGCTCTGAAGGACAACACCTTGGAATATACATCTGGCTTTTACGTTCTGTTACACCGGCCTGCCAACAAATGGTTCATAACTGACTGTCTGACGTTTGGAGGAGCAGAATATTTGTGATGACTTTGGAAGTACATCTTATTGGAACCAGATGAGGACTCTAAAGAGCTAACAAACTCATTGAATATTTATACACAGACACTAATTGCAATTTAAAAAGCCACAGGTGTGGAAAATTCACCTTTTATTGCGTGTGTGTCACCTTGTGTGTCTGTAAAAAGGCCAAACATTCAACGGTATGTAAACTTTTGATCAGGGTCATTTGGGTGATTTTTGTTATGATTATGATTTATAAAGCAGCCAAACAACTATGTGATAATAAATGGCTTCATATGATCACTATCCCTAAATAAAGTTAGCATGATCAAGCATATTTTCAAAATCAATGTAAAAATGTCACAATTTCTGCCAGGGAAGGATAACTTAACAATTGTATTCATATTTTGAATAAACTAGTTATAATCTCATCATCACAGACAGATTGTGGCAGACCCATGTGCTCTCTCAATTGAGGAGGAAGATTTTGAAGATCCCGCTCACCTCCATGATGAGAGGGATTCATCTGATGAAGGCTTGGAGGCTTTAAGCAGATGGATGGTAAATAATGTACTTTAATCATACTATTCTTTAGCTATACTACTGTGTACTGGTCAATCTTTTTTGTTTGCTCAGGAGATACCATCAGTTCCAAGTCCCCAGAACTGCTACAGCAGTCAACTATAGTCAACTAATAGAACTGTGGACTCCCTACATCCTGGGGAGTAGAATCCGCTTGTAGCTGTCTGTGTGTGTGTGTGTGTGTGTGTGTGTGTGTGTGTGTGTGTGTGTGTGTGTGTGTGTGTGTGTGTGTGTGTGTGTGTGTGTGTGAAATCCATCTTATCTCAGCCCAATTGTCCTTTAAGCCAAACTCAGTCTCTCTGGGTTCCAACCAGTCCTCTTATCACTGAATCGCTTTCACGTGTCCTGTACCTGTCAGTGAATTCTCCTTGAGAAAATTAGTTGCAACTGCACAGTACACAATCAGAAATATGTCCATTACAATAGCATGTTGCTTATTGTTAATGCATTAGAACACAGTCCTACCAAACACTTAAACTTGTACACCTGAATATCCAATATTTTTCTGCTTCCATTGTCTAAATAGATCAATAAAGTTAAAACATTAACATTTCCGGTGCTTCAATACAGTAAAAAAACAAAACAATTCCACTCCTTTCTATAGTTGGTTTTACAACCAACAGATAACAAAACTACAAAAAGAACAGAAGAACAATTTCCTATTCCTGTTCCAATTACTCCTCATCAGTTAAGATAGTTTGCTTATGTTGAAGTATCACTCTCAAAGAGTAGTTCATTAACAATTCTCAGTTCACCTAACCAGATCTCATTTGATATTTAATGACATCTGATTGTTTTGACTCTGAACTATAATCAAATTCACCTTTGTTTCACATTAAATGATCAAATACCTAATTGCAAATCAAGACATTTCACACCATATTGAAGGTCAGCTAATATAACTATTATTCAGCCTAATTTCTCTACAAGATGAAACCCAGTTTGAAATTCTCCAAGCCTCTTATCTTGGCACATCAAAGACACTCTGTAATCCTGTCATAACTCATGACCCCCCCCCCTCTTTTATGCCCTATCTCCCCCAGGGCTCACCCTGGAGTGGGGGATGGTTTACTGACCTAAGGATAACTGACCCTAGTCTTGAAGAATGGACCCCTAATCAATTAGGCACACATTGCTGTTATCATGAGAAACAAATCAGCTAGGCAATAGCAAGCAAACCTTTTTTGTCTCAGCATACACACCTTAAAGAAACATCTGTTAACTGTTAACATTCCAATGATTGCCTACTAGAACAGAAATTAAGTACATAGGTATACATTTTTATAAAAAAGAGTCATTGAATATGTAAATAAACATGGAATTGACATTTCCTGTTCCTTCAAGTCAAAACCAGAATAATGAACAAAAAGTATTCAATGTATCCGAATTAGAATACCCAATTTTTATAATGTCACCAGTAAGTCTGTTTCTCTTCTAAAGAGTTCAAACAAGTCAAAAACCCATTTCAAGCAGCCCACCCCAAAACCCACACTGGTGTTTGTGTGAGTGAGTTGAGCACTCCAGGGGGTCTGTACCTCTTCACAATTTAGAATGTAAAACTTCTCAACTTGGTTTTCTAGAATAGAACATCATGCAGAATTACTTTCTCAGTTTCAATTAAAACATAGCCAAACTTAGTAAACATGTAAGGAATAACAAAAATGTGTTCCCTGCACCTTTTTACTCACTCAATTCCATAATACATGAGATTAATATGATTACTTCTAATCAAATTTCAAACAATCAAACTGAACAGTAACATTCTCATAGTGACTATTGTGGAATGTGAGCATTAACAATTACCATGTGAATGTACGTTTCATTGGAAGTGAATGTGCCTAGATAATGAGAACAACAGAAACATCTCCGTTTAGATTATCTCTCTGTAGGTTGTGCTATAATGACCATAGGAGTATTTACGATGGCCATATGACATGGGGGTTGACTTCTAAAAACATGGTCTTTGCTAGTTAGAAATGCCCTTAATGTATAGGCTAGCTGGTAACCAACATTACAGTGAGAAGATAATGGAACGTTCACTGAATGACATCTGTGCTGCAATTTTTCAATAAACGTGAGCGAACTTCTCCCTTGATTTGATACGGGTTCTTAATTATTTGACCACTATACGAAACCGCCAATTTCTAACACTTTGGTGCAGTGACCCGGATGGTAGGAGATTCAGATTCTACCACACATACGTTTTTTGTTGTCCTGAGACGAAGCTGGCTGTGCGCACCCGCAAGGGAGTCAGTCTTTAGTTCCTGTTTCTTTTTGCGAACAGCTGAAAAGTTGGTGAGTCTGAAATCCACACCATTTAACAAACAAAACGAGAAATTCAAGAGCACAGGTAGTTATAGGAGACCTAGTTACTCCCTGACTAGGCCACAAATTACAACGTGTACAATATCTCTAGGGGTGGATAAATTGGAGAGAAGACCTAGTTACTCCCTGACTGGGCCATGAATTACATTGTGTAACGTGTAAAATATCTCTATGGATAGATGGAGAGTGTGGTACATACGAAGACAGAAGACAAAGGAAAGTTAAGATGGCCGAGAAAGGACAAAAATCGAATTGCGCGAAAGGAGACAATCATAATGGACAAAGATTAATTCTGTTTGACCACCTGGCTGACCGACAGTAGTCTCAAGATGGAGTCCCTCTTATGGGATCCTGGAATCATGGACAATACTAACTGAAGTGAGCTTTCATAATCATTGATTCAGAGTTCTTAAATGTTTATTTCCTAAAATGTATCGTACCTAACCATTAAACGGAGTTGGAACTTATCAAGGAAACCTGATCACCTTCTTCGGTAACAGCCAAGCATATTTAATTCAATATTACATATAGTTTGAAAAGCACTTGAATGTTATATAGCATGTTTTAAATGGGCATTCGAAATAGCCTGTTTTGTTTTCTGTCATGCTTGAACATGTTTTATAGGTATTCTAGAAATAACCTGTTTTGTTGTGCTTTGTCATGTTTACTTATGTAATTGTGAGTCAAATGTATTTATTGCGTTGATGATAATGTTTAAAACCATAAGGCCTCAAGGGGGGTCTCACGACAATGTAGGTAAGGCCTTAACCAAGGCCCACCACGTGGTACTTGTCTGTTGCGTGCTGAGATGTTCGCTAGCACAAGTGGGAACGTTTGAAACCTATGATGAATTAGAATTTGGTACAATGATTTTCTAATCTGGTAAAATATTCTCATGGTTGTCTAACACAAGGTTAACGTATTGTGTTTTCGCCCTCCTTATATATTGTATAAGTGGTAGAATGAAGAATCCACATGGTGATAGACTTGAACGTTAAGTAGACAGGCTGTGTTCCATGTGGACTGAATTTGAATCCAATATAGTCATATCCTTAAAAAAGTGGTACTACAGTTTACTCCACACAAAATTAAATGACCTATTTTTTAAATGCTGAATTGAGTTTGGTTAAATAATATAGTTTCTCTTATTTGTATTTACCAAAGATTACTGGGATAATACTTGTGTTTTTAAAACCAATGCCTGTTACTGGTTAATGGAGTTTAAATTCTAAAATGGTAAATTGACAAATGAACAAATAGGGTATTGATGTAACAGTGTTTAGGGCCTACATTGAGTTTCCTTTGGATTACTTATTGTACCTTGGTTTTAGTGACGTCATACATCTGTTTTCTGTCTACATCGCCATTCTTGAATTTTCTTAATTTCCACCCTTATGTTGAGTTGTTGTATAGATAATGATATGCAAATTTTTTGAAACTGCAAAAATATTAGATGGGTTGGACACTAAATCTAAATCTTCAGTTAACAAAGGATGTCGGCTAAATTGATAGGATAGTCTGAGGACCATACACAAACATTTGGCCTTTTTAATGGCTCACCATAAATGGGTGGAGCTCAGAGTAGCAACACAGTTGAAAAGGAAGGGTTTGAGTGAGGAACAGAAGGGTTACATTTAAGAGACCACTGCACATTGAACACTTCTGTTCCTCACTCAAAACTTTCCTTTTCAACTTTTTTGGAAAAGAAAGAAAAAGATGCAGTGGTCTCTTAATTTTTTCTGGAGCTGTATTTTCTATAATCATACCTGATAACATTTGTTATGGAACCTTTTGACTAAGGTGCATTTGAGAAATGTCTGTCTTTCCATTGGCTGGTATGTAGATCTTTACTTTGATTGTGACACACATGTCTGTAT
Source organism: Esox lucius (assembly GCF_011004845.1). Classification (NCBI taxonomy): domain Eukaryota; kingdom Metazoa; phylum Chordata; class Actinopteri; order Esociformes; family Esocidae; genus Esox; species Esox lucius. The sequence continues at coordinate 12,823,196 of NC_047579.1, forward strand.
AATATAAGAGGATTAACAGGTATTTGGGCCATGTCCTCCTGCCTAGACAAAGAAGGGTGTCAGTCTTTTTATCCTCAGGAATGTGGTCCTTGGGCGGATCTTTAAGTAAATGCAACAGTAAACATTATGGCAGGAAGGATAAGGTGGGGGAGGACAGCATTTGACTTGTGTGATAGAACAAAGGGAATGTGTTTTATTGACATAGGACAGCATCTTACCACACCCCTTTTCTTCCCTTAAATACTGTTGAAATGATGTATCGAGTCAGAGACTCTTCAGACGATTATTTGTGTAAGCGGTTGACGCGTCTCTCATATTTGCATAATAGTTAATATAACTGTTAGAATGTGCCAAGAGAAATTTGTCTCTGTGTTCCTTACTCCGAGTGTCGATACATGGAATTACCATCACACATTCTATAATCATACCTGATAATATCCTTTCTCCCACACTCCATAGTCCTGTGGCATGATACTACTTGTCAGAAACAGTGTATACTTACTTCCTTCTTTCAAGTGTCCTCTGACCCACTTTACATCATCCCTTAATGTCTTGGAGACAGCCAGAGAAACCGCCAATGATGAGTCATCTCTTTGGTGAGAATGCGGTCTTCTTTTAAACCAAATAACAGCATTATTTTGTCAAACACAATCTTCTTTTGTATCAAGGGCATTTCTCCCAAGAACTATTAGCATATAAATATAGGTTATTCTGTACAGTGGATTTGTACTTCTATATTTTCTAATTTTAACTAAACACATTATGACATTTCAATTCAGTGAAGATTACTTAAATATGGAGTAATAGCATCCTTCTAGAAAATAAAATACATTAAAAAAAACCTGTACAACTCTTCTTTTCTGTACAACAGTTTCTTCTGGTGGATTTTAAGTACCATGCCCTCCATTACACGCTGCAGTCCCTGTGGATCCTGTACATTGATGTGACTCTGAGCTGTTTGGGAACAAGGTGATCAGTCTACAACCATAATATTCCAACAGTTACAACACTGAAATTGTTTTCTTTGCTGTAGTGACAAGCTTACTTGATGCTGCCCACAATTCCACGTCTGTGACCCACTGCTGCAGGTCTTCAGGTGTTTTGTTGATGTGGGATTTGGTCATCTCAATCTCCCCTGCCAATTCAGCTGTTCTCTTTATTGTCTGTAATGTACATACATTTATAATTGTAATTCCAAAGTGAGTCTAGATAAGTATTAATAAACAAAAATAAGATAGAAACTCACTGTACCTTTACATATCTTTGATCAAGATACTTATGAAGATGTAACTTTTCCCTCAGGTTCCATCCAGGTACATGAATAGTGATCCTATCAGTGCTGAAACAAAAACATTTAACATGTCCATTTGAAATGATGCACAAAGCCAACAATTCCAGTTGATCTATCATCTAATGACTCACCAGATCTGGTCTTATACTTTGTTGTCAAAGCAGCACGAGACATAAATGAATTGACTGCTTCCACCTCCTCTCCAACAGTCAAACCTGTTCATTGGAAATCCAAAACTGTTCATGAAAAGATCCAGCAATATTCTATCAGCTCCAGCAGCTGAATGTAGGATGAACAATGATTATCCATATTTCAGTCCTCACAGAACAATGGAATTCCACTTCATTGTCACTTGGAAACTCAAGCACAAGTACAAGACATCAAGAAGACATGGTGACACACATGGCTGTTTACCCCGTAAATGGGAAACAATCATTTTAAAACAACTTCGCTTTGAAAAAGCATCTTCCACTAAAATTTTCTACATGGTAATAATTTAACACTGAACTGAAAAGCACAACACATAAAAGATTCTAAATGGCTGGATCTTTAAATGTAAACTTTTTAAATGATTGTAAGGAATTTGAACATGGCAGTCAGAATAATCCAATAACATAAATGTCAGTAAAAGCTCCAAAGTTCAAACTCACCAGCTCCCTCTTGTTGCTGCCCCCCCACTCCACCTGTTACACATGATCACTTCAGTACTGTATCAGAATCACTCACATATCATCACCATTATGTATTAAGAAGAAAATGGTTCATCCCTTCCTCACATTTTGTTTAATGTCCTTTTGCATAACCGATAGGAAGGGTCACATTTGTAAAATGTACTGTAGATCAGGAAAGGCCTCACACACTCTTTTCAAGTATGGGTAATACTTGCACATTACATCAGTACAGACAAACTCAGTTTTTCGTTCCTTGCCAAGCTCTTTTTGAAGAATATAGAGGGTATGCAAACACTTCTCCACTTTGGGTTCATCAAAGCGCTGAACATACCTTTAAAAAGGATGCAGTGACTACAGACTGAGATCATCCCAGCTTTGAAGTGTGATTTTCCACAAACTGGTCGCCCTACTGACTAGGAAAACATTTTACCATGAATTATTATTATTATTAAGCTAGTCATAGATAAACTCTTAGTCGCTCTGGATAACAGTATTTGCTAAATGACTGGATAGTAATAGTTCATAACTTACTGTTTTGACTTTGTCTCTAATAGTTTGCAAAAACTCTGCAACCTGTTCATTCTTGGCAAAGAAAGTTCCATCAAAATATGGAGTATCATTTGTCCTGTCAAAACAAAATCACAGTGCATGGAGTCTTTACAGGTTTATGCAAGTTGTCTTTTGAAAGGTAAAACCTTTGATCATTAATAACCAATCACCATTAAAACGATACATTTTTCTGTTCCCATCAAGAGACTGCCACCATATCCTCACTGCAGGCTGGACAGGAGAAATGGCCAACTCCCAAGAACATTTTCCACCTGGTGTCTACAGTATGTCCATTCCAGAAAACTATGCTGGAAACAGTCCACTGATATTGAGCCAACCTAGTAAACATGAAAAGGGCATTATGGTGATAATGGCTTCTCACAAGTAGCAGCTCTGTCAAATTCATCAGATGCCTTTTTCCGTTATACTATAGGACCAGACTATTCTGTCTGGCCTAGTCACAACCACATAGCCTTTCTTTCCTGTTAGAGTAAATCATATTTGTCTTTGTTTTGAAATGCTTTATAACAATGCTGTATATCAATAGTTAAAGCAAAACATAACACTTATTCTGCTTGAACGCATTGAGCGACTTTGTAGCATTCAGATAAATGCCTGTGGAGAGGTCAGGTGTCGTGACTTTAACATCTTCAAAGGTACTGAACAGGTCAAAGGTGTAAACAGTTAGAAACTCAGTAGTTCCAGGCCAGGACCCATTCTGTATAAGGTATTTCACCTCAGGTGTCCATGACTTTAGACAAGACTTACAGGTCACCAACGGAAGGGAGAGATCATAGAGACCTGTTGAGACCAACAGAAACACAATGTCAACACAACCATGCATTCATCTACACAAAGCCTTCTACTTGGTGTAGAAACTATACTGTAAGATATGAGGAGGTACTCACCATTAATGTTTATGAAGATAATGGCACGACCAACATTTACAGAAATATCCCCAGCATCGCAGCAGCAAATCTTGTTTAGTCGAGCAATGGTAGGACAAATGCTAGAAAAACAGTCATTAATAATTGGAAAGATTTACATTTGACATGTAATTCAATCCAACATAAAAAGCACATACCTTGCTCAGACACTACATGTTCACCCGTGATGTCCTTTGAAATTAGGCTTTTCAGTGACCGGGCTTTGTAAAACCCTCCCACAAACATACTGACTATGCACTGAAACATCACAGTTACTGTAATACACTTCTTTGGGAGACAGTCTCTGCATCCAATCACAGCCTCTTGTGCGTTACACTTTTGTCCACCATGTTGAGGTGTCCTTCCCCCTGTTATCACGGCTTGTAGAAGTTGTGGTGGTGATTTCTGCCACTTACCATCACAGAGCGCTTGCCACAAACTCCAGGTTGGTATGTTTGAGCATGCTGCTTCTGAGCTGCCTGAGGGATCAACCGTTGTGCTGTCTAAGCTCTCCTTGAGTTCTTGTATAATTTTGTCTTTATAAGAGAGGGATAAATGCAGTTAAATTCCTGTACTAAATAGCAGAAGCCATTTAGTTGTCATAACATATCGTTAAACATTTCTGTAGAGCAGGAGCCATTTAGTTATCATAACATATCCTTAAACATTTCTGTAGAGCAGGAGTCATTTAGTTGTCATGACATATCGTTAAACATTTCTGTAGAGCAGGAGCCATTTAGTTGTCATAACATATCCTTAAACATTTCTGTAGAGCAGGAGTCATTTAGTTGTCATAACATATCCTTAAACATTTCTGTAGAGAAATATATAACATTGTCTGTAACCGATCACCTGAAAGGTCTCCTCAAACTGTGTATGTGATGTGTCTGTGTAATCATACAGTATGTAAACTGTGTATGTGATGTGTCTGTAATCATACAGTATGTAAACTGTGTATGTGATGTGTCTGTGTAATCATACAGTATGTAAACTGTGTATGTGATGTGTCTGTAATCATACAATATGTAAACTGTGTATGTGATGGGTCTGTGTAATCATACAGTATGTAAACTGTGTATGTGATGTGTCTGTAATCATACAGTATGTAAAGTGTGTATGTGATGTGTCTGTGTAATCATACAGTATGTAAACTGTGTATGTGATGTGTCTGTGTAATCATACAGTATGTAAACTGTGTGTGTGATGTGTCTGTAATCATACAGTATGTAAACTGTGTATGTGATGTGTCTGTAATCATACAGTATGTAAACTGTGTATGTGATGTGTCTGTGTAATCATACAGTATGTAAACTGTGTATGTGATGTGTCTGTAATCATACAGTATGTAAACTGTGTATGTGATGTGTCTGTAATCATACAGTATGTAAACGGTGTATGTGATGTGTCTGTGTAATCATACAGTATGTAAACTGTGTATGTGATGTGTCTGTAATCATACAATATGTAAACTGTGTATGTGATGGGTCTGTGTAATCATACAGTATGTAAACTGTGTATGTGATGTGTCTGTAATCATACAGTATGTAAAGTGTGTATGTGATGTGTCTGTGTAATCATACAGTATGTAAAGTGTGTATGTGATGTGTCTGTGTAATCATACAGTATGTAAACTGTGTGTGTGATGTGTCTGTAATCATACAGTATGTAAACTGTGTATGTGATGTGTCTGTGTAATCATACAGTATGTAAAGTGTGTATGTGATGTGTCTGTGTAATCATACAGTATGTAAACTGTGTATGTGATGTGTCTGTAATCATACAGTATGTAAACTGTGTATGTGATGTGTCTGTAATCATACAGTATGTAAACTGTGTATGTGATGTGTCTGTGTAATCATACAGTATGTAAACTGTGTATGTGATGTGTCTGTAATCATACAATATGTAAACTGTGTATGTGATGTGTCTGTGTAATCATACAGTATGTAAACTGTGTATGTGATGTGTCTGTAATCATACAGTATGTAAAGTGTGTATGTGATGTGTCTGTGTAATCATACAGTATGTAAACTGTGTATGTGATGTGTCTGTAATCATACAGTATGTAAAGTGTGTATGTGATGTGTCTGTAATCATACAGTATGTAATGTGTGTATGTGAAGTGTCTGTGTAATCATACAGTATGTAAACTGTGTATGTGATGTGTCTCTAATCATACAGTATGTAAACTGTGTATGTGATGTGTCTGTAATCATACAGTATGTAAAGTGTGTATGTGATGTGTCTGTGTAATCATACAGTATGTACATAATACAATTACCAAGGCTACACTCAGGGCCCAAATGTACAGAGACTTTGTTATAGTATTTAATAGTACTCACCCTGAGTTGTGTCAGCAGTGTTTTCTGATAAATCTGCAGAGTGAATTTGAGTCGACTTTCTTTGACATACAGAAGTGACTGAAAAGTAATTTTAAAACAATAGAGATTTTCTAGAAATACATGAACAATTTTAATAAAAGCGCCTTTTCATTTCCATTACACAGACTACCTCTTGAGAATGTTTGTTCCTGAGTAATCAATCGTCCTAACTGGTCCCTTTTTCTCCAATGCATTGAGTCAATGTTGTTGGGCTTCCTTTTGACTTTCCTCGGTTCCTTCTGCAAATAAAAGCCCAGATAAATCTCAGTAAAATATATTAGTACAAATTATTTTATAGAAGAAAAAAATTATTTATGTGTTTGTTTGCATGTACTTATTCGAGAGTAAATCAATCTGCTCTGGCTATAGAAAGTCTTTAGATAATGATGTTGAATCAATTCCAAAATGTGTCATTCTGACCAGGCCGGACGAAAAATGACTCTGAAAAGTGCTGTGTTCTGTCAGTTAGGCTATTAAATGCTCTGTTGTTTTGCTGTATTTGTTGGTGTTTTACTTAAAGGGGAAAATCCCCCTATCCACCACCACCAACCTGGACTAAGACCCCCTTCTTCCCCCTATCCGCCACCACCAACCTGGACTCAGACCCCCCTTCTTCCCCCTATCCACCACCACCAACCTGCACTCACCCCCCTTCTTCCCCCTATCCACCCCCACCAACCTGGACTCACCCCCCTTCTTCCCCCTATCCACCACCACCAACCTGGACTCAGACCCCCCTTCTTCCCCCTATCCACCACCACCAACCTGGACTCAGACCCCCTTCTTCCCCCTATCCACCACCACCAACCTGGACTCAGACCCCCCTTCTTCCCCCTATCCACCACCACCAACCTGGACTCACCCCCCTTCTTCCCCCTATCCACCACCACCAACCTGGACTCAGACCCCCCCATTCTTTCCCATCTTCCATCACCCGGACTCATAACCTGCCGCTTCATATAAAAACGCTATATTGATATATATATATACAGTTCCGGAAAAAAATAAGAGACCAGTGCACCTTTTTCTTTCCTTTCCAAAAAAGTTGAGGACAGAAGTATTCAATTTGCAGTGTTCTCTTAATTTTAACCATTCAGTTCCTCACTCAAAACCTTCCTTTTCGACTTTTTAGGTGCAGTGGCCTCTTAGTTTTTTTCCAGAGCTGTGTCTTTGTACATTTTGTACATTAAAAGCACATCAATACATTTGTCTATATTGTGCTTTTTTATTTTATTCACATTTTTTATATCTTATTAACTCATGCCATCAATCTGTATTTATGGTATTATGCTGCTGCTACAAGAGAATTTCCCCACAGGGATCAATAATGTTATACTCTATTCATTCTAAAATGTATATAAACAAATAACACATACAGTATTTAGTTTCCAACATTGGTGACTCAGGCAGACAGTACTGCATTCACATCTGTGTTGGAGAGATGAATAGCAGGTTGGTGGAGATTTCTGTCCACCAGGGTGTTTTGCCATATTAATCACAGCTAATATACCTCACCCATCACCCTAACCCCAGTACCATTAAAAATAACTATTCTACCTCACCCATCACCCTAACCCCAGTACCATTAAAAATAACTATTCTACCTCACCCATCACCCTAACCCCAGTACCATTAAAAATAACTATTCTAGCTCACCCATCACTCTAACCCCAGTACCATTAAAAATAACTATTGTACCTCACCCATCACCCTAACCCCAGTACCATTAAAAATAACTATTCTAGCTCACCCATCACCCTAACCCCAGTACCATTAAAAATAACTATTCTAGCTCACCCATCACCCTAACCCCAGTACCATTAAAAATAACTATTCTACCTCACCCATCACCCTAACCCCAGTACCATTAAAAATAACTATTCTACCTCACCCACCACCCTAACCCCAGTACCATTAAAAATAACTATTCTACCTCACCCATCACCCTAACCCCAGTACCATTAAAAATAACTATTGTACCTCACCCATCACCCTAACCCCAGTACCATTAAACATAACTATTGTACCTCACCCATCACCCTAACCCTAGTACCATTAAAAATAACTATTCTACCTCACCCATCACCCTAACCCCAGTACCATTAAAAATAACTATTCTACCTCACTCATCACCCTAACCCCAGTACCATTAAACATAACTATTGTACCTCACCCATCACCCTAACCCCAGTACCATTAAAAATAACTATTGTACCTCACCCATCACCCTAACCCCAGTACCATTAAAAATAACTATTCTACCTCACCCATCACCCTAACCCTAGGACCATTAAAAATAACTATTGTACCTCAACCTTGACACTAAACCTAAGTTAACCTTAACCCTTAACATCAATAACCAAACATTTATGTCTATACCTAACCTATAAAAACCCAAACAAACACGCATTGATATTGAAAGATAGTACTTTTTGGCTACTATTTACAATATGCTAACAATTCTTTTGGATTCAATCTTTTGATTGCATTTGGTTTAGTGGCCAGTAGTCACATGATCACCCACTGCAAATCGAAGTTGGGAACAGCAAACTAAGTTGTCATATCCCAGCCTTATGATTGGAGGATTTTAGCGGGATGCCTTGTGCGGGCGACAATCTTTGGATGACGTCCCTACTCTCTGGACCTGACATTCTCACGCTAAAAGAGTCCCATTTTACTGCAGACGATCGCTCTGCAAGCTACAAAATAATTAAACTGAACAAATTAGGAAGTAAGTACAAATAGTTCCAGATTCATGCTGCATATTTTAATAACTAATATTTGGTTATGTTCAGCAGGTCTGGCCATTTTGTTACATCGTCTTGCAAGATTAACATGTTAAAAGCATTTCTCTACGTCGCTACATAATGCCAGGTGGCAGAAACAAATGGCATTGTGTTGCGTGCAAGCAATTAATATTTGTTGTTTGCAAAAAGTGCCCTGAATGCAAATACAAGAAAACATTGATTGAATCTAGAGCTCAGTTTGCAGCACAGAAGGCAGATTATAAATAAATATAAAGAACTGTAACCAAACGCATGTGCTTGAGTCAAGCTTCAAAGTGGTAAGAGTAGCAGACTAATAAGAATGTAATATCATTTAGTGTTCAAAGTGTGACTCTTTGAATTAAGATACATACAACGCAGATAACAAATGTATGTAAAGCAGAGTGGAAATGAATCTTCATGAAGAGCCTGTTGGAAAGTTGAAGGAGGTATATGGGTCAATCCTAAAGTGTGAGTAAATGTTTAACAATTAAAACAGTATTTTAGCAAATATGCGCTAATGTCCCAACTCTGGGGGAAGATATGACACAACAAGGTACAGACGGTTTTCCCGTCGACATCACACTGACATAACTAGGGATGCGTAAGGTTCCCAGTTTCAGTAGAAAGGACGCTGGCCTTGGCATAGAGTAACGAACTCTGATCTGAAGAAATGAATAATCATCAACCACATCTTCATGATTTCTTTATTAAAACTGCCCCACAATTGTTTTATTCAAATTGAAAATAGTGACTGCTGCCGACTCCATGCCATTAGAATCAGGTGGTAGCTTAGCTATCATAACAATAGTAACCTAATAGTATTGATGGAACTGAATTTTGACAAGATTTATATGTTGTTCCAAGAAGTCTGATTTTCATATGTAAAGCCAGAATACAATTGCAAATAATAGTATTACAGATAGAATTACTGTAGATTTAAGGTAAGGCTGTAAGGGCAAAAAAGCACACAAGATAGCCAGAAGTGGTAGAGGGCTAGCCCTGTGCTCACAGTTCACCCTGGTTATTGGCACAATACAGCCTTAGGGGTGTGACTGACAATCAGGGGTTGAGTTAAAAACCAATTAGGCCACTGTTATCAAGATGGGGCCAATTTCAATCTGGGTAATCACTGGTGCCATGAGGCGGTGTATCTCAACATCACACAACTCAAGGTGAGGTATTCCAAGGGATAGGGCCTATTTTAAGAACTATATATTTTTTTCAAAATGTAAGACAATAACAAATAATTAATGTTCTCCATAACAACTGTGTTGCAGAAAATGACACTAAAAAGACAGAAGTGGTCCCACAAAAGAAAGCGAGGATAAGGTGTAACAAGACACGTACGTTTTTGGAACATGTCTTCCCTTTACTATTCTTGCCATGCCGAAGTGTGAGGGAGGCAAATAGATCAGGGTGGTTTCCTGGTATTTGGTTGTTACCTGTAAAAGTGACATATGTTTGTACTATCCTTGTCTTTTCCCTGTCCTTATTTCCATACCGCATTTTGAAGTGTTAGTAAAACAAAGATTACAAATAACTTCAGTAATGCTTTCATAAATTGTGATGAAACAGGTGAGCCATGTGGAGAATGTGCTGAGCGGTCAGCATCCGAACCTTTCTTTATTCAAAGATTTTCAAAAGAAGAGGAGATCAGGTAAGATATTGATAATGAAGTCAATCTTCCACCGTAACACAATAGTGTCTATTCACATCACATTTAGTTTGGTACAACAACCTTAATGTTAACTATGCAGACAGTCATTGGAAGGTTGCACCTACAGTATCTATTAGGTGTCCTTTATGTAGCATGTTGCAGCTTCAGCGGTACAGTGGTCTGTAGCAAGGCCTTAACTCCAAACTCCTCTATTTTGATGCAGAAGGCCATGAAATTTTAAAATCCGTGTCTTTGGTATGTTTCTGCATTCAGACCACAAGACTACTCACTCAGTCATCTGAAGGTTTGGTTTTGACACCTTGGTTAAATTGCTGATGGGCTCCTACAGCTCCCCATACTCTATTATTGACGTACCAGAACATTATCAGAACACAGAATAAAGGATGACATTGGAGTCATAATGATCAGACAAATGCATTCTCATTTTCCAACATGTGTCCATGTTGCTGGTATTAATAGATTTGACTGAAGACATTATGGTCCATGGGATGGGATGGTACAACAAGAACACAAATAGATAATAGCAAGAAACTGCCATGTGGAGAATCGTTGCAGCTCATTGCATCTTGTTAGTGATACGATTTATTGTTTTGACTAATATCACATCTATGCTAATGTGATAATACGGGTTTCTCAACAAGGTTGGTGAGATTACAGTCTTCAATCATGCTACTAGACTACAGATATTTTAGAAAGTGTAGAATTGTTTAATTAACATGATGCAGATGTGTAGCTTAAGTGCAGGTGATGTCCCACAGAGTTCTCACCCAAGGAGTCATACAGTACCCATATCCTGGAGTCAGTTCTTATTAGAATGGTAGATACAGTCCCCATATCCTGGGGTCAGTTCTTATTAGAATGGTAGATACAGTCCCCATATCCTGGGGTCAGTTCTTATTAGAATGGTAGAGATACAGTCCCCATATCCTGGGGTCAGTTCTTATTAGAATGGTAGAGATACAGTACCCATATCCTGGAGTCAGTTCTTATTAGAATGGTAGAGATACAGTCCCCATATCCTGGGGTCAGTTCTTATTAGAATGGTAGAGATACAGTACCCATATCCTGGAGTCAGTTCTTATTAGAATGGTAGAGATACAGTCCCCATATCCTGGGGTCAGTTCTTATTAGAATGGTAGAGTGGTAGACATACTGATCACAGGTACTATAAATACACAAACACTGTGAAGGCTGGGATCGGTTGCAACATTCTGTACATATTATTAATTTACATATTAAACATTTAGCAGAAGTTCTGATCAAGAGTAACTTAGAGTTGAGAGTGCTGTTTTGTTTTATACATTGTTTTTATACAGGTCCTCTGAGGGTATCACACCCACAGCTCTGATGTTTCAAGCAACATGCTTTACAAACTGAGTGAGACACAAGACATTAAGACTTATTGGTCTATGGTTGACAGAGGAGTTACATTGCAGTAACTCGGTTATAAAGACTCAGTATCTAGCCTGCTCAGTGCATCAACGTGAGAGCTAACAAACTCATTGACTATTTATACACAGACACTAATGGCAAATTAAAAAGTTGCAGGAGTGGATAATTCACCTTTAATTGCAATTTTCACCTGTTTGTGTCTGTAACAAGGCCAAACATTCAAGGGTATGTGAATGTTTGATCAGGGTCATTTGGGTGATTTCTGTTATGATTATGATTTAAAAAGGAGCCAAACAGCATTGATAATAATTGGCTTCGTATGATCACTATCCTTAAATAAAATACATTTTTTTTTGCATGATCAGTCATATTTTCAACATCAATCCCAAATGTTTACAATTTCTGCCAGGGTATTCAAACTTATGAGCACAACGGTATTTATATAAATCAACCTCTATGCCAAAGGAGAGTTCAGTCTACTAAACATGTACCATTTCCAGTGGCTTTATGATGTTTTGTTTAGGGTGAGCAAGAAACATGAATACAGCTTTTCTGATTTTATTACAAAAAGGTAGTATTGGAGACTGAACACGACAGATTGAAACAATTGCTGTATTTACGATCTTATGTTTTATAAAACAGTGGGATCAAATGGAAGGGCAGTTGGGAGACTTTGTCCTGCCTTTCACCTCCTGGCTCCAGCATTTAGCTGCTTTTGTAAAATAAATGTACGTTTTTCTCCTCTTTGAATTTGCCATATCCAACTCCCCTTTGACCTTTTCTCATATGCAACCCCTCAGCAGGTGCAGGATGGTTGAAGATCGATCCCAGGCTTCCTCCAAGCGTGTGTCACCACCACTTATCACAGCTCTTTCAACACAGAAGCCTTGAGTTGATACTTGGTGATTGAATTTAAACACTGTCAAACTACACACAAGGATTCATTAAAGAGTGATATGACAAGGAGCCCGCGCCCAACTACGCACCCGTCCACCCCTGGCAGCGCTGTGCCCATGCTAGCCGTGGACAGCAGTACCTTGTGGCTTGTGTATGTTGGGCACATGTGAATTCAGTCAGGCTGTATAGTTGATGAATGTGTAGCTTCCCATGCGTATATATACACCAACGGCTTCCGTGGTGAAGGAGCGCTTTGACTCTAGCAGTCTAGGGTGGATACAGAGACCGGAACAAAACTCATGCAAAGTTGTGTCGTGTACATGAACAGTGAGAAGAAACAGAAAACATTAATTATAAAGAGACAGTAAAGGGGGTAGGGAAAAGGGGCTGATATGGACCCAAAAAAATAAATAATATGGCAAACACCCCTAAACTGAACTTGCCTGCCTCAAGAATCGCTTAGCTGACTACTAACCAATACAAAAATACAGTGGGTGGTCCGCTCAGTTCTAACTAGTGTTTTTAGACACAGGTTGTGTATGCCCAAGGGTGACTTCCTGGAAAAAGAAAAAAAAAATCCCAGGGACACAGGGAGAAACAAAGCACACAGGTTAAACAGGGACTAAACAGCAAACAATTGACTAGACAAAACCAAACAAAAGCCACAGCAATACATACTCACATGACACAGGACAAAGTGAGATGTATGTGCTAAACTAAATGAAGTATGCATGAACAGGGTATGTATCTCAAGTGTGTGCCCAAGTGAGGTAAAGCAAAAGAGTCTCTCTGGGATAACCAACTGACTGGGTTTTTAAACCAGGGATGTGTGATGTGATTGGGTAAAGGATAAAAGGAACAGGTAGTGCAATAAGGAGGGGTGTCCACTGATTGGTCCACTTCAGCAGTCAGGTGATGCACTCATGACTGCCAGGTGGGAAAAACCAACATAAAGGACACCTGGGGAAACGGCAGGAGGGGAAAACACAAATGTGCTACATGGTACCTGCATGTGAACAAGCACTGTGGTAAGAATCATACAGTTGCTGATGCATCCTTGGAGGAAGCAGGTGATCAATCTTTCACCATCCCACACTTGCTGTGGATTTGCCTACAAGGTCAAAGGGGAATTGGATATGACACATTTAGAGGTTATAAAAAGAGAGGAAACTTCCCCAAAAACGTTAACATAGATGGGATGAATATAATATATTTTCAGTAAATAAAATATTCCATGAATGTGTTGTTCATTTTCAGTTTATTCACATGCGCACACCTAACTCTACAGTATGTTATAATTATTTTAATGATCAAATTCTATCATAACACTCTACGCTTATTCTGTATAGCAAATATTAAATATTCGCTTGGATAAGTTCCAGATTTGAAACAATTGAATCAAGTAAGAGAATGGATAAGAAAGTTACGTTTTCATTATCTGCACAATTTTCTATAAATACTGGATCAGATGCGCCTGGTTGTAGACACAGCAGGGGACGCTGTTCTGTGGGGGTGAAGAAGAGTAGGTAGCGTAACGTGAAAACGTGCGCATTCACGTTTTATTTAGTATTTATGTTACCGTTATTTTATCAGTCAAGTTGAGTGTGAACGTATTCTCTTTTGCAGCAACGGCTGGGGAGTAACGGGGAGAGGAAAGGGGATAAATGAGCCCATTGAAAACGTTCTATCAATCGAGCTAGTACGGGGCGAAGCTGGAGTATGGAGATGCCAGAAATAGATAAGCTGATAAATTGTGCACAATACATTTTTTATTGCATCATTTATAAAATTATAAAGTCAGGAATGTTAATAAAAATAATTGTGTGGAATACTGATACAAATTTGAATATTGGCAATAGTTCAGAAGGCCACGCCCACCCCAACCTATTAGAATTCTGTCATTGGCGCACCGTCAAACAAGAAACCAGGCAAGCCTAGTTCAGCCGGCCCGCAATAGAAATACCTGGTCCCATAATGTCGAGCATGTCTCCCTCCTACTGGTCATGGATAAGACGTCATGACATCACTAGTGACCAGTGTCACGTTTGGGTTTGCAATGCCAAAATATTTTTCCTGCAGTGCATTGTGACATGGAGAAGATATGGCCACATTTCAGAGACAGAACTGATGCAGACTAGTGTTGTGTGTGCTTAACATTTTTAAAAAATATTTCTGATAATATTTGTTACAATTCATTAGACAAAAAAACAGGTTGCAGTAAAAGTTACTTTTTTTCAAAAAAAATTATTATTGATCACACTTGATTATGGGATAGAATAATTATTTTCTGTCAGTTGTGATAGGTAATGTACAGTAAGAGGTGTCCCTAATGTGAAAACAGTGAAATAAACTCTAAGAGATTACCTTTAGCAATTCCAAAAGTCATTTTGAAACAATGACTGAAAGAATTGAAGTAATATTTGTGTTTTGTGTCGTCCTTTTCTCCTGCAATTTTTCAATTGGCCTTTCAGGTCATTGGTTGTCCGGGTTAAATAATCATGAATAGAGAATAAAATAAATGGCCTACTAAATTAATTTTTAAATGAAATACCATTCTAAGAATGTATGTTTTTCAAATCTCATAGTAGATGAGAGAGGTAATGTTTGTCTCTGTTGTTTTGAAGCCTAACCTATCAGGAGAGACCAGCCTCCCCTGTCCCCAGCTGTGTCCATGAAGAGTGACTGGTCTATGGGACAACCTATAGAGTTGTCCCAAAAGAGAGTCTTTTCTACTGAACACAGGTAGGAACTTGTGGGTCATGGACAGTTAGTAAACAACACTTTTACTTAGATCCTCATTAGTTGACAATATAAACACATACATTTATGTCATTTAGTAGAAGTTCTCATCATATTTACATTAAAACTAATTTCTGAATTAAATAATTTGCATGTTTATAAAGCCCTTTTTTCAAAACTCTAAGCTAATCTGACATTGTACAACAAGATCAAACATCAGTGAAGATCAAGTACCGCATTATACATTATACTGTGGTAATTAAAAATTTAGATAAATAACAAAATGTATGTAACCCTATTTATTAAACAACCAGACCCATCACCTCCTTTTCACCTCCCATCCTTAAACAACCAGACCCGTCTCCTCTTTTTCACCTCCACACCCATCCTTAAACAACCAGACCCGTCTCCTCCTTTTCACTTCCCCTCCCATCCTTAAACAACCAGACCCGTCTCATCCTTTTCACCTCCCCTCCCATCCTTAAACAACCAGACCGTCTCCTCCTTTTCACCTCCCCTCCCATCACTAAACAACCAGCCCCCCCCCCTTTATTTTCACCTCCACACCCATCCCTAAACAACCAGAACTGTCTCCTCCTTTTCACCTCCACACCCATCCTTAAACAACCAGACATGTCTCCTCCTTTTCACCTCCCCTCCCATCCTTAAACAACCAGACCCGTCTCCTCCTTTTCACCTCCACACCAAATCTTAAACAACCAGACCAGTCTCCCCATTTTCGTCTCCCATCCTTAAACAACCAGTCCCGTCTGCTCCTTTTCACCTCTTCTCCCATCGCTAAACAACCAGACCTGTCTCCTCCTTTTCACCTCCACACCAAACCTTAAACAACCAGACCCGTCTCCTCATTTTCGTCTCCCATCCTTAAACAACCAGACCCGTCTCCTCCTTTTCACCTCCCTTTCCGTCCTTAAACAACCAGACCCGTCTCCTCATTTTCGTCTTCCATCCTTAAACAACCAGACCCGTCTCCTCCTTTTCACCTTCCCTCCCATCCTTAAACAACCAGACCCGTCTCCTCCTTTTCACCTCCCCTCCCATCCTTAAACAACCAGACCCGTCTCCTCCTTTTCACCTCCCCTCCCATCCTTAAACAACCAGACCCGTCTCATCCTTTTCACCTCCACACCAAACCTTAAACAACCAGACCCGTCTCCTCATTTTCGTCTCCCATCCCTAAATAACCAGACCCGTTTCCTCCTTTTCACCTCCACACCCATCCTTAAACAACCAGACCCGTCTCCTCCTTTTCACTTCCCTTTCCGTCCTTAAACAACCAGACCCGTCTCCTCCTTTTCACCTCCCCTCCCATCCTTAAACAACCAGACCGTCTCCTCCTTTTCACCTCCCTTTCCGTCCTTAAACAACCAGACCCGTCTCCTCCTTTTCACCTCCACACCAAACCTTAAGAAAATTACTCCACCATTGAAGGCCCAAATAAGGGCTTCAGACAATGAGGCACCGAATATTGCCAGACAGGGCAAGTGGTACACCACAGGAGGTACGGGAGGTAACACAGGACAGGATGAATATCTTTTGGGTATCAAGTGGTACACCACAGGAGGTACGGGAGGTAACACAGGACAGGATGAATATCTTTTGGGTATCAATTGGGGAGCAGGTACAGGAAGGGAGTCGCAGAGTTACATGACAATGGGGCCAGTAGAAACAATGGACCTCTAACAGCTTGGCCTGATTGTCGCATTATTCAAGAGGCTTCTATACTGGACATTTAACATATGGAAAGGATTCTAATTGACCTGCTAGACAAGTACAATTTCTCTCACAATATTAAGTGGGAAACGAGTAATTCTGAAAAGATAGGTAATGCAGATCCTAATCTGTGGGTTAATTGGTCGTCGATCTATTGGCAATGTCTCAGGGTTTTAGTAGGGAGATTGTGCTTCTCTTCCTCATTCAATACAGAGTGAAGGCAAGAGCTGCACGTGTGGTTTCTTAAAAATCTCTGGGGATTGAGCGTTTTCCCACTTTTTTCACTACTTTGACATTTGGGCATATAAACAATATGTAATGTTTATGGATCATGAATTTGGCATCAAATGATTCTAGATAACCTCAGCTAATACAAGCATGCATGAAAATGTACTTATAAAGGTAGTATTTGAGTGATTACGGACAAAAAAGTAAATGATAACTTCTATATATCATTGAATTCTGACCACAACACAACCATATCGATCAGTTTTTCCAACACAAATGTTTTCTGAAAACCCTTTTCTTACACAAATATGCATTGTTTCAGAATAACTGTGAACAATGAAATGATTCACCTTATGTGCATACACCCATTATTATTTTTCTATATATCATTGATATCAGGCCACAAAACCACGTGGAACAGTTCTCACATTCCAAATACGTAAAGCAGACAATATCTATAATGATCACATTTGTATTACATTATTTCATGATGAATAGGTTATTTGATGATACTTACCAGCTGTATTTGGAACCCTAATCTGGCTCCATGTTGTTAGCATGTTGTTAGCATTATCATTGAATTCAGACCACAAAACCATGAGGAACAGTTTTTTAAACACAAATGTTTTCTGCAAACCCTTTTTCTTACACAATTATGCATTGTATCACAATAAATGTGAACAATGAAATAATTCACCTTATGTGCATACAGTCCAATGTGTTTATTATTTTTTCTATTTATCATTGATACCAGGCGATACCAGGCCACAAAACCATGTGGAACAGTTCTCAAATTCCAAATATGCAAAGCAGACAATATCTATAATGATCACATTTGTATTACATTATTTCATGATAAATAGGTTATCTGCCAGACTCTGTTCTTGTGCTCCGGCGTTAGCATGTTGTTTGCATTCGTTCTTTGTGTTCCGGTAACTCAGCTATCCAGCTTTGAAAACCATAAAGGACTACTGCTACATTTAGTAAGTGGTTTTACGTTTTGCCATTTTATACTAATAATAATACTGGTAAAACTGTTGAAAACACATATCCTTTCTTTGTGTGTTCGACACGTTAGCGTTCCGCAAGGACACAATGCTAAAACGTTATCGAATGACTATTCCTTTGTTTAAGGGCGTAACACGTGCGTACCACAAGGACACAATGCTAAAACGTTATCGAATGACTATTCCCTTGTTTAAGGGCGTAATACGTGCGTACCACAAGGACACAATGCTAAAACGTTATCGAATGACTATTCCCTTGTTTAAGGGCGTAACACGTGCGTACCACAAGGACACAATGCTAAAACGTTATCGAATGACTATTCCCTTGTTTAAGGGCGTAACACGTGCGTACCACAAGGACACAATGCTAAAACGTTATCGAATGACTATTCCCTTGTTTAAGGGCGTAACACGTGCGTACCACAAGGACACAATGCTAAAACGTTATCGAATGACTATTCCCTTGTTTAAGGGCGTAACACGTGCGTACCACAAGGACACAATGCTAAAACGTTATCGAATGACTATTCCCTTGTTTAAGGGCGTAACACGTGCGTACCACAAGGCTGAGTCCAGTCAGCAGTGGACTGGGTTCAAGTCCAGCCTGGACCATTTCTGGACCATTTCCCCACCTTTCATGTATATGTCTCTATCCCATTAAAGCATGAAAATGCCCTGAAAATAGTCTTTAAAAAAATAACTATTGTATGCCATGAAAGGATGGTAAAGATATAAACTATGGCAGAACCCAAGTAAAACAACTTGATTGATGGGATTCCACATACATCTACATTTAAATACCATTACATATCTTGTTGTAATTTATTAATGCTCAGTCTGCTGTTTTTTTTCTTTTGTATAAACGGGTCAGAAGAAATTCCTTGTTTGTTGTGAAACGTACTTGGCAAAACAACTGATTAAAACATGGGTACATATTAGATTTTTTGAGGGTGAGGATAAACCAACACCCATGATTTCAACAATCCTTGTCAGCATTACAGACATATTCATATTCATGTTCAGGTAGGCCTGTTTTTTTCTACTTTAAGTTTGGGTTCCTGTTGCTGCCAACTCTAAGGCGGGAGAACATGAGCTGTTTCAGATTATTTAAATGGTGAGTGGTGTTGGTCTGGTCTCGGCCAGCAGAGGGAGCCACTTGCTCCAGTAGTTGCTTCAGACTGCCTAGTCCTAGACAGCCCTCCATGGAACTGGTTTGACGCCTCTGACCTAGTCAATCAGATGAAAATGCTAGTCATTCTGAACTAGACAAACACTGAAAATGCTAGTCATTCTGAACTAGACAAACGCTGAAAATAACCATATCCACAAATATAAATCATATGAATAAAAGGTGAGCCGTTTATATAGCACAGGATATGACACTTCAACCTAAACCTATTTTATTATTTTAGAACCCTTTGATTGTTTCATGAATTCATAAAAGTATTTTAGCATTGAAGCTAACATCGGCTCACATTACCACCAATTAGAAATATGACTTTATGAAAAACTACAGTATCAGGAGATCTGGAGATGATTGTTAAACCTATTTTCAAATTTTTTCTAATATATTTAAAATTTTGAATTTTAAAGTACCCTTGTCTATTGAAAGAGACTAACATTATAGAGAGAGGAACCAGTTAAATTATTTTTAAAAGGTTCTTCTGAGGGTTTATGATAAATTATGTTGGTTATGATTGTTAACTATGAGCTAAAGGGATACCCAAGCCCGCAATATTCCATTCCAACAATATGAAGTCAAATTATACGTAGCTCTGGAAAAAATTAAGAGACCACTGCAAAACTATCAGCTTCTCTGGTTTTACTATTCATAGGTATGTGTTTAAGTAAAATGAACAGGTTTTTTAAATTTTATAAACTACTGACAACATTACTCCCAAATTCCAAATAATAATATTGTCATTTAGAGTATTGATTTGAAGAAAATAACAACTATTGAAAATAACCACAGTAATATGCATTGTTTTCAGACTTCAAATAATGCAAAGAAAACTAATTCAAATTTCATTTTTCAACAACAAAATTCTAATGTTTTAACTTAGGAAGAGTTCAGAAATCAATATTTGGTGTAATAACCCTGATTTTTAATCACAGCTTTCCTGCGTCTTGGCATGCTCTCCACCTGTCTGTCACATTGCTGTTGGGTGACTTTATGCCACTCCTGGCACAAAAATTCAAGTAGCTCGGATTTGTTTGATGACTTGTGACCATCCATCTTCCTCTTGATCTAATTCCAGAGGCTTTCAATGGGGTTCAGGTCTGGAGATTTGGCTGGCCATGACAGGGTCTTGATCTGGTGGTCCTCCATCCACACCTTGATTGACCTGGCTGTGTGGCATGGAGCATTGTCCTGCTGGAAAAAACAATTCTCAGAGTTGGGGAACATTGTCAGAGCAGGTGTTCTTCTAGGATAACCTTGTACTTGTCTTGATTCATGCGTCCTTCACAAAGACAAATCTGCCAGGTTCCAGCCTTGCTGAAGCATCACCAGATCATCACCAATCCTCCACCAAATTCCAAAGTGGCTGTGAGACACTGTGGCTTGTAGGCCTCTCCAGGTCTCCGTCTAACCATTAGACGACCAGGTGTTGGGCAAAGCTAAAAATCTGACTCGTCAGAGAAGATGACATTTCTTCATTCCGTTACGGTCCAATCCTTAGGGACTTTTGCAAACTGCAGCCTGGCTTTTCTTTGCTTTTCATTGATGAAGGGCTTTTTTCTAGCTTTGCACGACTTCAGCCCTGCCCCTAGGAGCCTGTTTCAAACCGTCCTCCCCATGCACTTCACCCCAGCTGCTGTTTGCCATTCTTTCTGTAGATCACTTGATGTCATCCTACGGTTGTTGAGTGACATTCAAATGAGTTGACGGTCATCTCGGTCAGTAGACAGTCGTTTTTTGCCCTCTGCCAGTCTTTAGCTTTGTTGTCCTCAAAGTCTGTTGCTTGACTTTATTCTTATGAACCACTGTCTTTGACATTTTCAGGATGGAAGCAACCTGGCGCTCACTGTATCCCTCTGCCAGTAAAGCCAGAATTGAACCCTTCTTTTCCTCAGTCAAAGCTTTTCTTTTCAACTCTTTTGTCATGCTGAATAATAATTTTTGTATTCAAATTACCTTTGAGGTTCTACTTGCACGGTTTTTGCCATCCAGCTGGTCCTATTGCAAGAGGTAAGTGATGACCACAATAGTGGTTTTTATACTTTTCCTCGTTAAATTAAATTTGGTTCAGGTGATCACCTAATCAGTACCTCGTTAAGTGTGCCTGTGTTGGAATTTAACAGACACTGGAATGGAATGGCTGCCATACATGTAAAGATGCTGATTTAAGAAAAATTAGGAGTGATCTCTTAATTTTTTCCCGAGCTGTATTATCTACTCAAACTCTCTAATGAACTCTGTTCACCTTGTCATTTAGCTCTTCAGAGGACAAGACAGTAGGTTACCTACCAGACGACAAGACAGTAGGTTACCTACCAGAGGACAAGACAGTAGGTTACCTACCAGAGGACACAACAGTAGGTTACCTACCAGAGGACAAGACAGTAGGTTACCTACCAGAGGACAAGACAGTGGGTTACCTACCAGAGTGACAAGACAGTAGGTTACCTACCAGAGGACAAGACAGTAGGTTACCTACCAGAGGACAAGACAGTAGGTTACCTACCAGAGGACAAGACAGTAGGTTACCTACCAGAGGACAAGACAGTATGTTACCTACCAGACAACAAGACAGTAGGTTACCTACCAGAGGACAAGACAGTATGTTACCTACCAGACAACAAGACAGTAGGTTACCTACCAGAGAACAAAACAGTAGGTTACCTACCAGACAACAAGACAGTAGGTCACCTACCAGAGGACAAGACAGTAGGTTACCTACCAGAGGACAAGACAGTAGGTTACCTACCAGAGGACAAGACAGTAGGTTACCTACCAGAGAACAAGACAGTAGGTTACCTACTAGAGGACAAGACAGTAGGTTACCTACCAGACAACAAGACAGTAGGTCACCTACCAGAGGACAAGACAGTAGGTTACCTACCAGAGGACAAGACAGTAGGTTACCTACCAGAGGACAAGACAGTAGGTTACCTACCAGAGAACAA
The DNA here is from genome assembly GCF_011004845.1 of Esox lucius. NCBI lineage: Eukaryota > Metazoa > Chordata > Actinopteri > Esociformes > Esocidae > Esox > Esox lucius. The sequence continues at coordinate 12,845,585 of NC_047579.1, forward strand.
AACAGTAGGTTACCTACCAGACAACAAGACAGTAGGTTACCTACCAGAGGACAAGACAGTAGGTTACCTACCAGAGGACAAGACAGTAGGTTACCTACCAGAGGACAAGACAGTAGGTTACCTACCAGAGGACAAGACAGTAGGCTACCTACCAGAGTGACATAAGTGACAAAGTGGTTTCTCATCAGAATGTGTCCAACTAGAACAACCGGTTCAACCAGGTACAAACTGTGTTCCTGTCTGTCACATGACTGTACATGATTACTGTCAGACACAGATATCAGAGGGACAGGAGGGAACACACAGCAACACACAGAGCAGGTGAACAGGGAAACTACATACTTCATGGTGAGTACTAGACATTCATGGTTATGGACATTAATATCACAGAGTCAGTTATCTGAAGTAATGATGTGGTACTGAGGAGGATTAAAGACCTATAGATTCCAGTAGTAATGATGTGGTACTGAGGAGGATTAAAGACCTATAGGTTCCAGTAGTAATGATGTGGTACTGAGGAGGATTAAAGACCTATAGGTTCCAGTAGTAATGATGTGGAACTGAGGAGGATTAAAGACCTATAGGTTCCAGTAGTAATGATGTGGTACTGAGGAGGATTAAAGACCTATAGGTTCCAGTAGTAATGATTTGGTACTGAGGAGGATTAAAGACCTATAGGTTCCAGTAGTAATGATGTGGTACTGAGGAGGATTAAAGACCTATAGGTTCCAGTAGTAATGATGTGGAACTGAGGAGGATTAAAGACCTATAGGTTCCAGTAGTAATGATGTGGTACTGAGGAGAATTAAAGACCTATAGGTTCCAGTAGTAATGATGTGGTACTGAGGAGGATTAAAGACCTATAGGTTCCAGTAGTAATGATATGGTACTGAGGAGGATTAAAGACCTATAGGTTCCAGTAGTAATGGTGTGGTACTGAGGAGAATTAAAGACCTATAGGTTCCAGTAGTAATGATGTGGTACTGAGGAGGATTAAAGACCTATAGGTTCCAGTAGTAATGATGTGGTCCTGAGGAGGATTAAAGACCTATAGGTTCCAGTAGTAATGATGTGGTACTGAGGAGGATTAAAGACCTATAGGTTCCAGTAGTAATGATGTGGTACTGAGGAGGATTAAAGACCTATAGGTTCCAGTAGTAATGATGTGGTACTGAGGAGGATTAAAGACCTATAGGTTCCAGTAGTAATGATGTGGTACTGAGGAGGATTAAAGACCTATAGGTTCCAGTAGTATTGATGTGGTACTGAGGAGGATTAAAGACCTATAGGTTCCAGTAGTAATGATGTGGTACTGAGGAGGATTAAAGACCTATAGGTTCCAGTAGTAATGATGTGGTACTGAGGAGGATTAAAGACCTATAGGTTCCAATAGTAATGATGTGGTACTGAGGAGGATTAAAGACCTATAGGTTCCAGTAGTAATGATGTGGTACTGAGGAGGATTAAAGACCTATATGTTCCAGTAGTAATGATGTGGTACTGAGGAGGATTAAAGACCTATAGGTTCCAGTAGTAATGATGTGATCATCAAGCTTTGATGGTCCTTTTGTATTTCAAAATTTTAAGTAATTTACTCAATGCATTCATACAGCAGGATGAAAACAACAAAGAACACGATAGTTTTTCTATTGCTGTTAATTGAAAAATACAGAATGTCTGTAATAATAATAGTAAAACCAATAGCACATAAGCAGAGTGGTCAGATGTTAAGTAAACTTCAGTAAAGGTTGAGTAAAAAAACAACAGGTATTTCCTCATTCAGAGACTGGTGATGTTGTTGATCACTAACCCTAATGAAATGAATGGAATGCAGCACAGAGGGTTTGTACTGATACTGCAGTCAATGTTTTATTAGCAAGCAATTATGATCAGTAATAGATGTTTTTGAATTTTTTTTTGTTTACTGACGCTACAAAAGGGGTCTATCCCCAACACCCCTTGTCCTAAGATGTCTAGTATACAGTAAGTCAACTGTATAATTACAGTAATTTGCTGACAACCCAGCTTCCAGTAATTTATTGTAATTTCATAGGCAATTTATTTTACAGTCTATGACCTCCCGTTTGTGTTTCTTAAAAGACATCAGAATATAAACATAGTAAAGATAACAGTTATGTTTTTCCATCTCTCATAATTTTGTTTTATTAACCATAATCCCTTTTTTTTATAAAACTTTTACTTTGAAAGTCTACTCTTATAAAAATGCATTATGGTCCTACTAAGGTACGTCCACATATAACATGGATGAGTCTGAATAATATAAATGTTTCATGCTGTTGGACTTAAAATATGATGGTCCTACCATTAATAACGCCATGATATTACATAATTTATACCATTGTATAGATATAGATCATGGAAATGGTTAACCTGCATTATACATTGTACCATTATAATAAATAATTAAGACAAAATAACAATAAGTATGTTAACATATTTATGAAGATGCCATAAATGAAGCTGGTACAATGCATTATATTAATAAACCCACAAAGGTCTAAATAGGTTGGTTTCTGTTCTAGATATGTATTCAACATTATGGGCGTTTGTTATCTTCATTTATAGGTCACAAGCTTGTTTTGGGTTCCATGTGTCATCCACCAGTAATCTGGGAGAACATGAAGTGGGAGAACATTGTATTCTTAGTAATTTGCAGGTGTTGGTCTTTTATTGGACAGGAGAGGGAGCCACTTATGCTAGTAGTTGATTAACCCGCTCTCGCTCTACTGTTGTTCTCACCAGCCTGTCTAGTAGTAGTTGACCGAGAGCAAGACAACTAAACAAAGATTGAGGAACCAGCTAAACATTATTTAAAATGTTATATAGAAGGTGAGGAATTCATAAAACATACGTTATGAACTACCAAGCTAAGCAAACTATACAGTGGGGAGAAGTATTTGATACACTACCGATTTTGCAGGTTTTCCTACTTACAAAGCATGTAGAGGTCTGTAATTTTTATCATAGGTACACTTCAACTGTGAGAGACGAAAATCCAGAAAATCACATTGTATGATATTTAAATAATTAATTAACATTTTATTGTATGACCTAAGTATTTGATCACCTACCAACCAGTAAGAATTCCGGCTCTCACAGACCTGTTAGTTTTTCTTTAAGAAGTCCTCCTATTCTCCACTCATTACCTGTATAAAAGGCACCTGTCCACACACTCAAACAGACTCCAACCTCTCCCCAATGGCCAAGACCAGAGAGCTGTGTAAGGACATCAGGGATAAAATTGTAGACCTGCACAAGGCTGGGATGGGCTACATGACAATAGTCAAGCAGCTTGGTGAGAAGGCAACAACTGTTGGTTCAATTATTAGAAAAGTTCAAGATGACGGTTAATCTCCCTAGGTCTGGGGCTCCATGCAAGATCTCACCTCGTGGGGCATCAATGATCATGAGGAAGGTGAGGGATCAGCCCAGAACTACACGGCGGGACCCGGTCAATGACCTGAAGAGAGCTGGGACCACAGTCTCAAAGAAAACCATTAGTAACACACTACTCCGCCATGGATTAAAATCCTGCAGCGCACGCAAGGTCCCCCTGCTCAAGCCAGCGCATGTCCAGGCCCGTCTGAAGTTTGCCAATGACCATCTGGATGATCCCGAGGAGGAATAGGAGAAGATCATGTGGTCTGATGAGACAAAAATAGAGCTTTTTGGTCTAAACTCCACTCGCCATGTTTGGAGGAAGAAGGATGAGTACAACCCCAAGAACACCAACCCAACCGTGAAGCATGGAGGTGGAAACATCATTCTTTGGGGATGCTTTTCTGCAAAGGGGACAGGACGACTGCATCGTATTGAGGGGAGGATGGATGGGCCCATGTATCGCGAGATCTTGGCCAACAACCTCCTTCCCTCAGTAAGAGCATTGAAGTCTTCCAGCATGACAACGACCCCAAACACACAAACAGGGCAACTAAGGAGTGGCTCCGTAAGAAGCATCTCAAGGTCCTGGAGTGGCCTAGCCAGTCTCCAGACCTGAACCAAATTGAAAATCTTTGGAGGGAGCTGAAAGTCTGTATTGCCCAGCGAAAGCCCCTAAACCTGAAGGATCTGGAGAAGGTCTGTATGGAGGAGTGGGCCAAAATCCCTGCTGCAGTGTGTGCAAACCTGGTCAAGAACTATAGGAAATGTATGATCTCTGTAAATGCAAACAAAGGTTACTTTACCAAATATTAAGTTCTGCTTTTCTGATGTATCAAATACTTATGTCATGCAATAAAATGCAAATAAATTACTTAAAAATCATACAATGTGATTTTCTGGATTTTTGTTTTAGAATCCGTCACTCACAGTTGAAGAGTACCTATGATAAAAATGACAGACTTCTACATGTTTGTAAGTGGGAAAACCTGCGAAATCTGCAGTGTATCAAATACTGGTTCTCCCCACTGTATGTATGTTATAATTGTTATTTGTGAATGTGTTTTTATAGTTTAATTAAATTAAAAAATATATGTTAGCTTTGAAGCTAATGTCGGCTATCGGTATCACACACCCAAGGCAACTTTATACCCTGTTTTTGTCAGAAATAATACATTTAAAAATAAATCTATTGAGATTAGGAGATTACTACCACAGCATTTTTTACAAATGTTTTTTAGTAACTTCACAATTTAAAATTGTAGTGTGGCCTTGAGAAATGAAAGAGATTATTTTGAGATTATATTGAAAAAATAACCAGAGAACCAGTTAAATTCTTTATAAAAATAATTTTCAAGCACAGATGTTCTTACAATACTATATCCAGTTCAAGGTTTTTGATGAACTTTGTGTGTTGTGTGTTTTTAACTGTGAGTTAAATGGTTTTAAGAACTCACATGTTTCTATTACAGAGCTACAATAGTCAATGCCGGATTATGAATAGTAGCATTTATTTATTTTATATTTGAAAAATGTTGTTAGTTCTGAAATTGGAAGTAAACAACTGTGTGTGAGTCTGTACAAACTCTGGAAGTGTATATGTAATGTCATGTTTTGTCCACAGAGACCAACAGGAGAGATCAGAGTCTGAGATTCTCAGTGGTCAATCTGTCCAGAGTCATCAAACAGACCTGTCCTCTATATTCAGTGTATGTGGTCCTGTTATGTACATTTGTTTCTTTTTACCTTAAGTGAATTTAACCTGTCAATCTTTCATACATTTGTTAATATTGTTCTGATATTGAAATAATGTAGTCTAATTTGAACATTTTTATTCTCTTTCAGTTACTTGAACAGAATATCATGTTATTTGTGAAGAAAGAGTGAAAGAGGTTTAAGACAATGCTGAGTTCAGATCTCCCAGAAGGCTTTAAGAGTCAGAGGGAGGATGAGGAAGGTGTGGACCCTGAAGATGAGAAGCAGGAGAGCAGTGCCAAAGAGGGGACTCTGAAGATCACACTGCATGTCCTGAGGAACATGAAGCAGAAGGATCTTGCTGACACACTGGAGAAAAGTAATCTTACAATTTTTCATCATACTATATTGACAAAATGTTCGCAATAACATGTTGTGCAATATCACAATTTAAAATGACTTTAATCAATTAAAAAAATCTCAAATGATGTATGCACTGCCAAGAAATACAATAGGCACCTTTACAAAGGCTGAAACACCAGACTCTTCTAGTGAAGAGCGTTCAGATTCCCTTTGCGGAAGCAAAGTTAGTTTGCAGTCTGTGTCCATGCAATCATTAGTTTTTTAGTGTTGATTAAGTACTGTGTCTAAAAAGTCAATACCTGTGATTGGCCCTGTTTGAGAGTTGACAGGTATTCCTCTACTGTAGAGACTTTATTTAGGGGCATATCCTAAGAAAAACTTTAGATTACATTGAAGTGTCAGAAAACCTGGTGCACCAGTCTAATACTTGGTAGGTCTCCCATGGGAGCACCTATATCCATGAGGGAACGTTGCACAGTCCTCATGCTGATGTTTGTTGAGGGCCCAGCATTGAATGCAGATGTTATTTGAGACAGTGTTGCAGGTCTATCGTGTGAAACAATTCTTGCTAGTTGACGCTGGTCACGTTCTCCCACAGTCTTTTTATGGCCATACTGCTGTCGTCAGTTAGATGTTTGGCCATAATTCTTGTATTCACAGTACACCCTAAAATTGTAGTTTGTGGAGATCCAAACTTCTCCTCTACACCCGAAATATATGACCCATTTTCTGGCACTTCAGTGTAGATTCAACTTCATTGTCATTGAACAGTACAACAAGTACAGTACAACAAAATGCAGTATCATCTAACCAGAAGTGCAAATAGAAGAGGGTAGAAATGTACAAGTTTTAAGTATTATATAAGTATTAAGTATAATGTTAAAATATGTATAATATAAGTATTAAGTATAATATAAGTATTAAGTATTATATAAGTATTAAGTATAATGTTAGTATTAAGTATAATGATAGTATTAAGTATAATATAAGTATTAAGTATAATATAAGTATTAAGTGTAATATAAGTATTAAGTATTATTTAAGTATTATGTATGATGTAAGTATTAAGTATAATGTATGTACAAGTGGGATGTATAAATGTGCAATTAATGCAAATGCAAGTGCAAATGACAGTTCTGATCCCCAGTTTGCCGCATGTCTGGAACTCTAAAAGGTTGTACAGGGTTGTCAGGTCTTCTGTTCCACCAGTACAACATGTCCTGTTCTGTAGGCATGGTCTTTATTTATTCATGTTGTACCAGTCCAATATGACTGTCTGTTGAAATAAACACATGTGTTTAAATAAACCCTTTTGTAGTATTCATATTTTATGAATCTATTTTGATGGGTTTTCCCATAACCTTTCTGTTTTTGCATGTTTAAGAATATCTAAAGTAATATCGATATTGCAATAATCATGACAAATATCACAATATCACATTTTGTCAATATCATGCAACCCTACTTACAATACAGACATTTAAATGAACATTCATATTCTTTAATTGATCATTTATGGAGACATCATTAAAATCATCTGGGTTATTTATTTCAGATGAGCTTGCTGTGATTTACCAACATGATCTCAAATCTAACCTGAAGAAGAAATGTCAGTGTTTATTTGAGGGTATCGCTAAACAAGGGAACCCAACACTTCTCAATAAGATCTACACAGAGCTTTACATCACAGAGGGTAGAAGTGGAGGAGTCAATAATGAACATGAGGTGAGACAGATTGAGACAACAACCAGGAAACAAGCAAGACCAGAGACAGCAATCAAATGTAATGACATCTTCAAACCCACACCTGGACAAGACAAACCTATCAGAACTGTGATGACAAAGGGAGTCGCTGGAATTGGAAAAACTGTTTCTGTGCAGAAGATCATTCTGGACAGGGCTGAAAGAAAAGCCAATCAGGATGTCCAATTTGTATTTCCCCTCCCTTTTAGGGAGTTTAATTTATTGAAAGGGGATAAACTCAGTTTGATTCAACTCATCAATCATTTCTCAGTTAAAACCAATAAAGCAAGAATCTCTAACTACAACAAATACAAAGTTGTGTTCATTTTTGATGGTCTGGATGAGTGCCGACTGCCCCTTGACTTCCAGAACAACAAGAGCTGTTATGATGTTACAGAGTCAACCTCAGTGGATGTGCTGCTGACAAACCTGATCAAGGGAAATCTGCTTCCCTCTGCTCTCCTCTGGATAACTACCAGACCTGCAGCAGCCAATCAGATCCTTTCAGAGTGTGTTGACCAGGTGACAGAGGTGAGAGGGTTCAATGACCCACAGAAAGAGGAGTACTTCAGGAAGAGATTCAGTGATGAGGACCAGGCCAGCAGAATCATCTCCCACATAAAGACATCAAGGAGCCTCCACATCATGTGTCACATACCAGTCTTCTGTTGGATCGTTGCTACAATCCTTGAGTTCCTGTTGACTACAGATGATAAAGTAGAGTTGCCCAAGACCCTAACAGACATGTACTCACACTTCCTTGTGTTTCAGTCCAAACACAGGAATGTAAAGTATGATGGGAAAAAAGAGACAGATCCACACTGGAATAAAGAGAGCATTCTGACACTGGGAAAACTGGCTTTTCAACAGCTACAGAAAGGCAATCTGATTTTCTATGAAGAAGACCTGAAAGAGTGTGGCATTGATATCAATGAAGCATCAGTGTACTCAGGAGTCTGTACACAGATCTTTAAAGAGGAATGTGGGCTGAACCAGGACAAGGTTTTCTGCTTTGTCCATCTGAGTATTCAGGAGTTTCTAGCTGCTGTCTATGTGTTTCTCTCATTCAAAAACAAAAATAAAATTTGAATGGGTCAAAAACAATCAAACTCCTTAACAACTAAGTTCAGAAAAATACCTGAAATAGATTTTCACAAGACTGCTGTGGATGAAGCCTTCCAGAGTAAGACTGGACACCTGGACCTTTTCCTCCGCTTCCTTCTGGGTCTCTCACTGGAGTCAAATCAGATGCATTTACAGGGTCTACTGACAAAGACCAGAAGCAGCTCACAGAGCCATAAAGAAACAATCAAATACATCAAGGAGAAGATCAGGGAGAATCCCTCTTCAGAGAGGTGCATCAATCTGTTCCACTGTCTGAATGAACTGAATGACCATTCTCTAGTGGAGGAGATCCAAAGATACCTGAGTTCAGGACGTCTCTCCAGAGAAGAACTGTCACCTGCACAGTGGTCTGCTCTGGTCTTTGTGTTACTGACTTCAGAAGAGGAGATTGATGTGTTTGACCTGAAGAAATACTCTACATCAGAGGAAGGTCTTCTGGGGTTGTTGCCGGTGGTCAAAACCTGCAGAACTGCTCTCTAAGTACAATCATGCAAATTACACCCCCCCCCCCCCCAGTATATTTATTGACTGACAATATTAATGATGTTATGTACAGGAAGTTATATTCTGGTGTCATGCATTAGGAGTGTCACAATATACGGGTATTGACAATTAAATATTGGTATCATGTTAATAATACACATTTGATAATATCGTATTCACAAGGCAAAACTAAAGTGGTATTTTTCCATCGATACCTTATTCATGTCCCTTATAAACGATGCATGTGCTTGAACCAGGAGACGGGCCTTATGTACTGGAGTTGAAGTCAACTTGTTAGTACGTTTGCCATCCGTCCCGTATTGGAAAATAAAATGCACTGTCCCTCACAGAATCAATACGGGACGCGATTTGTCCCGTATTTTCGTGCACACCCTTCTTTACGTTTTCACAAGCTTGGATTGAAATAATAAAAACAAGAAATAATAAAACCAAAACATTTTCATGAACCATAGTGTTTTACATCATTCTGATATAAAACAAGTATTACATCAGAATGACAGGCCAGTTGTCTGTCACTCAACGTCATCGTTGCCCTGGTTACGGAGACTCTGACACACAGTAACATCAACAGTGAATAAACAAGTTGACAGTTCTGTAAGCAGAGGATGAAACCATCCACACACACGAGCTGTAACCAATATCCCACTTGGTGGAAAGTGAAGTCACTTTTATTCATATAAAACATTTGAAAACAACAGGAGTTGACCCAGGTGGATTAACACCTGCCTCAAAACAGGCATACGTTAATGTGCTGCAACATATGTTTTGGACGGTCTTTTGATTTCCATAGCTAAAGCACGACGGACGGGCTGAGGCTATGTACTAGCAAAATACACAGCTGTCATTCAAATTTGAAAGCTTTAGTAACTGCAGTAGTTACACATTCTTTGTAGAATAGTGATCACATTACTTAAAGCACATCTTTGATCGCATTTGCAGATGAAGGCAAGAGAGCTAGCCTACATTCCCAACAGCAGATGAAGGCAAGAGAGCTAGCCTACATTCCCAACAGCAGATGAAGGCAAGAGAGCTAGCCTACATTCCCAACAGCAGATGAAGGCAAGAGAGCTAGCCTACATTCCCAACAGCAGATGAAGGCAAGAGAGCTAGCCTACATTCCCATCAGTAATTAGTGAAGTACAGTATTGGGAAGCATCTTACCCAAACTATTTTTTGGGGGCAAAGTATTCTTGCCGGGGGACAATGACCCACTTGCTGCCGGGTCTGTATACATGATTAAAGGAATAATACATAAAAGGCCCACAATACATAATATAATACAATAGTACATAGAGGGCAAGACTTAAGACAACTAAAATTATGTAAAATCTAATCAAAGTGATACAATAAGAAGTTAAGAGATATTGAATTAAACCAACAACAGATTAAAACACAGTAAGAGGATGTTAAAAATAAGTAAAGAGTGGGCTTGACAAAAACCAAGGGACAACCTCAGACTGAACTAAAACCAAGGGACAACCTCAGACTGAACTAAAACCAAGGGACAACCTCAGACTGAACTAAAACCAAGGGACAACCTCAGACTGAACTAAAACCAAGGGACAACCTCAGACTGAACTAAAACCAAGGGACAACATCAGACTGAACTAAAACCAAGGGACAACCTCAGACTGAACTAAAACCAAGGGACAACATCAGACTGAACTAAAACCAAGGGACAACCTCAGACTGAACTAAAAGCAAGAGAAAAAAGGTGGGTCTTTAAATTTGACTTAAAATTGTCAGTGGTGGAATGGGACTTAATGTGTGATGGGAGACTATTCCAGAACATGGGAGCAGCAACAGTTTACTAGGCTACCTCATACTTCCTGGAGGATGGGGTCTTGCTTCTTCCAAATATACCAAATATTTATTTTGAAAGACCAAACATCTTGCCCTGATATTTTAATCGTTAATATAATTGATGCAACTGTTCTTTACTCTTCTTTACTGTATTTCCATCACATTCATGTTCACAGTAGCAGAGGACTTTCTGCATTCAAGAACAAATTAGTGCATAAAAATTCACCAGAATGCAGGAAATTATTCATCTGACTCTCATTGTGGAGGACCCACAGACCCCTGCATCATTTGTGTCCCCCAGGCCACTGGCAAGGTGTCCCTTATTTTTCAGCATTGAATTTGTTAACTCTACTCTTAGCCCCACTAGGACCCCCGGGATAGATCTGCAAAGATGCGTCGTTTTTGTGTGAATTTGGAGCATGTGGGGGGCTGAGTGACCTCAGAATGACCACCTTATATTATTTTAATATCTAAAAAACCAAAGCAGCTCAAACAAACCTTTTAACAGCACAAACCAGCACAAACGGAGCACAAACGATTGCGTCTATTTTGGGTAAATTTGGAGCATGTGGGGGGCTGAGTGACCTCAGAATGACCTAAAAATATTATTTTAATATCTAAAAAACTGAAACAGCACAAACAAAACTTTTTACAGCACAAACCAGCACAAACGGAGCACAAGCGATTGAGCATAGTTTGATGACGTTTTGCGTTGGGTGGGGGGCCAACTTCGCGCAGATTGATCACATTACTTGAAGCACATCTTTGATCGCATATGCAGATGAAAGCAAGAGAGCTTACATTCTCAACAGTAATTAGTGAAGTACAGTATTGGGAAGCATCTTACCCAAACTATTTTTTGGGGGCAAAGAATTCTTGCTGGGGGGCTTTTTCCAAAAACCCCTCTCAGTTTTTCGATACCTTATTCATGTCACTTATAAATGATGCCTGTGCTTAAACAATGAGACCGAACCTTTGCACTGGTGTTGTAATCCACTCGTTAGCCCCAGTAGAAACCCCGGGAGAGATCCACAAAGACAATGTTTTTATAATCTATTTACATGGAAAAAGGGACGTTGTGTTTTGCGAAAACTCCTGTGGGTTTTTCCATAGCTTATTCATGAACAAATCCATGTGCTTAAACTACGAGACTGGACCTATACACAGCGTTTGAATTAACGCCTTTTTGTAGCCTATTCAATGGACGAAAATGTTTTGTATTTTTACAAAAATGTCTCTTGGTGTTAGGCCTTGTGGATCTTTTGTTTAGCAGTTCATCTCATTGCCTTTTCACTGTCCATTAAGTGTAATAGTTATTTTTGTACTCTTTTATTTTATATTTGTTGAGTTATGGTTACAGACTCTCTCCACCTCCACACACTCCACACTGTCATTCATTTGCCAAAAAAGAGGGGAAAAAAACACATCAAACAAAGTTGAAGATGAATTTGGCAGATTATTTTTAACTTGCATTTTCTATAGATATACCATGATAATATTGTTGCTATGAATTATTTTGGCCATGATAATCGTGTAGTGAAAATTTGATATCTTGACAGCCCTATCATGTATTACAATGTCCGTTTTAAAAGTATGAACTAAAGTAAAGTTGAAATGACAATGATGTAATATAATGTTCAATTTTCTGTTTGACACATCATGATATTCTCTCCAGACTGTCAGGTTGTGGAATCACTGAGGAAGGCTGTGCTTCTCTGGTCTCAGCTCTGAAGTCAAACCCCTCACACCTGAAAGAACTGGATCTGAGTAACAATGACCTGAAGGATACAGGAGTGGAGAAGCTCTCTGATCTGCTGCAGGACCCACAATGTAGACTGGAGACTCTGAGGTGGGTAATTATATACAAAAAATACATAACTGACAACAGAACAAGAAACATGATAACAACACAACAGAAGGGGAATACAAACATCTGTTGTGTTCCCACCTCCACCTGTTCTTAGCTGCCAGAAGGTCCAAGCCTCCATCCCTGGTAAAGACCAAACCCTGTCAGACATCCCAGCAGGCCTGGAAAGAAACACACCACAACTAACAGGACCACCATTACAAACAAAAACATATTCTTACATAATAAATAATAATTTCTGTTAGTCCAAGTCTATCACACATTTGAACTAATCTTCATTCCCACTGTATTATTGTTACACTCTTTCTTATTGAAGACATCCCTTCATTCTACCATGTTGTCTCATATGGACTTCCCATCTGTTACATTTCTTCTTGAATTGTCTGGTTACATCATACTGATGCTGCCCAGGGATCCATCATAGTACAGAGTAATTTGTCTCAGTTCTGCCAGGGTGGATGGGTGGGTGTCACACTGGGCTGCCTTATCATGTTGTCAAGTTGGGAGGGGAGAAACAAAATTGTGAAAAACTGGTAGAAAAACATTTTATCCAAAAGCACAATGATATTTGTTATTGACTGACCTTGATCATTATTTGTTGGTCACACAAGTAGGGCCTATAATTCCCACGTTACAGAGATTGAGGTTGGAATCACTGAAAAGTAGGTCAAGGACATTTTTTCCCCATAGAAATATAATTATAATATAGTCCTGTAATCATAGGCGCCGATTTATGTTTTTCTCCGTGGGTGCTCATATGCGCACGCCATTTATATATATATATATATATATTTTCGTGGGTGCTCGCTATTTTCCGTGGGTGCTCGAGCCCACTGACAAACTAAAAGATATGATATATTATGACCCACTGTAAAAAAAAAACAACAACATAATAATTACAAACTTCAGTGTTTATTTTTGTGCAACATGGACTTCAATGTTTAATTTGTGTGACTTTACCAAAGCATTTGATTTATATGTATTCCTTCAGATGGGAGCCTGTGCGCTTCATATGACGTTTCAGGGTTAGGCCCGGCAGTTGCGCACGGACTGGGTTCAGTAATAAAAGGCTTTTAATGACCAAAATATAATTCAGACTGACAAAATAATAAAAATGACATTCTTCTTCTTTTAATAATAATAATAGAAATAATAATAATAACGACATTCTTCTTCTAAATAACAATATACGTAATTAATAATAAATATCATAAAATAATAAGACGAATATTACAAATTGTCATGCAATTATTAATGTGAATGAATGGTACTCCACATCACATCATCATCTTTTATTCCGCTTTTTAAACTGCCAAATAAAACAATTTTCTTTCTTTCTACCTCCCTGGTGATCGTCTCAATCTCCACGTCAGAGAAGTTTCTCTTTTTTGCCGTCTTCCGTGTGTCCATGGCGTAAAATGAGGGCGTGGGGGAAGCGGAGACTTGAATATATAGGGGCGTGTTATTCTAATGACGATCGTTTTCAGCCGCGGCATTTATCAAGGGAAGGTATTGCGTACACCTGGATTTTAAAGGTACGCACAGCTTCATAAATCAGGCGGTGAGAGGAGTGTAAGCAAAATCTTACGCCAACATATACGCCCGTTTCTACACAAGAATGATAAATGAGGGCCACTGTGTCTAATGTTAGGCAGGATGATTTAGTTGAGGTGTACAGATGCTGATATAACCAACCTCACTCATTTTAACAGTAGATCAACACTGGAGCATTCTGCCAGAAACCATGAGGTCACTCAGACAGGTCTGTGGTCTAGCAGTGATACACTGGTTGTCTCATAACCCACAGTCCAGTGGTTATATCCACTATATATTATATCCATTTATATCCACTATATATTATATCCACTATATATTATATCCACTATATATTATATCCATTTATATCCACTATATATTATATCCACTATATATTATATCCACTATATATTATATCCACTATATATTATATCCATTTATATCCACTATATATTATATCCACTATATATTATATCCACTATATATTATATCCACTATATATTATATCCATTTATATCCACTATATATTATATCCACTATATATTATATCCACTATATATTATATCCACTATATATTATATCCACTATATATTATATCCATTTATATCCACTATATATTATATCCACTATGCAGCCAGGCAGAGGGTCAGAGCATATTGTTTGGATAAAGGGCAGGTTGTATTACATTTCTAACCCTAACAATGTTTTTGTAATGATCTGTTACTTCTGACAGAATTAGACTATTGTATGTCTCTGAAGTAGGCTACATTTCCGTATATCAGGACCTGTCTCTCTGTCACTCAGTGTGAATCTCTTAATGTACAGCAGTGGTTTTCAACCTGGGGGACTAGGACCACTGGTAGTACATCTCCTATCCACAGACCTACTGTGTACAAGGTCATTCCATTGATAATGATTTATACTGAGACATAAGTCAGCACCTGTCTGTTATTGGTATTTATTGTTATGTTTACAAAGTGAGTAAGATTACTTGACAAATATATTTATGCACATTTCATGACAGACCTTTGTCTACATTGCTCTTCAGCAAAGTAAACAATGTAGCTTCTTGGACCAATGATGCCTGAACTGTGTTACAGCAGAATGTATTTGCGTGTTCATGTTTGATGTGGGATTGAGAATTTCACCTTATCCATATAGTTGAGGAGGGGTTATTAAGAATTGTGGGCAGTGGCAGGTAAACAAACAGCTGACCCACCAATACTGTCTTGGGTGTTTATGTGGAGGTGTGACATTAAAAACGGAATTACAAAAGGATAAAACATTTATCACAGAATTTGGAGAAAATAATTACCCTACACAAGGAAGAGTTTAATGGCACAAGCATCTTGTGAAATCATACTTGAAAGTGCAGAGACTTTGTAAATGTAAGTAGTTTGTGAACTAATGATCAACTCTATGCAGGCTGTCAGGCTGTTTGGTCACCAAGGAAGGCTGTTTTTCTCTGGTCTCAGCTCTGAAGTCAAACCCCTCACACCTGAAAGAACTGGATCTGAGTAACAATCACCCAGGAGACTTGGGAGTCAGACTGCTCTCTGCTGGACTGGAGGATCCACAATGGAGACTGGAGAAACTCAAGTCCTGTAGATGTTATCTCTACCAGTAATGTGTCATGAAGTTGTCATGTTGTTTTGTTTTGTGTCAAATACAGACCTGCCTACCTGCACTCATTTTGCTCAGCATGAGCACAGTTTCAAAGTCAAAGTACACTGATATGATATCAAGCTGGATAATTGTGAATTTGAGGAAAACACATTTACTATTTCTCATTTATTAATTATTATGTTAATATGACTGGACCATCAATGTTAATATGTTCAGACATCAGCTGGTCTGTCTTTGTTTTCCCTGGTAATAACCACACCATCAATGTTTCTACTACTTAACCTCAACTCTTGTATCCCTTCTGCTCTCAAACCCAGTCTTGATCTCAGCCTCTCCCCCTCATATCACCCACACTGTCTCAACTCATGATACACTGTCTCAACTTCCTGACAATGGTCACACTGACCTGTTGGATGTTTCCCTATCAGATGTAATGTATTGTTTAAATGACTGTGTCCCACCCACAGTCTAGTTAACACAGATTCCTCCACTCTGCTCCTAGCTGCCCTCCTTCCATCCCCAACTACACCCTGTATTCTGAACAGGTGTCTGTCTGTAGTGTCTCCATTCCACTGCTCCTGCCACCTCCTCATCATCTCAGTCCAGACAATACATTTATCCACTTCTCCTCAACTCTCTCAACGTGCTCAATCCAAGTCAGTCTGGCATCAGAATACACCCCAAGGAATCTAAAGACCCCCACCCTCTCCAAATCCTTCCCATACAATCTCAGCTGGACCTCATCACCCCTCTTCCTTGTGTAAAAAGACGTCCACCACTGTCTCCCTGTTCACCTGTGTCTTCCTGACCTCTGCTTCTAAACAGAACACAGGGTCCATAGTACCCCTCCCCTTCCTGACCTCTGCTTCTAAACAGAACACAGGGTCCATAGTGCCCCAGTTGTCTTTTATTTATGACATCAACTCAGTATATTTCTATAATAGTCTCATGATCACTGTCACTCAGTGTGACACATGCAGTCACTCTTCCCTTCCCAATGTTCCTGCTTCTCCTTTCCATCAAAGTCAGGATCCTGGAACTGGAAAAAGCCTTGTGTCATATGACTTTAGAGATCATAAAAAATCTGATCACCATTATGTATGCATGGAAAGAGCACTGAGTTTGTGACCAAACATTAATCTATACTCAATTCCATCAACACAGTCATTATGGATAGTTTGTTCACTGTTTTAGGAACAAAGATTAAAACCTTATAATTAAACTATTTTAAGAGTAACTGGATTTACATTGTTAAAGATGAATTCCAGCGATTGGGAAGTTTGCTCGTTGTGTCAATTGTGTCTAATCAAGCATGTTCTTTTTATGGGGACTCATTTTGGGGTATTAAGTGGATTTAGGGGTTGTGTATGGTGTGTTATTGGAGGAGGGGTTGTGTATGGTGTGTTATTAGAGGAGGGGTTGTGTATTGTGTGTTATTAAAGGAGGGGTTGTGTATGGTGTGTTATTGGAGGAGTGGTTGTGTATGGTGTGTTATTAAAGGAGGGGTTGTGTATGGTGTGCTATTAGAGGAGGGGTTGTGTATGGTGTGTTATTGGAGGAGGGGTTGTGTATGGTGTGTTATTGGAGGAGGGGTTGTGTATGGTGTGTTATTAGAGGAGGGGTTGTGTATGTTGTGTTATTAGAGGAGGGGTTGTGTATGGTGTGTTATTAAAGGAGGGGTTGTGTATGGTGTGTTATTAGAGGAGGGGTTGTGTATGGTGTGTTATTGGAGGAGGGGTTGTGTATGGTGTGTTATTAGATAAGGGTTTGTGTATGGTGTGTAATTGGAGGAGGGGTTGTGTATGGTGTGTAATTGGAGGAGGGGTTGTGTATGGTGTGTAATTGGAGGAGGGGTTGTGTATGATGTGTTATTGGAGGAGGGGTTGTGTATGGTGTGTTATTAGAGGAGGGGTTGTGTATGGTGTGTTATTGGAGGAGGGGTTGTGTGGTTGATTGTGTTGCAGGTATTTAAGGTGTGTGTGTGTGTGTGTGTGTGTGTGTAAGACAGGTTGTGTGTCACTGAAGGACAGTCTGCTCCTCTGCTTCTTCCACAGTATGGATCATGGTGGAGAGTGAAGGTTAAAATCAGGACTAAAGAAATGTAAGTGATTTATTATACAGAACACACATACAGCTGGTATGTGTGTGTTCAAGTGTGTGTGTGTGTGTGTGTCTTCAAGTGTGTGTGTGTTTAGGTGTTTTTGGATATTTGTTTCATTCTGCCTAGAAACACCCCTGTGATTGCCCATTACCCCCCTGCCTCTGATGCACGTGTGTGTGTGTATAATATGAATGATGATGATGTGTAATATTGTGTCTTGGTCTCATCCATCAGATGTCTGTGATCTCACACTGGACCCAAACACAGTAAACAGAAAACTCTCTCTGTCTGAGGAGAACAGAAAGGTGACATGGAGGAGAGAGGAGCAGCCGTATCCTGATCACCGAGAGAGATTTGAGTACCAGTCACAGGTGTTGTGTAGAGAGGGTCTGTCTGGATGCTGTTACTGGGAGGTAGAGTGGAGTGGGAGAGGGGCTGAGATAGGAGTGACATATAAAGGAATCAACAGGAGAGGAGGGGGTGTTGAGTGTTTTCTTGGATACAATGACAAGTCCTGGATTCTGGACTGTTATAATGAAGGTTACTCTATCTGGCACAATAAGAAGATAACTGTCATACCTGTACACATTCAACACCACATTCACTGAGCCCCTCTATCCAGGGTTTTGGGTTTTGTCTGACTCCTCAGTGTCTCTGTGTCAGATGGTCCCTGTGTCAAACACAACATGATGTTTCACTCTAATCATGGTCATGTTCAGTAGGACACTGTAGTTTGTCACCTCCTCTCTCCTGCTGTCCCTCTGCTTTTCTGCTTCTCTTCCACACACTCTCTCCTCCTTTCCTCTCCTCATCCTTGCTCCTCTCCTCTTTTCCTCCCCTCATCTTTGCTCCTCTCTTCTTTCCTCTCCTCATCCTTGCTCCTCTCCTCTTTTCCTCTCCTCATCCTTGCTCCTCTCTTCTTTCCTCTATTCAACTCCCATCTTACTCTCCCTCTCTCACATCCCTATTTTCTCCTGTTCTCTCTCCTGCTTTTGTCTTCTTCTCCTCTACTTCTCTTTCTCTACTCCCCCTTTCCTTTCATCTTCTACTCCTCTCCTCTCTCCCTCTTGTCTCCCCTTCTGCTCCTCTTTTCGTCTCCCCATTTCCTCGTCTCCTCTCCCTCTTTCCTCTTCACTTCAACTCCCCATCCTCCTCTCCTGTCTCCCTCTCCTCTGTTCTTTTCTTTTGCATGTTCTCCTCTTCCTCCCCTTCTTTTATCCTTTCCTCTCTTCCTCTTCCTCTCTGCATCTCCTCTTGACCTCTACTCTTCCTTTCCTCCACACTTCACTTTCTTCATCCCGTTTCTCTCCCATCTCCTTTCCACCTCCCTTCTCCCCAGTCCCTCCCCCCTGTTCTCCTCCTCTCTTCCTCTCATTTTCTCCCTTTCATCCTTTCTTCCTCACCCAATGTCCTCCTCCTGCTCTCCTCCTTTCTTCAACTCCTGCTCTCCTCTCTTCCCCCCCACTGCTCCTACATCTTTATCTGTCCCTATCCTCCTCCTCTTCTCCTTTTTTCCTTTCTGTCTGTCCTCTTCCTCACCCTCCTTCTTTCTGCTTCCTCTCTTTTCTCTCTCCCTAAACTCCTCTTTCCCTTTCCTCTGCTCCTCCTCTTCTCATCTCTCCCTCTGCTCCTCTCTGTCATCATCACTTCCTGCCCTCTTGTCTTCTCCTATTTTCCTCTACTTCTCTTTCTCTACTCCTCTTTTCTTCTCCCCCTCTACTTCTCTCCTCTCTCCCTCTCGTCTTCGTCCCTTCTGCTCCTCTCTTCATCTCCCTACATCCTTTTCCTCCTCCTCTTTCCTCCTCTCTTCAACTCCCCTATCCTCCTGTCACGGCTGTGGTGGTTGAAGGACACAGGCACAGACTGAAGGTCACAAGGGTAATCCATGTTTAATACAAATGAAAGAAGGACTCCAACAAAAACAAAAGGCAGCAACCAGTGACGTGGGTATTCCTTACACAGGATAACAAAACCAAAATGAACCACGCCCCGGGGCCTACAAACTAAACTTAAATAGGGTCCCCAATTGGAGGCAATGACTAACACCTGCCTCCAATTGGGGAAACCAAAAAGGAGTAGAGGTGGCTAAAGGCCACCTCCTGTCCTGTCCTGGCTATGCCCCGAGCCCAGCGCAGAGATGGCTAGGGGCACAGCCAGGACGTGACACCTCCTCTGGTGTCTCCCTCTCATCCTGTCTTTCTTTTCTCTTGAATTACTCCTTACTCCCTCCTCTCTTCCTCCTCTCATCTTCTTCTCCCTTCCTCTTCCTCTATGTTCTTGTCATCTCTTTCCTCCTCATCCTCTTTGTCTCTCATATCCTCCTCTTTCCTCCTTCTCCCCTGCTCTCCCTCCTCTCACTTCCTCTCCTTCTCTCTCTCTCTCTTCCTTTTCTTCTCTCCCTCTCATTCTCTCTTCCTCTCCTCCTTCCTTTCTTCCTCTCCTGGTCTCCCCATTTCCTCCTTCAACTCCCCCTCTCCTTCTCTACTCTCTTCCTCTCTTCTCTCCCTCTGTTTTCATTTATATTCAATTCAAAAGGTTTTATTGTGATGGGAAAGAAATGTTTACATTTCCAAAGTCGTTAGAAAAAATCATACAAAATGTAATTGTTAATTTTGTTGTGTGTTATTATCTACTATGTACATTGTTTTTTTTAACAAGGTGCCAGAGCAAAACTCTATATAAATGTAAATAACAGAAATTAAATGAACTGTACAATATGTTTATTAAATCCTTGATGTTCCACCAGATGTCCTTTTATTATTTCACCCAATAGATTTGGGATCTGGGGCCATATTCACAAAGCATCCTAAGGCTAAAAGAAGCTCATATCTTGCTGATTTTAGGAGT
The DNA here is from genome assembly GCF_011004845.1 of Esox lucius. Taxonomy (NCBI): domain Eukaryota; kingdom Metazoa; phylum Chordata; class Actinopteri; order Esociformes; family Esocidae; genus Esox; species Esox lucius. Next base: position 12,866,194 of record NC_047579.1, read on the forward strand.
AACTCTTAAAATAAAATGGGCGTGTCAGTCCAAACTTTAGGTCTAAGAGAAATTCACAAAGCATTTTAGGAATAAAACCCACTTCGAAGCCTGTGAAAAGTTACGAGTAGGCAAGAGGTATCCTAAGTCACTATAACGAGGAATCGCCTTAATCGCAAGAGTATTATGATCATAGAGCTGGTCAGGCATGCTGTCACTTCACCAACAAACAGAAACAACCCAAGAGTATTATGATCATAGAGCTGGTCAGGGATGCTGTCACTTCACCAACAAACAGAAACAACCCAAGAGTATTATGTTCATAGAGCTGGTCAGGGATGCTGTCACTTCACCAACAAACAGAAACAACCCAAGAGTATTATGATCATAGAGCTGGTCAGGGATGCTGTCACTTCACCAACAAACAGAAACAACCCAAGAGTATTATGATCATAGAGCTGGTCAGGGATGCTGTCACTTCACCAACAAACAGAAACAACCCAAGAGTATTATGATCATAGAGCTGGTCAGGGATGCTGTCACTTCACCAACAAACAGAAACAACCCAAGAGTATTATGATCATAGAGCTGGTCAGGGATGCTGTCACTTCTCCAACAAACAGAAACAACCCAAGAGTATTATGATCATAGAGCTGGTCAGGGATGCTGTCACTTCACCAACAAACAGTAAAATCCTTAGTAAAAGTTTGTCTTAGCAGCTTTGTGTTTAGGTTTTAAGAGGAAACGTTTAGTGCTGTTTTGGAGTCCTCCTAGTTGCAAGAAAAAATGTTTTGTGAATATGGCCCCTGTTCTATACTGAATACTCTTTCAAATTCTTTATTGGTCTGTGTGACTTCAGGAAAGAAACTCTCTTATGTCCCTATAAATTAGCAGGACACAGAAAAGACACGGAAACTGGTAACGTTTGGAGACCTTGTTGAGGGTCTTTTTTCCAACCAAAACCAAGGAGTCAGTCTACAGGCTGCAGAATAGAAACACATAGTGGCTACTGTCTTGTCCTCTGGTAGGTAACCTACTGTCTTGTCCTCTGGTAGGTAGCCTACTGTCTTGTCCTCTGGTAGGTAACCTACTGTCTTGTCCTCTGGTAGGTAACCTACTGTCTTGTCCTCTGGTAGGTAGCCTACTGTCTTGTCCTCTGGTAGGTAACCTACTGTCTTGTCCTCTGGTAGGTAACCTACTGTCTTGTCCTCTGGTAGGTAACCTACTGTCTTGGTGTCTGGTAGATAACCTACTGTCTTGTCCTCTGGTAGGTAACCTACTGTCTTGTCCTCTGGTAGGTAACCTACTGTCTTGGTGTCTGGTAGATAACCTACTGTCTTGTCCTCTGGTAGGTAACCTACTGTCTTGTTGTCTGGTAGGTAACCTACTGTCTTGTCCTCTGGTAGGTAACCTACTGTCTTGTCCTCTGGTAGGAAACCTACTGTCTTGGTGTCTGGTAGATAACCTACTGTCTTGTCCTCTGGTAGGTAACCTACTGTCTTGTTGTCTGGTAGGTAACCTACTGTCTTGTCCTCTGGTAGGTAACCTACTGTCTTGTCCTCTGGTAGGTAACCTACTGTCTTGTCCTCTGGTAGATAACTTACTGTCTTGTCCTCTGGTAGATAACCTACTGTCTTGTCCTCTGGTAGGTAACCTACTGTCTTTTCCTCTGGTAGGTAACCTACTGTCTTGTCCTCTGGTAGATAACTTACTATCTTGTCCTCTGGTAGATAACCTACTGTCTTGTCCTCTGGTAGATAACCTACTGTCTTGGTGTCTGGTAGATAACCTACTGTCTTGTCCTCTGGTAGGTAACCTACTGTCTTGTTGTCTGGTAGGTAACCTACTGTCTTGTCCTCTGGTAGGTAACCTACTGTCTTGTCCTCTGGTAGGTAACCTACTGTCTTGTCCTCTGGTAGATAACTTACTGTCTTGTCCTCTGGTAGATAACCTACTGTCTTGTCCTCTGGTAGGTAACCTACTGTCTTTTCCTCTGGTAGGTAACCTACTGTCTTGTCCTCTGGTAGATAACTTACTGTCTTGTCCTCTGGTAGATAACCTACTGTCTTGTCCTCTGGTAGATAACTTACTGTCTTGTTCTCTGGTAGATAACCTACTGTCTTGTCCTCTGGTAGATAACCTACTGTCTTGTCCTCTGGTAGGTAACCTACTGTCTTGTTCTCTGGTAGATAACCTACTGTCTTGTCCTCTGGTAGATAACTTACTGTCTTGTCCTCTGGTAGATAACCTACTGTCTTGTCCTCTGGTAGATAACCTACTGTCTTGTCCTCTGGTAGGTAACCTACTGTCTTGTTCTCTGGTAGGTAACCTACTGTCTTGTCCTCTGGTAGATAACCTACTGTCTTGTCCTCTGGTAGATAACCTACTGTCTTGTCCTCTGGTAGGTAACCTACTGTCTTGTCCTCTGGTAGGTAACCTACTGTCTTGTCCTCTGGTAGATAACCTACTGTCTTGTCCTCTGGTAGGTAACCTACTGTCTTGTTCTCTGGTAGATAACCTACTGTCTTGTCCTCTGTTAGGTAACCTACTGTCTTGTCCTCTGGTAGGTAACCTACTGTCTTGTCCTCTGGTAGGTAACCTACTGTCTTGTCCTCTGGTAGGTAACCTACTGTCTTGGTGTCTGGTAGATAACCTACTGTCTTGTCCTCTGGTAGGTAACCTACTGTCTTGTCCTCTGGTAGGTAACCTACTGTCTTGTAAACTATTTTTCTTGGGTTCTATTGTTAATTAATGTATTAGTTAAAGATAATCATTAGCAGAGGTGAAAAAGTACAAAGTAAATGTACCCGGCTGTGTTCACCAGTTTTGAGAAGTTCCTAAGGAAGAGCTAAATGACCAAGTAAACACAGTTCATTACTAATTATTCATCTTAATTGATAATTTACACGTTTCCTCTTTATTTCATTGGTTAGTTTAGAATTCCCTTTGCCTGGTTTCTTAGCTCTTAATTTGATACTTCACCAAAGTGGAGAGAACAGCCAAACACAATTGAGTAATTAGGATCATTAGGATAGAATCGTGTCTACGCAATAGTGATTATTACTGTTTGGCCAAATAGAGGAATGCTGAGCCCTTGTCTCTGAGGGAAAGAAAGGTGATGCTGATTGTTGCTATAAACAATTTGTCATAGTGGGGTCAAAGACAGGTCATGTGTTTTATGATGTAACACAACAGGGGGATGGACAGAACTAAAGGAAACATGCATCTTACCTCTTCTATTCCTGTTAAAATACTGATGACTCTGAGCTGTGACCCAGAGTTCTTTATGTTCTTGTAGTGAATATGATTCTGTTTGGAAAAAATTACACTGAATAATTAAAGAGAGGGTGGGACCATTATTTAAATGTCAGAAACAAAAATATTTCAGATCACAAGTCACACCAACTGGGCAATTCTACATGAATGTCAACCAGTTCATTTAAAATACATGTATATAACAAAAGGTTTACATTCTGGGGAATTGCACAATTGATTATGTGAATGTACACACATGAATGAGAATTACTGCTAATGTATTGAAATTTACCTATTGCCCTTCAACTACATTGAGTGTTTGTTGTAAATTGGTGAATTCACACTATGTATTGTCGTATTAATTTATTCTGGGTGATATAATATCTTAAAAAAATTGAGATAATGTATGCTGTTTAGCATACACTTTTACCTTTTATCCTGACATGTATATAAGTAGTTAGTGTAGGGTATAATGTGTCAGAATGGTGATTTATGGCCCTGGGGGGCGATGTTTTACAATGCCTGATGAGCAAACCAGACAAGTGTTATAACAGGTGGGTTATGATTGATGATTAACAAAAATTCCCAGGCAACAAATAAGTGTTGTGTCAGCGGTAAGGTGATTGGTGTTCAACAAATGGTGTTCGGCAAATATAAAACCCCTGTGTCTTATCTTCTGACAAGTGGTGCAACAGAAGGTCCGTCAGCGACCTCCCTGGCTCCTGCGCTGGTGTACACTGGCTCCAATGGTACCACGTCTCTCCTTTGTCCCTCAGGCGGACCGCGTGACTCGTTCTCTCCACCACCTGATGAGGACCCGTCCACCTTGGCTCTGACCACTTTCGCTTGATGACCTTCAGCAACACCCACTCCGCCTGGGGCAGGTTCTGGTCCAGCGGGTGCAGGTCCCTCCGTTCTCCGACTCTGTTGGTGAATTCTGAAACGAGAGCTCGCAATTCATCAAAATACACTCTGTGATCTTTGGGCCACTTTTCCCCTTCTGGGACCGCAGGCCCCGCAGCTGGTCCTGGAAACTGTCTCCCCGTCAGCAGCTCGTATGGGGTGAACCCAGTGGTCTGATTTAACGAGCATCGAATCGTCATGAGTGCCAGTGGCAGTGCATCCACCCAGTTCAATTTAATCTGTGCACATATCTTAGCCAACTTGTCCCAGTCCCTGGGACTGTGGATGGTATACCGTGCCAAAAGCATGTTTTAGGCCCAATAAGCTCTCTACCTTCTGTAAATCACTGTTTTTAAAGTGAGTCCCATTGTCTGACCTAATTTTCTCTGGGAAGCCGTGTCTGGGAATGTACTGGTTCACTAAACACATGATCAATGTCTGACTGTCCTCCCTTCTTGCCGGCCAGGCTTCTGGCCACCCTGTGAACATGTCCACACACACTAACATGTAGCGGCACCCCCGTACGGTTTCCCCCATGTCCGTGTTGTCTATCACTATCTCTTGTCCAGGTCTCATCGTCATGGGGAACGCCCCCATCTCAGGTTTGATCGTCAGTTTTGGATTGTGGTGAGTGCAGATGGTGCATGTCCTAGTGTAGTTACATACCATGTCTACCATAAACGGGTGCCACCAATGGCACAAGTTCCTCAACATCTGTGCTGGCCCTACATGCCCCAACCCATGGGCATCTGCAAATTTATCTCCCCGCATGGCTGGTGGAAGTATTACTCTACCGTCTGGCCCTCTCCAGAGCCCGCTCGTCTCTGTTGCTCCTCTCTGTTGCCAAATTGTTTTCTCTTGTGGGGATGCCCCCTTTTGATGTCTCCACGTGCGCTGCGCCTACTGCGTATGCCAAATCTGTGTAAATGTTTACTCTCTTCCCCTTGGCCTGCCTGAGTACCTCTAACACTGCTCTCACTTCGGCTCTCTGAGCTGACTGCAGCCCTTGAAGTCTCTCTGCTTTGACCGTGACTAGACCCTCTGGTGTTAGTTTCACTACCGCAAAGGCTGCCCTCAGCCCATCTTGTTCATGTCTGAAACAACACCCATCAGTGAAGAGGTCCTCTGCCCCTGGGAGGGGTTCTGCCTCCAGATCGGTTTGTGTCTTACTCTCCCTCACTACCTCTTGCGCGCACTCATGTGGTAGCCCCGTCCCCATCCGGTCTGCCATATTTATCCCCACGTGTGTGAAAGTCAAATTTGGAGCCCCGAGAATTTTGCTTAGGTGTTGTTGCCTGAGGGAAGTCATAGTGAACATCTGTGAATTTTTGAATGAGTCTCGCCACCCCCGCTGCATGCTGTGTGCAGGTGGGGTGCTTTTTTTCGGTTTTGTCAAATCCTACGCTTATGTACATAAGGATGTTCCTATCTCCCCCTTTTTTCTGAAACAGGACCCCGTTCATGACTTGTCCTGTTTCAGAAACACCTAGAAAAAAGGGTTTTGTGTAGTCGGAAATTGCCAAATCAGCTGCGGTGGGTAGTTGTTGTTTCAGCAAAATGAAGGCCTGGTCGGCCAGGCAAGTCCAATTGAGTGTGGCTTTAAGTTTAACTCGCCCTCTAAGTGGCCCTGTGAGCCCTGAGTAGTTTGGGACGTAATTGCAGCTGTACCCCGTGAGCCCCAGGAATGATAGCATTTCCTGAACAGTAGTGGGTTTAGGATGGTGGAGAATGGTTGTGCGGTGTGCTGGTGAAAGCCCCGCTCCCTTCTGTGAGATTACTCTGCCCAGAAAGGAGACCTGCGTCCTTACCAGCTATAGCTTTTCTTTCGACACCTTGAACCCTTTCTCTGCCAGTCTGGTGAGGACCGTCATTATAGCTTGGATGCAGGCGGCCACCATCATCTACGTACTGGACCAAAGTTACCCCTGTCGGCAGGCAGCATCCCTGCAGCGCTTCTCTCAGTACCTGGTTGAATATGCCAGGGGAAAGCGCGAACCCCTGTGGTAGTCTCGTGTATCGCCATTGTCGACCCTTATGTGTGAAAGAAAAGATGTCACGAAGTTCCTCTGCTAGTGGGAGACAGAAAAAAGCATTAGACAGGTCAATGCAGGTGAACCATTTTTGTTCAGGGGTCAAATTAGTGAGTGCTACATACGGGTTAGGTACCGGTATGGTGGGTGTGAGTAAAATGTCGTTAATAGCTCTGAGATCATGGGCCATACGGTATTTCCCTGTCCCTTTCTTTTCGAACGGGAGGATAGGCGTGTTCCACGCGGAACATGACTCCTCCAACACCCCTGTGGGCCACAAACCATTCAATGTCACAACCAACCCTTCCTCTGCCTCTGGTTTGTGTGGGTATTGGGGCAGCCATATGGGCTCTCCCGGTCCGATTTTAAAGGTGACCGGTGGGCAATCGGTGAGTCCCACGTCCGTGGGACCCTTGGACCACAGTGAGTCAGGTAACTCATTAAGTCTGGCCGTGGCTACAGGGGGATCCATCTTTTCCCTCCCATGATCCCGAGTTATCTCCCTTCGCTCTAAATATACCCAATCCGTCCCTGGTGCCTCTAACCGATACGTCTTACAGCTGGGTGAGTACCGTACGTTTGGCGCCTGAGTGAGTGTCCAATTAGTGCATTCGACCGCCCTTTTAACCATGGGCCCCAGGTCTTTTGCTTTATGTTTAGGATGCAGGGCCAGTGACACATGCGGGACGGACTCCTCCGCCATTATGTACCACTGTTCCTGCTCGTCTGTCAACTGTACATCTGCCGCAACCCCTTCAGGGCCTAGATACATGAATTTAGACCCGACCTGCCACGTGTCCCCACACACTACATCCCCAAACCCCTCTCTATACACCTCATCGCCCTGCCGATCATAAAATAGGGTTACATGTGGGGGGTCTGGCGGAGGAAAGTACGGCTCGAGGAGGGAGATCCACGGCCTCCACTTGAAGTACTGGGACAAAATACCCTGTTTGTCCGGCTCTTCCAGTACAAATAGTCCCCAATATATTTCCGCTATTTCACCCTTCACTGGTTGTAGCCTTTGCATGTGGTTTCAGGTCCGCACACCGCTGACGTCCCGTCTGGTAACGTGACAGTTAGTCCATCTGGAGAACATAAGATATTAGCCCCCAGTTTTATCTACAAGTCTCTCCCCAAAAAGTTCACTGGTGTCTTTGCCGACACCACATATGGATGGCTGAGGTCCTGCTTGCCCAGTATCGTTTTAAGAGGAAATGTCACTGGCAAAGTCTGTCCCACCCCTTCAAACCCCACACCCTCCACTGTCTTGGAGGATAGTAGTCCTGTGGCAGGAGGGGCGGTGATGGTGGAAAAAGTGGCACCTGTGTCAACCAGAAAGGGGAAGTCCCTCCCGTCGACGTTCAGGGACAGCATTTCCCCCGCTGTCCCCTCCCCTCCCTGTAGACCGTCATTCCTGGTCCCACCCTCCGTCATAAGAGAGTGGGTATTGTCCAGGTGCGCTAGGTGGTGGGACGGCGTGTGGGTTGGGAACTGGAGCTGCCCCTTGGTTTGGGTATCCTCTGCCCCCTGCAGTGTTCTGTGGGCAGTCTCTGGACCAGTGGTTCGGGTCACCACACGTAAAGCAGGCTCCGTATGGGACTTGGGCTCCTGGAGCCCCTCTGCCTCTACCTCGCCCCCTCCCCCTACCGTAACCTCCCCTCTGAGTCCTTGGTCAATAGGGCGCGGTGAAGGCCCCACCGACCACCTGACTGAAAGGGGTGTCGTCAGGGTTCCGCCTTGTGGCGGTGTTGTGGAAATTTCTTTACTCAGTGAGAATACATTGTATAAAGGACTGAGTCCCAATGTTAAAATAGGTACAGGAATGTGTGGGACCTGGTATTTGCATAGGGGGCATCTATTGTCTGTCCAGATGCAGATCAATGGGTTTTAGGACAGGATAGGAGAAGATATACAACAGGGGGAGTAAGGCCAGTTTGCCCCTTTGGGTAAACACTACAGTAAACATGGCAGGAAGGATAAGTTTGGGGAAGATAGCATTTGACGTGTGTGATAGAACAAAGGGAAAGGTGTTTGATTGACATGAAACAGATGGCAGCATCTTACCACACCCCTTTTCCTATGTAATAAATACTGTCGAAATGATGTTTTTATTCAGAAACTATTCACTGTTACTTTGTAACCTGTATACTTTCTCCTTGCAAGCAAGATTAAAACCGTTTATTGCGCAATTGATTTCTCCTGTCTTACCTACCATTTTCATAGAACTTTGGAATTTTAGAAATTGCCATCACAGCGGCCCCTTTTTCTATCTCAGTCATAGCCTGGGCGGACACGGCTCGGGCGGCTACTGCCCTCCAGTCCCCCAGTGCCAACATTTGACCAGCTGTGAGTTTATCAAATTGTGTCAACCATAGTCCACCTCCCTCTCCCATCGGGGTAATTTATCTACCAGTGCCTGTACGTCTCCCAGCCCCAATGGTTTATATCGCGGTTCGTCGCCTCCCACTCTAAAGAGAGGCAGCTGAAACCCAACGCAACTACCTTCCCCTGCTTGTGATCGCGTATACATTTAATTTTTTCAGTCTTTTGAGGTGATTCTACTGCGTCATGTTGTAGTTTTTGTTCTGGTGGGGGCGAACGCAGCGGAAGATCTACATCTACGTCGTCCCTTGTGTGAATGTCCCTTTTTCTGCTTATTTTCTGTCTTTCTCACTGTGTCACTCCTCTCAGACCCCGACCCCGTGTCCTCACCTAACTGCCTTTAGCACTGCCTGACCTTTTCTTCCTGGTTCCTTTAACCTCACTCTGTTTTTTCAATTTCCTACTTTGTTAGCTTTTTCACTCTTCACCTCCCGTACTCTCTCTCCTCATACCTCCCGTAGTCTCTCTCCTCAGACCTCCCGTACTCTCTCTCCTCAGACCTCCCGTACTCTCTCTCCTCATACCTCCCGTACTCTCTCTCCTCAGACCTCCCGTACTCTCTCTCCTCAGACCTCCCGTACTCTCTCTCCTCATACCTCCCGTACTCTCTCTCCTCAGACCTCCCGTACTCTCTCTCCTCATACCTCCCGTACTCTCTCTCCTCATACCTCCCGTACTCTCTCTCCTCATACCTCCCGTACTCTCTCTCCTCATACCTCCCGTACTCTCTCTCCTCAGACCTCCCGTACTCTCTCTCCTCATACCTCCCGTACTCTCTCTCCTCATACCTCCCGTACTCTCTCTCCTCATACCTCCCGTACTCTCTCTCCTCATACCTCCCGTACTCTCTCTCCTCATACCTCCCGTACTCTCTCTCCTCATACCTCCCGTACTCTCTCTCCTCATACCTCCCGTACTCTCTCTCCTCATACCTCCCGTACTCTCTCTCCTCATACCTCCCGTACTCTCTCTCCTCAGACCTCCCGTACTCTCTCTCCTCATACCTCCCGTACTCTCTCTCCTCATACCTCCCGTACTCTCTCTCCTCATACCTCCCGTACTCTCTCTCCTCATACCTCCCGTACTCTCTCTCCTCATACCTCCCGTACTCTCTCTCCTCATACCTCCCGTACTCTCTCTCTGCTCTTGCCTTAAACGGCCTCCCTTCCTCCTCAGTGTCTGTCTCGCTCTCTGACTTTGTGGTTCTACTCAACTTCCTCTTTTCTTTCCTTTCTGTAGACTGGGCTACCGGCTCACTGTTCTCCTCATCTCTAGATTTCCCTTTCTTGACCAAACTTGCTGTTTCCTTCTTCTCCCTTACCCTGTCTTGATTCTTGGTACACTCCTTTTCTTTATCCCACAAAATTACATGCAATGGTCTTTCATCCATCCTTAATCCTGCCTCTCTTACCACCTGTCGCAAAATTTTCTTTATCTGTACCTTTTCTTTCTGAGTTGAGTCCATCCTACCTACGACTGTCAGTACATTTGCCACCTGCATCTCTAATATCTTCCATCCCCAGGAAACTGGACCCCACCCATCATCGTCCAATTCTCTCTCAAACTCCCCGTCCATTTCTCCCTGATTTATTTTACTGTGAGTCCCAGACTCACAGTATGATTAACGAATGATTAACGGGTCGATTAACAAATGATTAACGGGTCCCTGACCCAGCTCTTATCTATGGGTCCCTGACCCAGCTCTTATCTATGGGTCCCTGACCCAACAGTAAGAATTCCGGCTCTCACAAACCTGTTAGTTTTTTTAACGAAGGCCTCCTGTTCTCCACTCATTACCTATATTTACTGCACCTGTTCGAACTCGGTACCTGTATAAAAGACACCTGTCCACACACTCAATCAAACAGACTCCAACCTCTCCACAATGGCCAAGACCAGAGAGCTGTGTAAGGACATCAGGGAAAAATTTGTAGATCTGCACAAGGCTGGGATGGGCTACAGGACAATAGGCAAGCAGCTTGGTGAAAAGCCAACAACTGTTGGCGCAATTATTAGAAAAAGGAAGAAGTTCAAGATGACGGTCAATCTCCCACGGTCTGGGGCACTTCCTCTAGCTCTTCCGGGGGGACACTGAGGTGTTCCCAGGCCAGCCGGGAGACATAGTCCCTCCAGCGTGTCCTAGGTCTTCCCCGGGGTCTCCTCCCGGTGGGACGGGCCCGGAAAACCTTCCCGGGAAGGCGTCCAGGAGGCATCCGAAACAGATGCCCAAGCCACCTCAGCTGACCCCTCTCGATGTGGAGGAGCAGCGGCTCTACTCCCGGGTGACCGAGCTTCTCACCCTGTAAGGGATCGCCCAGCCACCCTGCGGAGAATGCTCATTTCGGCTGCCTGTATCCGGGATCTTGTCCTTTCGGTCATGACCCAAAGCTCATGACCATAAATGTCTTCTCCACGACAGACCGATACATCGACTGCATTACTGCAGAAGCTGCACCGATCCGCAGAGGTGGGGGACTCGAGTCACATGACTTGACTCGAGTCTGACTCGAGTCACAATTTTCAGGACTTGTGACTTGCTTGATTAAAGTATGAAAATGACTTGACATGACCTTGACTTGAGAACAAGTTACTTGAGACTTGACTTGACTTGAAGTGGAAGACTCGACAATGAATTGAACTTATAATAAACAAACAGCAATAAAATTATTTTATATGTTGTGACATCAGCACCACTAATCAGCGTATGTGCCTTTAACGTTGCACAATTCAAACCGCGCCAAACATGGCAGACAGTAACGTTAGTTGAGCTCCACAAATAGTATCGTTTGGAATTTGGCCTTGGTTGCATATTATGTTTTGGTTTTCTTCTTGTTAGAAATGTGACCATTATCATTACTGAATACGTCTGGTAAATAGATGTAAGGGAATTTGACTATAACAGTGGCATAGCCTGAATTTTAATGTTGATGGTCATCTTAAAATGAGCGGGCATGTATATTATTACACGTAGGCTATAATGTCTGTATTAAATATGCGCATTTTCAAATGTTTGTGGACTGCGGGTGGAAACTAAAAAGCATTGTGCTTACACCATAACAGTTAACTTTACTGCATGAAAGGCTTACATGGAGGCGCCGATGTGATTACTAGCACCTAAACATTTCGAAGAGTTTTGTTTTTTTTACTCATACAGACAAGAATAATTATAGCGTAATTACATATTAGGCAGTTTTTCTGTCACAATAATTAGTTTACAAGGTTGTTATTATTAGCCCTAATTACATGGATTGGCTGAATTCCAGTGCAGAATGCGTGTTATTTCTTGATAACAGACCGTTGCCATGAAAAACAGCAGGATTCTAACCAGAGACGGAACGGACAATTTTCTTTAGAGGAAGCAATACAATCGTTTTTAAATCAATAAATTCCTTTTTAAATCAATATTTGGTGTCAAATTATTGATTTATTTGGTAGGTAGCCATGTAATAAGCGGGATAAGGTATAGTAAGGCAGTTGTTATAGCAAATACAACCCCTTCAGGCTGATTCAAGATCCCTCCGCTTCGTCCCCCCAAAAAATTGGACCGCGGGGGAGAAAAATATTTGATTTTGAAATCGAGCTTCGCACCGAGCGCACGTCAGAAACAGAGGACAGTGTGTGTGTGTGTTCATCTCTTTAGTACTGTGACTTGACTTGAAACTTATAAAGACTCGAATTGACTTGCTTAGGGTGAACCCTTGACTTGACTTGACTTGCTTGATTTATCTGAACTGTGACTTGAGACTTGACTCGAGACTTGATGGTTAAGACTTGAGACTTGCTTGGACTTGACCATGTGTGACTTGTCCCCATCTATGCCGATCCGTCTGTCAATCTCCCGTTCCATCCTTCCCTCACTCGTGAACAAGACCCCTAGATACTTAAACTCCTCCACTTCAGGCAGGCACTCTCCACCAACCTGAAGTGGGCAAGCCAACCTTTTCCGACTGAGGACCATGGCCTCGGATTTGGAGGTACTGATCAGTACGCAGTGAATGTATTGTAGGAAATGTTCAGGAGAGTGGATAGAGTAATGATATGCAAAGAAATCAAGGGGCACTGTGTATTTGCAATTGTTGCTCGTGTTTTACTCCGCCCACCCCATTAGCCACAATGTAACTCAATGCATATGAAATATATATTAGCCTATAAAAAAAAACTGTTGTCTGACAAGTTGACATTCTCTCATTTAATGTGTCTTTAGGAAACAGATGTTCTACATGAGCCTCATTTACATTCTCTGTATGTATCATTTTGTTGAGTTGAATCTTAAAACACCAGCAACAATTGCAAATACACAGTGCCCCTTGATTTCTTTGCATATAATCACTGTATAGAGTCTCCTGAAAGTGTAGAATAGCTTTTTCTGTACAGTGCAATATTTATTTCATATCCTTTGAGTTACATTGTGGCCAATAGGATCTAGGATGGGTGGATTAAAATGCCAGCAACAATTGCAAATACACAGTGCCCCTTGATTTCTTTGCATATAATTATTCTATCCACTCTCCTGAACATTTCATACAACATTTTTTTACAATATACACTAAGCAAAGTGTCAAAATCGATACATTTAATATTATTAAAATCGCTTTTATTTTGAAGGCAAAATCCGAAAACCGGAAGTCATATTATTGCCAGCATGAAGCTAATCCCTTTCCTTGATTGGAACATCAACACCTTGTGAGCGACATTAAAGAAAAACTTCCGGGTCACGAAAATGTGGATATTTTCAAAATAAAAGAGACAAACGTATTACTTTAAAACTGACATAAATTGAGATTATTAATTGTTTAAGGAAATGGAACTCTCAAAACATTGACAACAATACATATATGATCATATTTAAAAGTAATTTCAATAAAAAGTGGCTATTAAAACATGTTCCAGGGGAAAATTCAGACAATGCCCATGACTGAATATGTAATACATATTGCCTGATAGCTCATAAACTACTCAATATTTCACAGAGAAAGCAATGTAAGAAATGTAGAGTAAAACAAACCTCTCTTATCATGGGGAAACATATATTCCACACCCTCTTTTTCCACAGTGTAACTCAATGGATATGAAATACATATTGACTCATACAGAAATAAATGTTCTATACGCCACAGTGAATGTATTGTAGGAAATGTTCAGAAGAATCTATACAGTGATTATATGCAAAAAGATCAAAAGGCACTGCGTATTTGCAATTGTTGCTTGCATTTTACTTCGTTCATACCATTGGCAACAATGTAACTCAATGGATATGAAATACATATTGCCGTATACAAAAGAAAATATTCTATACGCTGCTGTAAATGTATTGTAGGAAATGTTCAGGAGAGTGGATAGAGTAATTATATGCAAAAACAGCAAGGGGCACTGTATATTTGCAATTGTTGCTTGCATTTTACTCACCCATACAATTTGCCACAATGAAAATGACTGTATATGAAACACATATTGCCCTATAAAGAAAAAACTATTAAATTCACTATACGTTTTTATGTACATGATGTGGCCAGTAAGTAACAACTTATAATGTACAGCACCAACAATACTGCTTCTGTTTTATCTCAATTACACTGAATGTAATTTAAATGTCACAAACATGACCAAACCAAGGTTACTGAAACAGATACAGTATTGACTTCAAATGTCTGTTGCTCCTCCTACTGTTGACTTATGTAATACATGTTTGGAGGCAGGTCAGTCAGCACAGCTGAAACTGAAAGTAAAGTTCCTGCACAGGATCCATTTTGATTTGACGTAGCAGTATAATATATATTTTTCAATATTTGAACTGAAAAAGAGAAGATAAATTGTTTCATAATGATTAATCAAAGAACAAAGCAGAGAGAATGATCATTTGGAGTAAGTCATTATCAGTGTTAAGGTAAGTTGTTGTAACTTCAATGTAATTAGTCAGTCCACATTCTCAAATGTGTTGATTTGTTGTCAGTAAAACTTAAGTTAAAGTTAAAGCATAATTTAATTCTGTGTTATTTAGTGGTATTTCTTTGATTATAGTAATGCTTGTTATTCTTCAGTTTGTATCTGATCCAGACATTGTGTCTTTTAGTCTCGAGTCTTGATCCAGGAAGTGTGTTTCTCTCCATTATGTGCTTACAGGTCTAATCAGATAGAGAGAGAAGAGGGGACTGCCTCTAAAATGAGTCTCTCTGGGGAGAGGGAGGAGGGGGCCTCTGCCTCTAAAATAAGTATTTTTGGTGAACATGACACCACAGCTAAGAGGTAAAATTATATTTATTTGGTTTGTACATCAGAGGTCAGAGTAGAAAAGTGACTGAATATTTTCCCTAAAATGAATTAAATGAAGCTGGTACAATGGGAGTATAATGTATTTTATTAATAAACCTACAAAAGTCAAAATAGTTTGGTTTGTGTTCAAGATAAGTATACAACATTATGGGCATTTGTTATCTTCATTTATAGGTCCCAAGCCCATTTTGGGTTCCCTGTGTTATCAACCAGTAATATGGAAGAACATGAAGTGCTGTATATTAGTAATTTGCAAGAGGTGTTGGTCTTGTATCGGCCAGCAGAGGGAGCTACTTACTCTAGTAGTTGCTTAATCCACTCTCGCTCTACTGTTGTTCTCACCAGCCTGTCTAGTAATCAGTTAGTTGACAGAGAGCAAGACAACTAAATAAAGGCTGAATAACCAGACCCCTCCATGAACTGCCACCTTAACGTTGTGGAGGGGTTTGAGTACCCGAGTGACCCTAGGAGCTATGTTGTCTGGGGGTATATGCCCCTGGTAGGGTCTTCCAAGGCAAACAGGTCTTAGGCGACGGGTCAGACTAAGAGCGGTTCAAAACCCCCTTAATGATGCGTAAGATTCTGAGTATCGTGACGTCGCCCGTATGGCGCAGCCGGAGCCCCAACCTGGAGCCAGGCCCGGGGTTGGGGCTCGTATGCGAGCGCCTGGTGGCTGGTCCTTCCCCCATGGGGCCCGGCTGGGCTCAGCCCAAACGGGCGACGTGGGGCCACCTTCCCGTGGGCTCACCACCCACGTGAGGGACCATAAGGGGCCGGTGCGAAGAGGCTCGGGCGGCAGTCGAAGGCAGGGGCCTAGACAACCCGATCTCTGGACACGGAAACTGGCTCTAGGGATGTGGAATGTCACCTCGCTGGCGGGGAAGGAGCCTGAGATCGTGCGTGAGGTTGAGAGGTTCCGATTAGAGGTAGTCGGGATCACCTCTACGCACGGCTTGGGCTCTGGAACCACACTCCTTGAGAGAGGAGTCTCTGGGAGGGGTGCTGGAAAGTGCTCCGACTGGGGACTCTATCGTTCTACTGGGGGACTTCAACACCCACGTGGGCAACCACAGTGATACCTGGAGGGGCGTGATTGGAAGGAACGGCCCCCCTGATCTGAACCCGAGTGGTGTTCAGTTATTGGACTTCTGTGCAAGTCACAGTTTGTCCATAACGAACACCATGTTCATGCATAAGGGTGTCCATCAGTGCACGTGGCACCAGGACACCCTAGGCCGCAGGTTGATGATATACTTTGTTGTCGTCTCATCTGACCTGCGGCCGTATGTCTTGGACACTCGGGTGAAGAGAGGGGCGGAGCTGTCAACTGATCACCACCTGGTGGTGAGTTGGATCCGATGGCGGGGAGGAAGCTGGACAGACTCGGCAGGCCCAAGCGTACTCTAAGGGTCTGCTGGGAACGTCTGGCCGAGTCTCCTGTCAGAGAGATCTTTAACTCCCACCTCCGGCAGAGCTTCGACTGGATCCCGAGGGAGGCTGGAGATATTGAGTCCGAGTGGACCATGTTCTCCACCGCCATTGTCAAAGCGGCCGCTCTGAGCTGTGGCCGTAAGGTCTCCGGTGCCTGTCGAGGCGGCAATCCCCGAACCCGGTGGTGGACACCGGAAGTAAGGGATGCCGTCAAGCTAAAGAAGGAGTCCTATCAGGCCTGGTTGGCTTGTGGGACTCCTGAGGCAGCTGATGGGTACCGACAGGCCAAGCGGGCTGCAGCCCGGGTGGTTGTGGAGGCAAAAACTTGGGCCTGGGAGGAGTTCGGTGAGGCCATGGAGAAGGACTATCGGCTGGCCTTGAAGAGATTCTGGCAAATCATCCGGCGCCTCAGGAGAGGGAAACAGTGCCCTACCAACGCTGTTTACAGTAGAGGTGGGCAGCTGTTGACCGCAACTGAGGATGTCGTCGGGCGGTGGAAGGAGTACTTCGAGGATCTCCTCAATCCCGCTGTCACGTCTTCCATTGAGGAAGCAGAGGATGAGGGCTCAGAGGTGGACTCGCCCATCATCCGGGCTGATGTCACAGAGGTGGTCAAGAAACTCCGCCCTGAGTACCTCAAGTCTCTGGATGTTGTGGGGCTTTGCGTGGCGGTCGGGGACAGTGCCTTTGGGATGGCAGACCGGGGTGGTGGTCCCTCTTTTTAAGAAGGGGGACCGGAGGGTGTGTTCCAACTATAGGGGGATCACACTTCTCAGCCTCCCCGGGAAAGTCTATGCCAGGGTTCTGGAGAGGAGAATACGGCCGATAGTAGAACCTCGGATTCAGGAGGAACAGTGTAGTTTTCGTCCAGGCTTTGGAAGACTGGACCAGCTCTATGCCCTCTACGGGGTGTTGGAGGGTTCATAGGGGTTTGCCCAACCAATCCACATGTGTTTTGTGGATTTGGAGAAGGCATTCGACTGTGTCCCTCACGGCATCTTGTGGAGGGTGCTTCAGGAATATGGGGTCCTGGGTCCTTTGCTAAGGGCTGTCAGGTCCCTGTACAACCGAAGCAGGAGCTTGGTCCACATTGCCGGCAGTAAGTCAGACTTGTTCCCAGTGCATGTTGGACTCCGGCAGGGCTGCCCTTTGTCGCCGGTTCTGTTCGTAATTTTTCTGGACAGAATTTCTAGGCGCAGCCAGGGGCCGGAGGGTGTCAGGTTTGGGGACCACACAATTTCGTCTCTGCTCTTTGCAGATGATGTTGTCGTGTTGGCCCCTTCTAACCAGGACCTTCATCATGCACTGAGATGGTTTGCAGCCGAGTGTGAAGCGGTGGGGATGAAAATCAGTACCTCCAAATCCGAGGCCATGGTCCTCAGTCGGAAAAGGGTGGCTTGCCCACTTCAGGTTGGTGGAGAGTGCCTGCCTCAAGTGGAGGAGTTTAAGTATCTAGGGGTCTTGTTCACGAGTGAGGGAAGGATGGAACGGGAGATTGACAGACGGATCGGTGCAGCTTCTGCAGTAATGCAGTCGATGTATCGGTCTGTCGGGGAAGACCTAGGACACGCTGGAGGGACTATGTCTCCCGGCTGGCCTGGGAACGCCTCTGTGTCCCCCCGGAAGAGCTAGAGGAAGTGTCTGGGGAGAGGGAAGTCTGGGCATCCCTGCTTAGACTGCTGCCCTCGCGACCCGGCCCCGGATAAACATAAAACAAATGATATGTTATGCTATGTTCTAGGTACTGGTGTATCTTTTTATTAATGTTATAAATACAGGTTTGTATTTAATATTGATGCTATGGGTTTTTTAGTGTAATCATTCAGTTGTTATACTACACAATGTCAACTACTAAATGTCAATGTCAACTTTATTTATAAAGCACATTTAAAACAACTGTCATTGACCAAAATGCTGTACAAGACAAAATATCTAAGTATACAATATATATGAAATTTACTGGGGAAAAAATTGTATATATACACATAACAAGACACAGACAAAATAGCACCACAGACATTTAATGCCAACTCAGTTAAGATTAAAAGCCAGAGTAAATAGGTGCATCTTTAGCAATGACTTAAAAGTGTGTATAGTCTGGGCATTTGGAATATGCAGTGGTAGGCTATTCCAGAGGATGGGAACACCCACCGAAAAAGCTCAATCCCCTCTACTTTTTTGCCTGGCCTTTGGGACAACTAGAAGTAACTAGTTAGCTGACCTCAGTGCTCAGGCTGGAGAATAACGATGTAGAAGTTCAGACAGATATAAAGGGGCCAATCTTGAAACGAACAGGAAGCCAATGGTGGGAGGCCAAAATTGGTGTTATGTGCTCCCGTTTTCTTATACTGGTTAATTGTTGAGCGGCGGCGATTTAGGGTTTTCTGATCTACCCCCAGGTACAAGGAATTACAGAAATCCAGCCGAGACGTAATAAATGCATGGATAACTTTCTCAAAATCCCTCAGAGGAAGATAGATCTTAACCTTTGCCAAAAGTATTAGCTGAAAGAAGCTAGATTTCACTACTAGATTAATTTGCTTATCAAGTTTGAAGGAGCTATCAAAGATAAAACAGAGATTCTTAACAAATGGTCTACTATAAGAGGCTAAAGGGCCTAGGGTACCAAGAGGATCAAGTGTGTATTACATATCAATATAATCTTCCAATTGTTAACTTACACTTTTCGTGTGTGTAATAATTATTGATGTTCAAGTTTTTCAATAATAATTACATCCTCAATTACAAATTCAATATGATCTTATGGTAACATTTATACAAGACATTTAAGTCCACCATATACAAAACACTCTGGGTCCTCTTTCATTATTAATCATAGGGTCCAGAAAGAGACACAGACTCATTGTGTCTGAATACAACAATCACTACTAAGAAAGTCCACTATGAACCAAAACACTGCTGTTTTGTATTTAACTGTATCATTTTCAGGGACCATATAAAGGGACCATCATCTCCTGTACCCAGCTGTGTGTCCATGAAGAGTGACAGGTCTATGAATCAACCTGAACAATTCAGAGAGGGAGACATTTCTACTGATCAAAGGTAATACAAACTCATGTGTCAATGTTAGTGATTTTAAACTTTGTCTCTTATTTGTTTATTTTGTTTCCATTATCTGATTTCCACAAACAACAGCTACTCTTCCTTGGTTCAACATTTAACGAAAAAAACATTGCAGGCAAACCAAATCTCTACAATGAACATACTTTTAACAAAAGCATTTATGAAGATAACATTAAAGACACCATATTATTAACACAGAAATGATAACATTTTAACGTTTTTCCATCACTCAGTGTTGTTTTTATTATTCATAAACTGTTTCCTGTTTAAAAATCTTTTACTTTGAAAGTCTACCCTTATAAATATGGAACATGTCTGGTACTACTAAGGTACTTAATGTATGTATAATGTATCATGCTATATGTATGATATAATTGTTATTTTGTGATTGCCTTTTTATAGTTTTAATAAATTGTAAATATGTCAGCATTGAAGCTAACGTCGGCTATCGGTATCACACACACGAGGCACCAATTCATGTCATCTGTTTTTGTAAAAAATAATACATTTTAATTCCATGATGATGACTTCCAATGCCTTTTTTACAAATGGGTTTTAGTAATATTTATTTATTTTGTATTTGAAAAAAGTTGTTAATTCTGAAATTGGAAGCACAAAACTGTGTGAGTCTGTACAGACTCTGGAAGTGTAGATGTAATGTCATGTTTTGTCCACAGAGACCAACAGGAGAGATCAGAGTCAGAGATTCCCAGTGGTCAATCTGTCCAGAGTCATCAAACAGACCTGTCCTCTATATTCAGTGTATGTGGCCCTGTTATGTAAATGTGTTTTTTTTACCTCATGTAAAGTTAACCTGTCAATCTTTCATGCATTTGTTAATATTGTTCTGAGATTTAATTAACTTTAATTCAGTCTAATTTCAGCTTTTTTAATTTCACTTTTTCACTTTCAGTTACTTGAACAGAATATCATGATGTTTGTGAAGAAAGAGTTAAAGAGGTTTAAGACAATGCTGAGTTCAGATCTCCCAGAAGGATTTAAGAGTCAGAGGGAGGATGAGGAAGGTGTGGACCCTGAAGATGAGAAGCAGGAGAGCAGTGCTAAAGAGGGGGCTCTGAAGATCACACTGCATGTCCTGAGGAACATGAACCAGAAGGATCTTGCTGACACACTGGAGAAAAGTAAGAGTTGTCTGACTTTACTGTTGAATGTTCCAAATGATATTATAGTGACCTTGAGACAACATATAACAACGTCTTCTGTGTTGAAGAACTGAACATAGAACAAAGTGAAGAGACAGATATATTACAATGCTGTCATTTGAAGGAAAGTTCACATTCTCTGTTACTTGTTATTTGATAAAATACTGTAAGCATTTATAGAGACGTCATTGATGACATCTGGGTTATTTATTTCAGATGAGCTTGCTGTGATTTACCAACATGATCTCAAATCTAACCTGAAGAAGAAGTGTCAGTGCTTATTTGAGGGTATCGCTAAACAAGGGAACCCAACACTTCTCAATAAGATCTACACAGAGCTCTACATCACAGAGGGTGGAAGTGGAGGAGTCAATAATGAACATGAGGTGGTACAGATTGAGACAACAACCAGGAAACAAGCAAGACCAGAGACAGCAATCAAATGTAATGACATCTTCAAACCCACACCTGGACAAGACAAACCTATCAGAACTGTGCTGACAAAGGGAGTTGCTGGAATTGGAAAAACTGTCTCTGTGCAGAAGTTCATTCTGGACTGGGCTGAAGGAAAAGCCAATCAGGATTTCCAATTTGTATTTCCCCTCCCTTTTAGGGAGTTGAATTTAATGAAAGGGGATGAACTTTGTTTGATTCAACTCATCAATCATTTCTCAGTTGAAACCAATAAAGCAAGAATCTCTAACTCCAACAAATACAAAGTTGTGTTCATCTTTGATGGTCTGGATGAGTGTCGACTGCCCCTTGACTTCCAGAACAACAAGAGATGTTGTGATGTCACAGAGTCAACCTCAGTGGATGTGCTGCTGACAAACCTCATCAAGGGAAATCTGCTTCCCTCTGCTCTCGTCTGGATAACTACCAGACCGGCAGCAGCCAATCAGATCCCTTCAGGGTGTGTTGACCTGGTGACAGAGGTGAGAGGGTTCAATGACACACAGAAAGAGGAGTACTTCAGGAAGAGATTCAGTGATGAGGACCTGGCCAGCAGAATCATCTCACACATAAAGACATCAAGGAGCCTCCACATCATGTGTCACATACCAGTCTTCTGTTGGATCGTTGCTACAATCCTTGAGTACATGTTGACTACAGATGATAAAGTAGAGCTGCCCAAGACCCTAACAGACATGTACTCACACTTCCTTGTGTTTCAGTCCACACACAGGAATGTAAAGTATGATGGGAAAAAAGAGACAGATTCACACTGGAATAAAGAGAGCATTCTGAAACTGGGAAAACTGGCTTTTCAACAGCTACAGAAAGGCAATCTGATTTTCTATGAAGAAGACCTGAAAGAGTGTGGCATTGATATCAATGAAGCATCAGTGTACTCAGGAGTCTGTACAGAGATCTTTAAAGAGGAATGTGGGCTGAACCAGGACAAGGTGTTCTGCTTTGTCCATCTGAGTATTCAGGAGTTTCTAGCTGCTGTCTATGTGTTTCTCTCATTCAAAAACAAAAATAAAATCAGAATGGGTCAAAAACAATCAAACTCCTTAACAACTAAGTTCAGGAAAATACCTGAAATAGATTTTCACAAGACTGCTGCGGATGAAGCCTTACAGAGTAAGACTGGACACCTGGACCTTTTCCTCCGCTTCCTTCTGGGTCTATCACTGGAGTCAAATCAGAAGCATTTACGAGGTCTACTGACAAAGACCAGAAGCAGCTCACAGAGCCGAGAAGAAACAGTCAAGTACATCAAGGAGAAGATCAGGGAGAATCCCTCTTCAGAGAGGTGTATCAATCTGTTTCACTGTCTGAATGAACTGAATGACCATTCTCTAGTGGAGGAGATCCAAAGATACCTGAGTTCAGGACGTCTCTCCAGAGAAGAACTGTCACCTGCACAGTGGTCTGCTCTGGTCTTTGTGTTACTGACTTCAGAAGAGGAGGTTGATGTGTTTGACCTGAAGAAATACTCCACATCTGAGAAAGGTCTCCTGGGGTTGTTGCCAGTGATCAAAACCTGCAGATCTGCTCTGTAAGTACAGTCATGCAAATTACCCCCCCCCCAACACAAACCCTCTTTTTACATCTACAGTATATTTACTGACATTACAGCACTGATGATTTTCTAAATAGGAGGCAGAGGCGTCGCTGGGATCACAATACATTCAGGGCTCAGACCTTATTCTGAACTATTGTTCTGTTTGTGACATCATGATAATCTCTCTCCAGACTGTCAGGTTGTAGAATCACTGAGGAAGGCTGTGCTTCTCTGGTCTCAGCTCTGAAGTCAAACCCCTCACACCTGAAAGAACTGGATCTGAGTAACAATGACCTGAAGGATACGGGAGTGGAGAAGCTCTCTGTTCTGCTGAAGGACCCACAACGTAGACTGGAGACTCTGAGGTGAGTAATAGTAGTTTATTTTATATTTAATATGACATAGTGATCATTAACATTATAATATTACAACAAAGGTGTTACACTACAACAAGGGACTAAAAACAGCTGCTGTTGTCAGTGTGTAAACCTCCACCAGCCCTGAGCTTCCAGCAGGACAAAGTCCACAAAAATCTGGTGAAGTCCACTGTTCACTGGTACAATATAAATGTTCACTGCTCTTCTATAATTAAACCAGCATGAATATATATTAGATTGAATATATATTAGATTGTTTCACCTGCGTATTGGGTCACTGTATATTTCACTGCTGCCTCTTTGATCAGAAATATTTCAGGTAATGTGTGAGATTGTTGTGTTCAGAGTTTCCAAATATACTGTATATAATCTAATAGGAAATATAATTGACTAATCAGAGGCCGTAACAGAACAGATTTTACTAGATAATTAAGTTGACTTAGTCTAATTATCGTTACAGTCCTATTTTCCAGGTTTATCAACCATTCAAACTAATCTTCATTTCAACCCTCTGATGTCCACAGATCTACCCCTCTTTGTCTGTTTATTATCATTCCTGCTACTCCTCCCCTCACACACACACACACACACACACACACTTAATCTTCCTTGAACTACAGTACTGTATATTTATTGACTGAGAACACTGATGATTTTCTATACAGGATTTACTTTACATTCTAGTGTCATGTATTGGCAATGTCAGTTTTAAAGGTATGTCCTTAAGTAAAGTTGACATGATAATGATGTCCTATAAAGAGGATATTCTAATGTTATTCTGAACTATTGTTCTGTTTGTGACATGATGATAATCTCTCTCCAGACTGTCAGGTTGTGGAATCACTGAGGAAGGCTGTGCTTCTCTGGTCTCATCTCTGAAGTCAAACCCCTCACACCTGAAAGAACTGGATCTGAGCTACAATCAGCCAGAGGATTCAGGAGTGAAGAAACTCTCTGCTTTGATTGAGGATCCACAATGTAGACTGGAGACTCTGAGGTGAATAATAGTACTTTATTTTTTCATTTAATATGATATAGTGGTCAGTAACATTATAGTAATACAACAGAGGTGTTACACTACAACAAGGGACTAAAAACACCTGCTGTTGTCAATGGGTGAACCTCCACCAGCCCTGAACTCCCAGCAGGACAAAGTCCCCAACCACCTGGTAAAGTCCACTGTTCACTGGTACAATATAAATGTTCACTGCTCTTCTATAATTAAACCAGCATGAATATTTATTAGATTGAATATATATTTTAGATTTTTTCACCTGCGTATTGGGTCACTGTATATTTCACTGCTGCCTGTTTGATCAGAAATATTTCAGGTAATGTGTGAGATTGTTGTGTTCAGAGTTTCCAAATATACTGTATATATTCTAATAGGAAATATAATTGACTAATCAAAGGCCGTAACAGAACAGATTTTACTAGATAATTAAGTTAACTTAGTGTAAATATCGTTGCAGTCCTACTTTCCAGATTTATCAAACATTCAAACATATCTTAATTTAAACCCTCTGTCATCCACAGATCCACCTCTGTTTTTCAGTTTAGTGTCGTTCTTGCTAATCCTTTCTTTCACACACACACACACACACACACACACACTTACTCTTCCTTGAACAACAGTACTGTATATTTATTGACTGAGAACACTGACGATTTTCTATACAGGATTTCTTTACATTCTAGTGTCATGTATTGGCAAAGTCAGTTTTAAAAGTATGTCCTTAGGTAAAGTTGACATGATAATGATGTGATATATAGAGTATATTCTAATGTTATTCTGAACTATTGTTCTGTTTGTGACATGATGATAATCTCTCTCCAGACTGTCAGGTTGTAGAATCACAAAGAAAGGCTGTGCTTCTCTGGTCTCAGCTCTGAAGTCAAACCCCTCACACCTGAAAGAACTGGATTTGAGTAACAATCACCCAGAGGATTCAGGAGTGAAGAAACTCTCTGCTTTGCTGGAGGATCCACAATGTAGACTGGAGACTCTGAGGTGAGTAATAGTAGTTCATTTTTATATTTAATATGACATAGTGATCATTAACATTATAATAATACAACAGAGTGGTTGCTCTACAACAAGGCACTAAAAACAGCTGCTGTTGTCAATGGGTGAACCTCCACCAGCCCTGAGCTCCCAGCAGGACAAAGTCCCCAACCACCTGGTGAAGTCCACTGTTCACTAGTACAATATAAATGTTCACTGCACTTCTATAATTAAACCAGCATGAATATATATTAGATTGTTTCTCCTGCGTATTGGGTCACTTTATATTTCACTGCTGCCTGTTTGATCAGAAATATTTCAGGTAATGTGTGAGATTGTTGTGTTGAGAGTTTCCAAATATACTGTATATATTGTAATAAGAAATATAATTGACTAATCAAAGGCCGTAACAGAACAGATTTTACTAGATAATTAAGTTAACTTAGTCTAATTATCGTTACAGTCCTATTTTCCAGGTTTATCAACCATTCAAACTAATCTTCATTTCAACCCTCTGATGTCCACAGATCTACCCCTCTTTGTCTGTTTATTATCATTCCTGCTACTCCTCCCCTCACACACACACACACACACACACACTTAATCTTCCTTGAACTACAGTTCTGTATATTCATTGACTGAGAACATTGATGATTTTCTATACAGGATTTCTATACATTCTAGTGTCATGTATTGGCAATGACAGTTTTAAAAGTATGTCCTTAAGTAAAGTTGACATGATAATGATGTAATATATAGAGGATATTCTAATTTTATTCTGAACTATTGTTCTGTTTGTGACTTGATGATAATCTCTCTCCAGACTGTCAGGTTGTGGAATCACAAAGAAAGGCTGTGCTTCTCTGGTCTCAGCTCTGAAGTCAAACCCCTCACACCTGAAAAAAATGGATCTGAGCTACAATCAGCCAGAGGATTCAGGAGTGAAGAAACTCTCTGCTTTGCTGGAGGATCCACAATGTAGACTGGAGACTCTGAGGTGAGTAATAGTAGTTTATTTTTATATTTAATATGACATAGTGATCATTAACATTATAATAATACAACAGAGGTGTTACACTACAACAAGGAACTAAAAACAGCTGCTGTTGTCAATGGGTGAACCTCCACCAGCCCTGAGCTCCCAGCAGGACAAAGTCCCCAACCACCTGGTGAAGTCCACTGTTCACTGGTACAAAATAAATGTTCACCGACCTTCTATATTTAAACCAGCATGAATATATATTAGATTGTTTCACCTGCGTATTGGGTCACTGTATATTTCACTGCTGCCTGTTTGATCAGAAATATTTCAGGTAATGTGGGAGATTGTTGTGTTCAGAGTTTCCAAATATACTGTATATATTCTAATAGGAAATATAATTAACTAATCAAAGGCGGGAACAGAACAGATTTTGTCTGTTTTTTTATCATTCTACTCCCCTCTTCTCTCACACACACACACACACACACACACACACACACACACATACACACTTTCTTTTATATCTAGAGTGTCTTTATTGACCAGGGATGTGATTTTCCTGGATTAATCCGGAATTCCGGATTTTCCGACCTGAAAATGTGACTTAGGTGAATCATGCAGATCTGTAAAAAAAAAAAAAAGGGAGGGGGGACCTCACAGCCGTCACCGCAATCTTCATCTGTCTTTAACCCGCAGCGTCGCTGAGCAGAGGGTGTGCGTGTGCGTGTGCATCTGAGTCTGTCACTGCTCCGTCAATGTCGGAATATTTGCGATGATCACGTATTTGCGTACAGCTTGTTCACCTGCTCAATTTCTCTGCTGCGTAGTAATTTACCTCAGTCGCTCTCGCTCGACTACAGTGACAAGAACATCGCTGGATCGGATGATCTGGGTATGTATTATTGCTTGTGTCTTAATATAACCTATAGTTACTAATTTAACTTTGTTGTCGGTTGATTAGATGTCGAAAATCGATTTTGATTGATTTTCCACTATGGCAGGATGTTTTATTCACGTAGGTTAAGCTTCATTAACATTATTTGTATTTGCTAGCTTTTGTATTTTCTAGCTAACTTATATAATAATAATAATAAGATAACGTTAGCTAAGTTAGCTACTAACGTTAACTAGCCACTCTTAAAACTTTGCTGTATGAATCGTTGTATTATATAGCAAATCGTTTTCAAGGTTTAAGCAACTTATAAATTAATTTCTTGTGCATGTTTTTTTTTAATGTAAAGGCGTTTTAGACGGCTTGGATCCGCGGGGGTCGCTCTGTCAATTCATATTTGCAGTCACGTCACAACCATGGATAACTTACCTGGCGGGCGACAAACCCGGACAAAATGGGGTTAGTGTGCTTCCAGTCGCACAACTATCTGGCATGTCGTTTACACCTCAAAACACCAACTGTTGTATATTTAAACTCGCGGCGTCCTGGCAAACAATAACCGCATTATGTCAGCGTTTGTTGCCCGCCAGGTATCCATGGTAGTGACGTGACTGCATTGAATTCTCACACCTTGGCCCTCATTTATCAAAAGTGCGTACACCAAATTTCCAGCGTACACCCAAAACCACGGTGACTTTGAGATTTATCAATATGGACGTTGGCGTACGGCACTCTCAAATCGTACGCCAGCTCAGGAGGTGGTGTACGCACGTTTTGAGTTAGTGCGGAAATGCGCAGAAAAAAAATCCTAACGCACTGACAAACTAAAAGATGTGATATATTATGACCCACTGTAAAAAAAAAAAAAAAAACATAATTACAAACTTCAGTGTTTATTTTTGTGCAACATGGACTTCAAGGTTTCATTTGTGTGACTTTACCAAAGCATTTGACTTATATGTATTCCTTCAGATGCGAGCCTGTGCGCTTTACATGACGTTTCAGGGTTAGGCCCGGCAGTTGCGCATGGACTGGGTTCAGTAATAAAAGGCTTTTAATGACCAAAATATAATTCAGACTGACAAAATAATAGAAATGACATTCTTCTTCTTTTAAATAATAATAGAAATAATAATAATAACGACATTCTTCTTCTAAATAACAATAAACGTCATTAATAATAAATATCATGAAATAATAAGACGAATATTACAAATTGTCATGCAATTATTAATGTGAATCAATGGTACTCCACATCACATCATCATCTTTTATTCTGCTTTTTAAACTGCCAAATGAAACAATTGTATTTCTTTCTACCTCCCTGGTGATCGTCTCAATCTCCACGTCAGAGAAGTATCTCTTTTTTGCCGTGTTCCGTGTGTCCATGGCGTAAAATGAGGGCGTGGGGGAAGCGGAGACTTGAATATATAGGGGCGTGTTATTCTAATGACGATCGTTTTCATCCGCGGCATTTATCAAGGGCAGGTATTGCGTACACCTGGATTTTAAAGGTACGCACAGCTTCATAAATCAGGCGGTGAGAGGAGTGTAAGCAAAATCTTACGCCAACATATACACCCGTTTCTACGCAAGAATGGCCCTTTTCATTTTGGGTGTACGCCAGGTGTATGCTGGAAATTTGGTGTACGCACTTTTGATAAATGAGGGCCATTGGCCCTCATTTATCATTCTTGCGTAGAAATGGGCGTATATGTTGGCGTACGCAATACCTTCCCTTGATAAATGCCGCGGCTGAAAACGATCGTCATGTCAAAATTGTAGCTCTGCTCTAGTTTTCAACCTTTCTGAAGAGTGGATAGACATAGATAGTCAAAAAATGTAAATATGAATATTTTTTTTGATATGGATTCTTACATTCTAATGAAAATGTTCCCTTATTCTTGATTTCCAGCATACACAGAGTCATGGCCAAGCTAGCAAAGCAGCAGCTGTGAGTACCAGAAACGTGTAGAGGCTCTAAAAAAGCTTGCTACAAAGGCTAAAGAGTTGGGTAAAAATGTAAAAAAAAGTTAAAATATATTTTTTTTTGTCATGGTTGTTGTTATAGAGAGAGGTGGTGATGGAGCAGTGTTAATAAGTTGGATGTTGCTGTAAAATAAAAAATAAAAATGTATTTATTTTTGTTCAAATAAGTTGTTATGGTTCATTCTTTACTATCCATATAGATCCGCCACCAGTTTGATCGGCGTGTGTGTGTGTGTGTGTGTGTGTGTGTGTGTGGGGGGGGGGGGGGGGGGGGTCTCGGTATATTTTCCTGCTCTTTTGTCCTTAACCAATCACATGCCTGATTGATAGAGAACACTGATGGTTTTCTATATAGTAAATTACATTCTAGTTTAATTTATTGGCAATGTTTGTTATACATATTCACCAGACAATTATGTATTATATAAAGGATATTTTAATGTTATTCTGAACTATTGTTCTGTTTGTGACATCATGATATTCTCTCTCCAGACTGTCAGGTTGTAGAATCACTGAGGAAGGCTGTGCTTCTCTGGTCTCAGCTCTGAAGTCAAACCCCTCACACCTGAAAGAACTGGATCTGAGTAACAATGACCTGAAGGATACGGGAGTGGAGAAGCTCTCTGTTCTGCTGAAGGACCCACAATGTAGACTGGAGACTCTGAGGTGAGTAATAATAAACAGCAACACAACTAACAACACAACAATAAACGTGACAACAACACAACCAAAGGGGAATACAAACATCTTCTGTTTCCACCTCCACCTGTTCTGAGCTGCCAGCAGGTCCAAGCCTCCATCCCTGGTAAAGACCAAACCCTGTCAGACATCCCAGCAGGCCTGGAAGGAAACACAACACAACTAACAGGACCACCATTACGAACACAAACATATTCTTACATAATAAATAATAATTTCTGTTAGTCCAAGTCCATCACACATTAGAACTAATCTTCATTCCACCCCTCTGATGTCCACTGAGTCCATCATTCCCACTGTATTATTGTTACACTCGTTCTTATTGAAGACATCCCTTCATTCTACCATGTTGTCTCATATGGACTTCCCATCTGTTACATTTCTTCATGAATTGTCTGGTTACATCATACTGATGCTGCCCAGGGATCCATCATAGTGCAGAGTAATTTATCTCAGTTCTGCCAGGGTGGTTGGGTGGATGTCACACAGGGCTGCTGTGTCATGTTGCACTCTAGCGACTCCTTGTGGTAAAGTCACTGATTGTAATATTTTTTTATCATGAAATTGGGAGGGGAGAATCAAAATATTGAAAAACTGGTAGAAAAACTCAAACATTTTATCCAAAAGCACAATGATATCTGCTATTGACTGACCTGGATCAGTATTTGTTAGTCACACAAGTAGGCACTATAATTCCCACGTTGCAGAGATTGAGATTGGAATCACTGAAAAGTAGGTCAAGTATAATTATTCCCCACAGAAATATAATTATAATATAGTCCTGTAATATTAATAACAATTACCATCACATTTTGCCTACTTTAAAGGTGCAGTGAATCTGGAAGAGCATTTGGCTTTGCAAGGTGTGTGCGCGTGTGTGTGTGTTTGTGTGTGTGTGTGTGTGTTGTTCCTTAATTCTAGCTCAGTGGTTGTGGCAGTGTGTCATGTGAGTCTACATGTGGAACTTGTTGTCACTCACTGTGTCTAATGTTAGGCAGGAATTCATAGATGATTTAGTTGAGGTGTTCAGATGCTGATATAACCAACCTCACTCATTTTATCAGTAGATCAACACTGGAGCATTCTGCCAGAAACCATGAGGTCACTCAGACAGGTCTGTGGTCTAGTAGTGATACACTGGTTGTCTCATAACCCACAGTCCAGTGGTTTTATCCACTATATATTATATCCATTTATATCCACTATATATTATATCCACTATATATTATATCCACTATATATTATATCCATTTATATCCACTATATATTATATCCACTATATATTATATCCACTATATATTATATCCACTATATATTATATCCACTATATATTATATCCATTTATATCCACTATATATTATATCCACTATGCAGCCAGGCAGAGGGTCAGAGCATATTGTTTGGATAAAGGGCAGGTTGTATTACATTTCTAACCCTAACAATGTTTTTGTAATGATCTGTTACAATAGTCTAATTCTGTCAGAAGTATGTCTCTGAAGTAGGCTACATTTCAGTATATCAGGACGTGTCTCTCTGTCACTCAGTGTGAATCTCTTTATGTACAGCAGTGGTTCCCAACCTGGGGGACTAGGACCACTGGTAGTACATCTCTTATCCACAGACCTACTGTGTACAAGGTTATTCCATTGATAATGGTTTACACTGTGAGCGAAGTCAGCACCTGTCTGTTATTGTTATTTATTGTTATGTTTACAAAGTGAGTAAGATTGCATGATAAATATATTTATGAACATTTCGTGACAGACCTTTGTCTACATTGCTCTTCTGCAAAGTAAACAATGTAGCTTCTTGTACCAATGATGCCTGAACTGTGTTACAGCAGAATGTTCTGTATTTGCGTGTTCATGTTTGATGTGGGATTGAGAATTTCACCTTATCCATTTAGGTGAGGAGGGGTTATTAAGAATTGCGTGCAGTTGCAGGTGAACAAACAGCTGACCCACCAATACTGTCTTTGGTGTTTATGTGTAGGTGTGACATTAAAAACTGAATCACAACAAGATAAAACATTTATCACAGAATTTGGAGAAAAAAATTGCCCTTCACAAGGAAGAGCTTAATGGCACAAGCATCTTGTGAAATCATACATGAAAGTGCAGAGACTTTGTAAATGTGAGTAGTTTGTGAACTAATGATCAACTCTGTGCAGGCTGTCAGGCTGTCTGGTCACAAAGGAAGGCTGTGTTTTTCTGGTCTCAGCTCTGAAGTCAAACCCCTCACATCTGAAAGAGCTGGATCTGAGTAACAATCACCCAGGAGACTTGGGAGTCAGACTGCTCTCTGCTGGACTGGAGGATTCACACTGGAGACTGGAGAAACTCAAGTAAGTCCTGTAGATGTTTTCTCTACCAGTAATGTGGTATGAAGTTTTCATGTTGTTTTGTTTTGTGTTAAATACAGACCTGCCTACCTGCACTCATTTTGCACAGCATGAGTACAGTTTCAAAGTCTAAGTACACTGATATGATATCAAGCTGGATCATTTTGAATTTGAGGGGCTTCCGGTTTGAGCATGTAGCGAGCAGACGTGTGAGAAGTGGCTCCCGAATTACTTTTTATTCTCTACCTAATTCTTTCGACATACAGTTTGCCACACCTTGAGTTTATTACGTGTACAAGACTTAACTTTGCTAACTAAATGTGACGTGACCGAGGGCAAAAAACGACTGAGATGGACGAAGATGCCACAAGTGAAGACAACATGGCTAACGTTAACATTACACAAGCTAGCCCAAGCTCGGAGTTGCTTGCTGATCCCACAAGTTACACACGGTGCTTCTGTTCCGACCTTGCACAGCAAACGGATTCCCTCCTGAAAAAAGCACTCGGCGAGGCACTGGCACCAATTTCGGCATCCCTAGAACTGGTAAAATCGTCCCTTGACTCCCACGAAGAACGTATCCATGACATGGAAGAAGGGCTAAACGGCCACAGTGACAGGATCGAGGCTATCGAAACAACATGCACCGCACTTCTAGCTGAGAACTAGAGGCTGAAAAACAAAGTGGAGGATTTGGAGAATCGCTCCCGTGGGTCCAATCTGCGAGTCGTCGGTATCCCGGAGCATATTGAGGGGCCGGACACAGTCAAGTTCATGACTGAATTTTTCGAGGAAGTCTTGGGCAAACATTTCTTTCCTCTCCCGCGCGCACAGAGTGGGACCCAAGCCGACCGCTGAATCCGGCGCTAGCTCCAAACGGCCGAGGATATTCCTTGTTCTCTTCCACGCCTTTCAAAACAAACACTGCATAATAACGAGGAAACGAGAGCAGCTGTTCTTCAGGGGCCATAAGGTATTTTTCCATGAGGATTAGACAAGAAACAAGCCGCCTTTAAAGAAGTGAAATCCCTTCTGTACAAGAAGAACGTCAGGTCGCTCTTATCTATCCCGCCCGGCTCTGCGTCCTACACGACGGACAGATGCTGTTCTTCGAGACACTGGAGAAGGCCAGAGAGTTTTACGATCTTCATTGGGGACGGGAAAAGTAAATTGCCGGTATGCTGGAGCACATCTGAAAGGTTAACTATCTGATAGGTTGTTTTAGTTAGTGTGGCTTTCATACCTAACTTTGCATATGGCCATTTCACAAACTGGTCAATTTTAGTAAGATAAATAAGTAACACTGTCACAAGAGAGCTGGATACATTTTATTTTATTTAGGCCAGCCATTTTTATTTTTTTTATTTAGGCCAGCCAAAAAGGCTCCTATTTGCAGTGACAATTGAGCCTCTTTTGTTTGCATTGAAGTCGTCGTTGGTGTTACGGGGGTTAAGCGTGGGACTGAGGAACATCGCATCTCTCTGTATGCAGATGACTTCTGATTTATATAAGCAATCTGGAAACCAGCGCCCCCGTAATTGTATCACTATTTAACAATTTGGGGTATTTTTCTGGCTACAAACTTAATTATCAGAAAAGTGAATGCTTCCCCATTAATGATTCGGCAATGCAAATTAAACAAGAAGCGGTCCCATTCCACTTAACACACTCTGGTTTCAAATATCTTGGAATAAACATTATGCATTCCTTCATCTCTCTTCTTGGGGCTAATTTTACACCTCTAGTTAACCAAATGAAAGCTGACTTTCAAAGGTGGAGCAGTCTGCCTCTGACTATTGCAGGGAGGGTACAATCGGTGAAGATGAACGTACTCCCAAAGCATTTGTATTTGTTTTAATGTCTACCGTTATTCCTGACAAAATCATTTTTTCACTCAGTTAATACATCCATTACCTCCTTCATATGGAAGAATAAAGTTCCAAGAGTTAACAAAGGCTTTACTTCAGAGGGGTCGCGATGTGGGGCGACTAGCTCTCCCCAGTTCTATTCACTACTATTGGGCAGCTAACCTCCAGAAAACTTTATTCTGGCTCCATGTGCCAGACACAGACTGGTGTACACTTGAGGCGCACTCCTGCCACTCGTCATCCCTCCCTGCTGTGGTGTACTCCTCCCTGCCCACACAGTGGTCCAGTTTTACCTCCAATCCCATAAAATACCTCCAACCTTAAAATTTGGGCCCAGTTCCGAAATCATTACAATTTCACCTCTCCCTCCCCCCTTGGCCCTATTTGCAAGAATCATTTATTTCCAGCCTCCTCTCTTGACTTATCATTTACTCAGTGGGACAGGAAGCAGCTTTCCTGTTTTAAAAGCTTGTACTGTAGAGAAGGGTTCGATAGTTTTGATAATATATGCCAGAAATAAGATCTTTCACGCAGTAACTTTTTTAGATATCTCCAGATACGCCCCTGTGTAAAAGCACTGTTCCCTTCTTTCCCGGTCCTCCCTATTGAGGCAGCATGGGAGGAACTGATTTGAATTTTCATGACTTTGGATAAAGTTTGCAAAACAGATGACCAGTATTGATTTAGACGGGGGCACAACCAAAAAATGTGTTCAATCAGCTGGAGAGTTGGAGCATCTATTACAACTCCCGTCCGTTCCTGGATATATATCTGCTAACCTAGCCCTACTGAAATGAGCCCTATGCACTACTTTAAACTGAATGAGCCACAAGCGTGCACAGGATGAGGATGAGTTAATCCTTTGTAATGTTTTAGTTGTTTAAGATAAAATTAAACTGGAGAACTGTTTTACTTTCTGTAAAATGTTACATCTTTGATCCTCCAATAAAGAGATTTATAAAAAAATAACAATTTTGAATTTGAGGAAAACACTTATTATTTCGCATTTATTAATTATTATGTTAATATGACTGGACCATCAATGTTAATATGTTCAGACATCAGCTGGTCTGTCTTTGTTTTCCCTGGTAATAACCACACCATCAATGTTTCTACTACTTAACCTCAACTCTTGTATCCCTTCTGCTGTCAAACCCAGTCTTGATCTCAGCCTCTCCCCCTCATATCACCCACACTGCCTCAACACATGATCCACTGTCTCAACTTCCTGACAATGGTCACAATGACCTGTTGGATGTTTCCCTATCAGATGTAATGTATTGTTTAAATGACTGTGTCCCACCCACAGTCTAGTTAACACAGATTCCTCCACTCTGCTCCTAGCTGCCCTCCTTCCATCCCCAACTACACCCTGTATTCTGAACAGGTGTCTGTCTGTAGTGTCTCCATTCCACTGCTCCTGCCACCTCCTCATCACCTCAGTCCAGACAATACATTCATCCACTTCTCCTCAACTTTCTCAACGTGCTCAATCCAAGACAGTCTGGGATCAGAATACACCCCAAGGAATCTAAAGACCCCCACCCTCTCCAAATCCTTCCCATACAATCTCAGCTGGACCTCATCACCCCTCTTCCTTGTGTAAAAAGACATCCACCACTGTCTCCCTGTTGACCTGTGTCTTCCTGACCTCTGCTTCTAAACAGAACACAGGGTCCATAGTACCCCTCCCCTTCCTGACCTCTGCATCTAAACAGAACACAGGGTCCATAGTACCCCTCCCCTTCCTGACCTCTGCTTCTAAACAGAACACAGGGTCCATAGTACCCCTCCCCTTCCTGACCTCTGCTTCTAAACAGAACACAGGGTCCATAGTACCCCTCCCCTTCCTGACCTCTGCTTCTAAACAGAACACAGGGTCCATAGTACCCCTCCCCTTCCTGACCTCTGCTTCTAAACAGAATACAGGGTCCATAGTACCCCAGAACCGGCCGCACCACTTTAAAAATAAATATGGTGTGTTATTGGAGGAGGGGTTGTGTATGGTGTGTTATTGGAGGAGGGGTTGTGTATGGTGTGTTATTGGAGGAGGGGTTGTGTATGGTGTGTTATTGGAGGAGGGGTTGTGTATGGTGTGTTATTGGAGGAGGGGTTGTGTATGGTGTGTTATTGGAGAAGTGGTTGTGTATGGTGTGTTATTGGAGAAGTGGTTGTGTATGGTGTGTTAGAGGAGGGGTTGTGTATGGTGTGTTAGAGGAGGGGTTGTGTGTGGGGTGTTATTAGAGGAGGGGTTGTGTATGGTGTGTTATTAGAGGAGGGGTTGTGTATGGTGTGTTATTAGAGGAGGGGTTGTGTATGGTGTGTTATTAGAGGAGGGGTTGTGTATGGTGAGTTATTGGAGGAGGGGTTGTGTATGGTGTGTTATTGGAGGAGGGGTTGTGTATGGTGTGTTATTGGAGGAGAGGTTGTGTGGTTGATTGTGTTGCAGGTATTTAAGGTGTGTGTGTGTGTGTGTGTGTGTGTGTGTGTGTGTGTGTGTGTGTAAGACAGGTTGTGTGTCACTGAAGGACAGTCTGCTCCTCTGCTTCTTCCACAGTATGGATCATGGTGGAGAGTGGAGGTTGAAATCAGGACCGAAGAAATGTAAGTGATTTATTATACAGAACACATATACA